>NC_092343.1:218297500-218902500 GCF_046630445.1 Rutidosis leptorrhynchoides | reverse complement strand
ATTAATAAAATATAAAATAATATAAATGTAAGTTAAGATTGTCCAAATAGATCTTACGATCGTACCACACCTTTAATAAACATAAGGATTATCGGACAAACTTAAATCTTAATAGAAGATCTTAAGAGTGTCGTATAATCATAAGATCGACTTGGACAAGCTTAAAGATTGACAGACGACACTAATTATTAACGGACAAGATTAAACACCTTATTTGACAAGGTTAATCGTATCAAAATAGTAATTATAAGACTTAACGGACAATTGAAATAGTTTATGATCGTCCGCTAAGTCTTATAAACTATTTCGATACGATTAGACCGTACGGTTAGCTTATCGAGGGTTTAGTATTTAGGTGGTTTAGGGTTTAGGGTATAAGGTATGGGTATAGGGTTTAGGGTATACGGTTTAGGGTTCAGGGTTTAGGGTTTAGGGTTTATGGTTTATGGTTTAGGGATTGGGGTTTAGGGTTTAAGGTTTATGATTTAGGGTTTAGGTTTAGGGTTTGGGGTTTGAGGTTTAGGGTTTAGGGTTTCTGCTTTAGGGTTTAGGGTTTATGGTTTAGGGTTTATGGTTTAAGGTTTAGGGTTTAGGGTCATCTTAATAATGAAGATGAGCTTAGGCTTATCAGACGAACTTAATGCATGGTATTAGACAATGTTAAAGCTTATTAGATGACGTAAAGCTTACTGGAAAACCTTAAAGTTTTTCAAGGAGTTTAGAACTTAACGGATGATATGACCATAAGTCACATGAACTTAATCAGGCGATCTCAATCATAATATATCATTGAATGAGCTAGCTTATCATGATGAACTTAATGATATAGAACGCTCTAAAGGCTTATTGGGCGATCGATGATCTTAATAATGCTGATTCATTGGATGAGCTTAAGACATTTTGATCTTAATGCACTGTACGTACATTAAACACGCAAATATTGCCGATATTAAAGAACAACAAAAACGCTGAAATATATAAAAAAAAATATACATTTTATGACTAATTAAATTAATTATGTGTACATTTATTCTATAAATTTATAAATTATTAACTTATATATTATTTTAGTTATATATTATTTTATTCTATAAAGTTTATTAAATTATTAACTTATATATATGTAACTAGAAAATTTATCCTCAATTAATTTTAACCAAACTCAATTTACCCGCCATAATTAGTCAAACATTATCGCCAACTTATGTCTAATATCACGGATTTCGGAGTAAAATTATGAAACTAATCCAAATTTTTTCATTCAAAACTTTTGGTAAATTCAAAGGCGCCAAATCAAATCGGGTTTTACAAAAACCATTTCTGAACAACACATAAATCAATTTTTTCACCAATTTAAGAACTCGGGGGTTATATGTATTTGATTTTCTGGTATGTTATTAATGATTCTGTAATTTTAATTGTTTACAATATTGTTGCTAACTACTCTGTAGATAAATTGATTATAACTTCGCTGCATTAATAGATCTATGTTAAATGAATAGATGTTATTCATATAATTGCTGAGTATTATGTCTTTACATTCTTTTAAATTATGACAATGGAAGGAAACTAAAAGAATTGCCTTAGATCCTCGAAACAAACGAATGATAATCAGGGTACTGATTATGAGAATGAACGAAGGTTGAGGTTTGCTGATGCGCCAGATCGCGTCGTTGTTTCTCTCCCTAGAATGAATGAATGGATGGTTGGTAGGGTAAACTAGACGGTCTCCTAGGTTTTAATCACGACAGTCAGTCCTAGTCGCGTCTCTCTAGGCATTTGAAGAGCTAGGCCTTTCAGCTTTACAGAGAGCGAGACCTGTCGCACGAGTACATCATAGGTACTAATATTTTTAAGAGTTAGGCCTAGGCTTGTACTGAAAATTATCTAATGAGTAGATAGCGTAAATATAATCTAGGGTCGTCACACGACTTAATAGTTTGACGAGAATTACAAGGTTTCTTATTTTAGATTTAAGTTAATGTTTTATTATATTTTTGTGAGTACTTTTCTGGTTATCTGGTAATAATAGTGTTACTGAATATTTTTGTGTTGCGTTTTTCTTTTTTATACCTACCTACCTAAATACTACCTAATTATATATATATATATATATATATATATATATATATATATATATATATATATATACCTCTTTTACAATCAAGCTGTTTGTCTCGACCTTCAGTAATTGTCTAAATATAATTACTTCAATCTCACCCAAGATGTTAACCAAGATAATTAAAGAGTTTAAATAAGATTTTTGTCATTTTAAGTTGGAGTAAACCGTTAACCACACAAACAGTTAGAAAGGGTAATCGTGAATCAAAATTTTAGTTGATTAATGTTAAGCGTATAAAATAGTTTCCAATAGATTTATAAAGTTTATAATTCCTACTTTAAAAGGTATATTAATGATTTTATTATTTAATAGATATATATGTAATATTTAATAATGATTATTACGGGATAGTTGTTTATAAATATTACGATAGCAATATATATTAATAATTGTTATAACAACACATATAACAATTATATAATTATAAAATCTAATTACCCCAATATACTATAAACATAGTAATAGAATAGCTTACAAGTGATTAAAGACGATCCTTGCAATGCTTGCTATCAACGTGATTCACTTATGTATTATTCATAGATAAATATTACATAAGACCCAGCTCCAACTCTAGCTCTAAGAAGTATAGACAGCTTCTAAAAGCTTACAAGACTTACACTAATTTATACTAAACTAGCCTAAGCTTGCTGAATTGTGTTGTGAGAGAAAAAGAAGGGTGAAAACTCGGAATGAGAGAGAGCTCTGAGTTTTCTAAATGAAGAAAATGAACGTTTGAAGGCCTCTATTTGTAGTGGAGGTGGGTCTCCAGTTTTGATTCTGAGTCGCCAGTTGCTTAACTACGAGTCGCCAGTTTTCCTAACCGGGTCACCAGTTAACTAACCGGGTCGCCAGTTTTATTAACTAGGTCGCCAGTTTTGCGAACTGGGTCACCAGTTTCTAGTTTCTGATCTCGAGTCGCCAGTTTAAACTCCAGTTGTGTAACAGGGTCACCAGTTTTGAGTAATTGGGTAGCCATTTGCCCAACTGGGTCGTCAATTTTGAGTAACTGGGTCGCCAGTTGGGTGAATGGGTCGCCAGTTTTGGAGTTAGCACTCCATGTTTATCATATATGGATTCCTGATTGTTTAACTTTTAAGCACCCGTATACGTTCTGGCTTGTGGTTGTATCAAAAGTTCTGTGAGATTAGGGTTTAGTGTGTTTTTCAATGTGCGTAAGTCTTGAAACCTCTTAATCTTCGTATATAAATCAGATGGGCTTCTAGGTTCTTGATAGATCTTCGTATACGTGTCTTGAATAAGTGTTGGCATATTTGGTTAGTGATCTTGAGCTCTAGTGATGGTCTTCTAGGTCGGTTCTCTGAACTTAGGGTTAGAAAACCCTAATTTTGTAGTGACCCGAACTTTTCCATGTTTATATATATATTAAATGAAATTTTTATTTACATGATTAAGTGTTTCCAACATGTTAAGCAATCAAACTTGTTAAGACTTGATTAATTGAAATAGGTTTCATATAGACAATTGACCACCCAAGTTGACCGGTGATTCACGAACGTTAAAACTTGTAAAAAAACTATATGATGACATATATATGGATATATATATAGTTAACATAATATTATGATAAGTAAACATATCATTAAGTATATTAACAATGAACTACATATGTAAAAGCAAGACTACTAACTTAATGATTTTGAAACGAGACATATATGTAACGATTATCGTTGTAACGACATTTAACGTATATATATCATATTAAGAGATATTCATACATCATAATATCATGATAATATAATAATTTAAAATCTAATTTGATATTATAAACATTGGGTTAACAACATTTAACAAGATCGTTAACCTAAAGGTTTCAAAACAACACTTACATGTAACGACTAACGATGACTTAACGACTCAGTTAAAATGTATATACATGTAGTGTTTTAATATGTATTCATACACTTTTGAAAGACTTCAAGACACTTATCAAAATACTTCTACTTAACAAAAATGCTTACAATTACATCCTCGTTCAGTTTCATCAACAATTCTACTCGTATGCACCCTTATTCGTACTCGTACAATACACAGCTTTTAGATGTATGTACTATTGATATATACACTCCAATGATCAGATATTAGCAGCCATGTGAGTCACCTACCACATGTGGGAACCATCATTTGGCAACTAGCAAGAAATATCTCATAAAATTACAAAAATATGAGTAATCATTCATGACTTATTTACATGAAAACAAAATTACATATCCTTTATATCTAATCCATACACCAATGACCAAAAACACCTACAAACACTTTCATTCTTCAATTTTCTTCATCTAATTGATCTCTCTCAAGTTCTATCTTCAAGTTCTAAGTGTTCTTCATAAATTCTACAAGTTCTAGTTTCATAAAATCAAGAATACTTTCAAGTTTGCTAGCTTACTTCCAATCTTGTAGAGTGATCATCCAACCTCAAGAAATCATTCTTATTTACAGTAAGACATCTTTCTAATACAAGGTAATACTCATATTCAAACTTTTATTCAATTTCTATAACTATAATAATCTTATTTCGAGTGGAAATCTTACTTGAACTTGTTTTTCGTGTCATGATTCTGCTTCAAGAACTTTCAAGCCATCCAAGGATCCTTTGAAGCTTGATCCATTTTTCTCATTTCCAGTAGCTTTATCCAGAAAACTTGAGGTAGTAATGATGTTCATAACATCATTCGATTCATACATATAAAGCTATCTTATTCGAAGGTTTAAACTTGTAATCACTAGAACATAGTTTAGTTAATTCTAAACTCGTTCGCAAACAAAAGTTAATCCTTCTAACTTGACTTTTAAAATCAACTAAACACATGTTCTATATCTATATGATATGCTAACTTAATGATTTAAAACCTGGAAACACGAAGAATACTGTAAAACCGGACATACACCGTCGTAGTAACACCGCGGGCTGTTTTGGGTTAGTTAATTAAAAACTATGATAAACTTTGATTTAAAAATTGTTCTTCTGGGAAAATAATTTTTCTTATGAACATGAAACTATATCCAAAAATCATGGTTAAACTCAAAGTGAAAGTATGTTTTCTAAAATGGTCATCTAGACGTCGTTCTTTCGACTTAAATGACTACCTTTACAAAAATGACTTGTAACTTATATTTCTGACTATAAACCTATACTTTTTCTATTTAGATTCATAAAATAGAGTTCAATATGAAACCATAGCAATTTGATTCACTCAAAACGGATTTAAAATGAAGAAGTTATGGGTAAAACAAGATTGTATAATTTTTCTTATTGTAGCAACGTGAAAATTGGTAACAAATCTATATTAATCATATCCTAGCTAACTTATATTGTATTATACATGTATTCTAATATATTATGTAATCTTGGGATACCATAGACACGTATGCAAATGTTTTGACATATCATATCGACCCATGTGTATATATTATTTGGAACATCCATAGACACTCTATATGCAGTAATGAGAGAGTTAGCTATACAGGGTTGAGGTTGAATCTAAAAATATATATACTTTGAGTTGTGATCTAGTCTGAGACATGTATACACTGGGTCGTGGATTTATTCAAGATAATATATATACATTTTTTTTCTGTACATCTAACGTTGAACAACTAGTTGTAGGTTACTAACGAGGACAGCTGACTTAATAAACTTAAAACATCAAAATGTATTAAAAGTGTTGTAAATATATTTTGAATATACTTTGATATATATGTACATATTTGTTATAGGTTCGTGAATCGACCCGTGGCCAAGTCTTACTTCCCGACGAAGTAAAAATCTGTGAAAGTGAGTTATAGTCCCACTTTTAAAATCTAATATTTTTGGGATGAGAATACATGCAGGTTTTATTAATGATTTACAAAATAGACACAAGTACGTGAAACTACATTCTATGGTTGAATTATCGAAATCGAATATGCCCCATTATATTAAGTCTGGTTATCTAAGAATTAGGGAACAGACACCCTAATTGACGCGAATCCTAAAGATAGATCTATTGGGCCTAACAAACCCCATCCAAAGTACCAGATGCTTTAGTACTTCGAAATTTATATCATATCCGAAGGGTGTCCCGGAATGATGGGGATATTCTTATATATGCATCTTGTTAATGTCGGTTACCAGGTGTTCACCATATGAATGATTTTTATCTCTATGTATGGGATGTGTATTGAAATATGAAATCTTGTGGTCTATTGTTACGATTTGATATATATATATATATATATATATATATAGGTTAAACCTATAACTCACCAACATTTTTGTTGACGTTTAAAGCATGTTTATTCTCAGGTGAATACTAAGAGCTTCCGCTGTTGCATACTAAAATAAGGACAAGATTTGGAGTCCATGTTTGTATGATATTGTGTAAAAACTGCATTTAAGAAACATATGTCGATGTAATATATTTCTATTGTAAACCATTATGTAATGGTCGTATGTAAAAAGTATATTTTAGATTATCATTATTTGATAATCTACGTAATGCTTTTGAAACCTTTATTGATAAAATAAAGGTTATGGTTGTTTTAAAAATGAATGCAGTCTTTGAAAAACGTCTTATATAGAGGTCAAAACCTCGCAACGAAATCAATTAATATGGAACGTTTATAATCAATATGAACGGGACATTTCAGTTGGTATCAGAGCGTTGGTCTTAGAGAATCAGAATTTTGCATTAGTGTGTCTTATCGAGTTTGTTAGGATGCATTAGTGAGTCTGGACTTCGACCGTGTTTACTTGAAAAATGATTGCTTAACAAATTTTGTTGGAAACTCTCTATTTTTAACATGTGAATATTTTGTGATATATTAATCTCTTAATTTGTTTGATATTATGTGATAGATTTCTACCTCTAGAACAAGTCCTATTGACTCACCTAATAATAATGAAGAGTCAAATGTAAATTGGAATGATTCGTGGACTGATTCACAAGTTCCCGAAGAGGAACCGGAAGAAGAGTCGGAACCGGAAGAAGAATCGGAACTGGAAGAAGAATCGGAACCGGAAGAAGAAATAGAACCAGTGGGGGAAATAATAAAACGGTTAAGTAGAAGAAAATCCTCAACCAACCGACCAAAGTTAATTATGGTCAATGGTGTTTCCGCCAAGGAAGCAAAGTATTGGGAGGATTACCAATTCTCCGATGAATCGGATCCCGACAAGGATTCCGATGATGTTATAGAATTTACCCCAACACAATTTAATAAGGCAAAAGAGAACAATAAGGGAAAGGGAATAAAAATAGAGAAATTTGATTCCAAACCCGATGAACTTTATATGTATCGTCAACACCCGTATTTTTTAAGTTGTGATAATAACCCGGGAACCTCTAAACCACCAGGTTTTTCTAAACCAATGTGGAAAACAACGGCTCGTATTAGGGGAACATCATATCCCTAGAAACTTGGCAAAACGAACCAAAACCGAAGAAAAAGAAACGAGCGAGTTGGAATAAGATAGTTGTATTCGTGTGGTGTAATATATATAATATAGTGTGCTTATGCTTTATGATATATGTAAAAATTGCTTGTATTAATAAGTATTTTTTTTATGAATCTAACTCTTGTCTATTTTACAGTTTAAAAACACAAAATGGATAGACAACCCAATATTTTAAGAGACCTACCCGGAGACATGATTGATGAAATCTTGTCTAGAGTCGGTCAGAATTCCTCGGCACAACTATTTAAGGCGAGATCAGTTTGTAAGACATTCAAAGAACGTTCCAAGAATGCCTTGGTTTATAAAAGGCTTTCGTTCGAAATATGGGGGATATCACATTGGGAAATCCATAAGTTACGATGTGTTTACTTTGACGCATATATTGCGGGAAACCCAAATGCTATTTTACGCAACGGGTTAAGAAATTATTTTGACTCAATATATCCGAATATAGGACTTCATGATTTAGAAAAAGCGGCTAACATGCAACATAAAGAAGCATGTTATTCTTACGGGTTAGTAATGTTCGCTTCTCACCAAAGTGAGAACAAGAACATCGGGCTACAACTATTAAACAAAACGTTCCCACAAGTGACGGAGTCGGTAATTGGGGTAAGAAATGAGGTTTTTAGATTGTTACGGTACTGTTGGACATTTCATAACCCTCGTCCCTTTGACGATGTTACAACACGCTGTCTTATCAACGGCCATAACGGTTATGTTCCATAAGACCAAGGATGGGAAGTAGTCCTAGTAAAACCAGAATGCATGACTTGTTTCTGGACGTATGAATTACGTGTCTTTATTGCCTTTACTGAACGACTTGTGTACTAGCTAGAATTATCCTCACAACTATCTTGTATCAAAGTTATTGTGTGCTATATTTCATGCTATATATGTAAAATAAGCGGTATTGTAAGTTTGTAAAATATTGTGTAAAAGTTTGAACGCGAAATATTATTATAATCAGTTTTTCATATAGAATTGTAGTAGTTGAATTGTATATTAGCTACTAAGTATGAACTTAACGGGTAGGTACTACCCGAATTTAAACTTATAAAACGCTAATATGAAGAAAAAGCTTTTATAAATGAGTTCATATTATGCTACGAGATACTATTGACTACTCTTAATATTCTATATGATTAACTTGTTTCATTTGACTATTTGAAGGAAATGGCACCGACTACTTGACAAGCCATGAATATGAGCGAAGAGGAATTTCGTACCTTTCTTGCTGCAAACATAGCCGCAGTACAGGCTGTGCTACATACCAACAATAACTCCAAATCTAGCAATGCAGCTAACGGTGCGAGAAATCGTGTAAGATGCACCTACAAAGAATTCACTGCCTGCAAACCTTTGGAATTTGATGGAACCGAAGGACCGATCGGATTGAAACGGTGGACCGAGAAGGTCGAATCGGTGTTTGCCATAAGTAAGTGTACTGAAGAGGACAAAGTGAAGTACGCTACGCATACCTTCACAGGTACTGCGTTAACATGGTGGAATACCTATCTAAAGCGAGTGGGACAAGATGATGCTTACGCACTACCGTGGTCAGCATTCAAGCACTTGATGAATGAGAAGTACCGTCCCAGAACCGAGGTTAATAAGCTCAAGACAGAACTTAGAGGGTTACGAACCAAAGGATTTGAGATTACCACGTACGAAAGACAATTCACAGAATTGTGCCTATTGTGTCCGAGAGCTTTCGAAGATGAGGAAGAGAAGATCGACGCGTTTGTGAAAGGATTACCGGAAAGAATCCAAGAAGATATAAGTTCACACGAGCCCGCCTCCATACAACAGGCATGTAGAATGGCTCAAAAACTAGTGAACCAGATTGAGGAAAGAATTAAAGAACAGGCGGCTGAAGAGGCCAATGTGAAGCAAGTCAAAAGAAAGTGGGAGGAAAACGGTGATAAGAATCACCAATACAACAACAACAGCAATTACAACAATAATCGCAACAACTATCCCAACAATCGCAACATCAATCGCAACTACAACAAACGGCCCAACAACAACAACAACAACAACAACAACAACAATAACAACAACAACAACATCAACTACAACAATCATCCCAACAACAATAACAACCGCAACAACAACAACAATCAGAAGCAGCTATGCCAAAGGTGTGAAAAGTATCACTCGGGGTTCTGCACCAAATTTTGCAACAAGTGTAAAAGAAATGGTCATAGCGCGGCGAAGTGTGAGGTCTACGGACCAGGGGTTAACAGAACGAAAGGAACAAATGGTGTCGGAAGGAGTAATGGTGGAGCAAGTAGTGTCGGAGCAAGTTATGCCAATGTAGTTTGTTATAAATGTGGAAAACAGGGCCACATTATTAGAAATTTCCCAAACCAGGAGAACACGAATGGACAAGACCGTGGAAGAGTTTTCAATATTAATGCGGCAGAGGCACAGGAAGACCCGGAGCTTGTTACAGGTACGTTTCTTATTGACAATAAATCTGCTTACGTTTTATTTGATTCGGGTGTGGATAGAAGCTATATGAGTAGAGATTTTTGTGCTAAATTAAGTTGTACATTGACGCCGTTGGATAGTAAATTTTTACTCGAATTAGCAAATGGTAAATTAATTTCAGCTGATAATATATGTCGGAATCGAGAAATTAAACTGGTTAGCGAAACATTTAAGATTAACTTGATACCAGTAGAGTTAGGGAGTTTTGTGTGCGGTATGGACTGGTTGAAAGAAGTGAAAGCAGAGATCATTTGTTATAAAAATGTAATTCGCATTATACGAGAAAAAGGTTAACCCTTAATGGTGTACGGAGAAAAGGGCAACACGAAGCTACATCTTATTAGTAATTTGAAGGCATAAAAACTAATAAGAAAAGGTTGCTATGCTGTTCTAGCACACGTCAAGAAAGTACAAACTGAAGAAAAGAGCATCAATGATGTTCCCGTCGCAAAAGAATTTCCCGATGTATTTCCGAAAGAATTACCGGGACTACCTCTACATTGATCTGTTGAATTTCAAATAGATCTTGTACCAGGAGCTGCACCAATAGCTCGTGCTCCTTATAGACTCGCACCCAGCGAGATGAAAGAACTGCAAAGCCAACTGCAAGAACTATTAGAACGTGGTTTCAGTCGACCAAGCACATCACCATGGGGAGCTCCTGTTTTGTTTGTCAAGAAGAAGGATGGTACATTTAGGTTGTGTATTGACTACAGAGAGTTGAACAAACTTACCATCAAAAACCGTTATCCACTGCCGAGAATTGATGACTTATTTGATCAACTACAAGGCTCCGGTTTATTCGAAGATCGATTTACATTCTGGATATCATCAAATGCGAGTAAAGGAGGATGATATTCCAAAAACTGGTTTTAGGACGCGTTATGGTCATTACGAGTTTATGGTTATGCCGTTAGGATTGACTAACGCACCAGCTGTGTTCATGGACCTTATGAACCGAATGTGTGGGCCATATCTTGACAAGTTTGTCATTGTTTTCATCGATGACATACTTATTTACTCAAAGAATGATCAAGAGCATGAAGAACGTTTGAGAAAAGTGCTAGAAGTATTGAGGAAAGAAAAACTGTACGCTAAATTTTCAAAGTGTACATTTTGGTTAGAAGAAGTTCAATTCCTCGGTCACATAGTGAACAAAGAAGGTATCCAGGTGGACCCGGCAAAGATCGAAACCGTTGAAAAGTAGGAAACTCCAAAAACTCCGAAGCATATACGTCAATTTTTAGGATTGGCTGGTTACTACAGAAGATTCATCTAAGATTTCTCCAAAATAGCAAAACCCTTGACTACATTAATGCATAAAGGGAAGAAAATTAAATGGAAGGATGAACAAGAGAAGGCATTTCAATTATTGAAGAAAAAGCTATCTACGGCACCTATATTGTCATTGCCTGAAGGGAATGATGATTTTGTGATTTATTGTGACGCATCAAAGCAAGGTCTCGGTTGTGTATTAATGCAACGAACGAAGGTGATTGCTTATGCGTCTAGACAATTGAAGATTCACGAGCAAAATTATACGACCCATGATTTGGAATTAGGCGCGGTTGTTTTTGCATTAAAGACTTGGAGGCACTACTTATATAGGGTCAAAAGTATTATATATACCGACCACAAAAGTCTTCAACATATATTTAATCAGAAACAACTGAATATGAGGCAGCGTAGGTGGATTGAATTATTGAATGATTACGACTTTGAGATTTGTTACCACCCGGGGAAGGCAAATGTGGTAGTCGATGCCTTGAGCAGAAAGGACAGAGAACCCATTTGAGTAAAATCTATGAATATAATGATTCACACTAACCTTACTACTCAAATAAAGGAGGCGCAACAAGGAGTTTTGAAAGAGGGAAATTTAAAGGATGAAATACCCAAAGGATCGGAGAAGCATCTTAATATTCGGGAAGACGAAACACGGTATAGGGCTGAAAGGATTTGGGTACCAAAATTTGGAGATATGAGAGAAATGGTACTTAGAGAAGCTCATAAAACCAGATACTCAATACAACCTGGAACGGGGAAGATGTACAAGGATCTTAAGAAACATTTTTGGTGGCCAGGTATGAAAGCCGATATTGCTAAATATGTAGGAGAATGTTTGATGTGTTCTAAGGTCAAAGCTGAACATCAGAAACCAACAGGTCTACTACAACAAACTGAAATCCCGGAATGGAAATGGAAAAACATTACCATGGATTTCATTACTAAATTGCCAAGGACTGCAAGTGGTTATGATACTATTTGGGTAATAGTTGATCGTCTCACCAAGTCAGCACACTTCCTGCCAATAAGAGAAGATGACAAGATAGAGAAGCTAGCACGACTGTATTTGAAGGAAGTCATCTCCAGACATGGAATACCAATCTCTATTATCTCTGATAGGGATGGCAGATTTATTTCAAGATTCTGGCAGACATTACAGCAAGCATTAGGAACTCGTCTAGACATGAGTACTGCCTATCATCCACAAACTGATGGGCAGAACGAAAGGATGATACAAACGCTTGAAGACATGCTACGAGCATGTGTTATTGATTTCAGAAACAGTTGGGATCGACATCTACCGTTAGCAGAATTTTCCTACAACAACAGCTACCATTCAAGCATTGAGATGGCGCCGTTTGAAGCACTTTATGGTAGAAATTGCAGGTCTCCGATTTGTTGGATTGAAGTGGGGGATAGACAGATTACGGGTCCGGAGATAATACAAGAAACTACCGAGAAGATCATCCAAATCCAACAACGGTTGAAAACCGCCCAAAGTCGACAAAAGAGCTACGCTGACATTAAAAGAAAAGATAAGAATTTGAAATTGGAGAGATGGTCATGGTTAAAGTTGCACCTTGGAAAGGCGTTGTTCGATTTGGTAAACGAGGGAAATTAAATCCAAGGTATATTGGACCATTCAAGATTATTGATCGTGTCGGACCAGTAGCTTACCGACTTGAGTTACCTCAACAACTCGCGGCTGTACATAACACTTTCCACGTCTCGAATTTGAAGAAATGTTTTTCTAAAGAAGATCTCACTATTCCGTTGGATAAAATCCAAATCAACGAAAAACTTCAATTCATCGAAGAACCCGTCGAAATAATGGATCGTGAGGTTAAAAGACTTAAGCAAAATAAGATACCACTTGTTAAGGTTCGATGGAATGCTCGTAGAGGACCCGAGTTCACCTGGGAACGAGAAGATCAGATGAAGAAGAAATACCCGCATTTATTTCCAGAAGATACGTCAACACCTCCAACTGCTTAAAATTTCGGGACGAAATTTATTTAACGGGTAGGTACTGTAGTGACCCAAACTTTTCCATGTTTATATATATATTAAATGAAATTTTTATTTACATGATTAAGTGTTTCCAACATGTTAAGCAATCAAACTTGTTAAGACTTGATTAATTGAAATAGGTTTCATATAGACAATTGACCACCCAAGTTGACCGGTGATTCACGAACGTTAAAACTTGTAAAAAAAACTATATGATGACATATATATGGATATATATATATATATATATATATATATATATATATATATATATATATATATATATATATATATATATATATATATATATATATATATATATATATATATATATATATAGTTAACATGATATTATGATAAGTAAACATATCATTAAGTATATTAACAATGAACTACATATGTAAAAGCAAGACTACTAACTTAATGATTTTGAAACGAGACATATATGTAACCATTATCGTTGTAACGACATTTAACGTATATATATCATATTAAGAGATATTCATACATCATAATATCATGATAATATAATAATTTAAAATCTCATTTGATATTATAAACATTGGGTTAACAACATTTAACAAGATCGTTAACCTAAAGGTTTCAAAACAACACTTACATGTAACGACTAACGATGACATAACGACTCAGTTAAAATGTATATACATGTAGTGTTTTAATATGTATTCATACACTTTTGAAAGACTTCAAGACACTTATCAAAATACTTCTACTTAACAAAAATGCTTACAATAACATCCTCGTTCAGTTTCATCAACAATTCTACTCGTATGCACCCGTATTCGTACTCGTACAATACACAGCTTTTAGATGTATGTACTATTGGTATATACACTACAATGATCAGCTATTAGCAGCCCATGTGAGTCACCTAACACATGTGGGAACCATCATTTGGCAACTAGCATGAAATATCTCATAAAATTACAAAAATATGAGTAATCATTCATGACTTATTTACATGAAAACAAAATTACATATCCTTTATATCTAATCCATACACCAACGACCAAAAACACCTACAAACACTTTCATTCTTCAATTTTCTTCATCTAATTGATCTCTCTCAAGTTCTATCTTCAAGTTCTAAGTGTTCTTCATAAATTCTACAAGTTCTAGTTTCATAAAATCAAGAATATTTCCAAGTTTGCTAGCTTACTTCCAATCTTGTAGAGTGATCATCCAACCTCAAGAAATCATTCTTATTTACAGTAAGATATCTTTCTAATACAAGGTAATACTCATATTTAAACTTGATTCAATTTCTATAACTATAACAATCTTATTTTGAGTGGAAATCTTACTTGAACTTGTTTTTCGTGTCATGATTCTGCTTCAAGAACTTTCAAGCAATCCAAGGATCCTTTGAAGCTAGATCCATTTTTCTCATTTCCAGTAGCTTTATCCAGAAAACTTGAGGTAGTAATGATGTTCATAACATCATTCGATTCATACATATAAAGCTATCTTATTCGAAGGTTTAAACTTGTAATCACTAGAACATAGTTTAGTTAATTCTAAACTTGTTCGCAAACAAAAGTTAATCCTTCTAACTTGACTTTTAAAATCAACTAAAAACATGTTCTATATCTATATGATATGCTAACTTAATGATTTAAAACCTGGAAACACGAAGAACACTGTAAAACCGGACATTCGCCGTCGTAGTAACACCGCGGGCTGTTTTGGGTTAGTTAATTAAAAACTATGATAAACTTTGATTTAAAAATTATTCTTCTGGGAAAATGATTTTTCTTATGAACATGAAACTATATCCAAAAATCATGGTTAAACTCAAAGTGAAAGTATGTTTTCTAAAATGGTCATCTAGACGTCGTTCTTTCGACTGAAATGACTACCTTTACAAAAATGACTTGTAACTTATATTTCCGACTATAAACCTATACTTTTTCTGTTTAGATTCATAAAATAGAGTTCAATATGAAACCATAGCAATTTGATTCACTCAAAACGGATTTAAAATGAAGAAGTTATGGGTAAAACAAGATTGGATAATTTTTCTTGTTGTAGCAACGTGAAAATTGGTAAAAAATCTATATTAATCATATCCTAGCTAACTTATATTGTATTATACATGTATTCTAATATATTATGTAATCTTGAGATACCATAGACACGTATGCAAATGTTTTGACATATCATATCGACCCATGTGTATATATTATTTGGAACAACCATAGACACTCTATATGCAGTAATGAGGGAGTTAGCTATATAGGGCTGAGGTTGATTCCAAAAATATATATACTTTGAGTTATGATCTAGCCTGAGACGTGTATACACTGGGTCGTGGATTGATTCAAGATAATATATATAATTTTTTTTCTGTACATCTAACGTTAGACAACTAGTTGTAGGTTACTAACGAGGACAGCTGACTTAATAAACTTAAAACATCAAAATGTATTAAAAGTGTGGTAAATATATTTTGAATATACTTTGATATATATGTAAATATTTGTTATAGGTTCGTGAATCGACCAGTGGCCAAGTCTTACTTCCCGACGAAGTAAAAATGTGTGAAAGTGAGTTATAGTCCCACTTTTAAAATCTAATATTTTTGGGATGAGAATACATGCAGGTTTTATAAATGATTTACAAAATAGACACAAGTACGTGAAACTACATTCTATGGTTGAATTATCGAAATCAAATATGCCCCTTTATATTAAGTCTGGTAATCTAAGAATTAGGGAACAAACACCCTAATTGACGCGAATCCTAAAGATAGATCTATTGGGCCTAACAAACCCCATCCAAAGTACCGGATGCTTTAGTACTTCGAAATTTATATCATATCCGAAGGGTGTCCCAGAATGATGGGGATATTCTTATATATGCATCTTGTTAATGTCGGTTACCAGGTGTTCACCATATAAATGATTTTAATCTCTATGTATGGGATGTGTATTGAAATATGAAATCTTGTGGTCTATTGTTACGATTTGATATATATATATATATATAGGTTAAACCTATAACTCACCAACATTTTTGTTGACGTTTAAAGCATGTTTATTCTCAGGTGAATACTAAGAGCTTCCGCTGTTGCATACTAAAATAAGGACAAGATTTGGAGTCCATGTTTGTATGATATTGTGTAAAAACTGCATTTAAGAAACATATGTCGATGTAATATATTTCTATTGTAAACCATTATGTAATGGTCGTATGTAAACAGTATATTTTAGATTATCATTATTTGATAATCTACGTAATGCTTTTGAAACCTTTATTGATAAAATAAAGGTTATGGTTGTTTTAAAAATGAATGCAGTCTTTGAAAAACGTCTTATATAGAGGTCAAAACCTTGCAACGAAATCAATTAATATGGAACGTTTATAATCAATATGAACGGGACATTTCAAATTTAGGCTCTTTTACAGCTTTTCCGCAAAGTAAGCTTTTAAAGTCATGTTTAGCAAATCTTAGTGGATTAGTCCGCTTAATGAACTATTTTGCTTGAAAACATGTAGAATACAAGTGGATATCATTAGTAAGAACATGACTTTTTACGCGATATCAGTTGCAGATAACGAAAGAAGACTACAAGAGTATAGATTACAACCTCTTAATACTACTATGAAAACAACGAAGAAATGGAAAGACAAATAATTGGACTCTAACATTAATGGAGATGTAGAGTATTTCTCTGCTGAATCTGTGGATGACGATGATGATCGTCAAGCTCATAAAGATGCAGATACAAGAGTTAATGTTACAAAAAGGTAGTTTTGAGTAACAATTAATGTATGATATTATATTATTTTTTGATTATGCTATTACTACTTAACAACATTTGGATTTATATAAAAACAGCCAAAAAAGTTCGTTGCTCCCAATACCATGAGACATGCGAATTTAACAAAAAAACGAGTTAGTGTAAATTATAATGTCTCCAATGCTTTTTTCTCAAAATTCTAGATGCAAAAGGGTCAAGTAAGTGATACAAAGGTAATAAAAAGTAAAGTTCAAGATGAAACACATACTATATTTAGAAAAAGGGTCAGATTTGGTGAGTTCATATTAACTATTTCATTACTCTGTACACATATTATGTATTATGTATGAAACAGTCATCATTAAATCTACGTTCAGTTGCCTACTTTTTTTGTGTAACGTTTTGCAACTGTAGACAATAATGAAGATCAAAATTGAGTCGAAAATTTTGAGTCCAGAGACAAAATTGTTAGACATGAAGAAGATATAGTTATTACTAAAGATGTTAGCCATGATGAAGATATAGTTTAAGGTCTTAGAGATGAAGAAATGGATACATAGCCCACCTATGAATTACGCGATGAATACGATGATTACGTATATGGAAGTAGGTATTATGAAGATCTTGAAGAGCATCAACGACAAAATGAAGAAGGTTTATATGTTCTATATTGGTTAATTCTTTTTATTATGTTAAATCATGTATTCAAACTTTCAGAATCACTTATGGTTATATGCATGATAGTTATGCAAATAAAGAAATAATAGTGAATGATACAACTGTCAGACATGAGCAATAAACCACACAAAAACAAGATGAATCAGGTTATTTTTTTTTGTTTTTCTAAATTGGTTTGTTTATTTGATTTATATTGATGCTTGTTTAGTATATCAACTGTAAATTAAGTAAACATATTTTGTAGATAAACAAGACAGAGTTAGAGGACTGACACTTATGCGAAAGATTTGGAAACAAAAGCCAGAGGTTCGAACTCCTATTATTATTAATGAACATTGATAGTCGATTAGTAAAAATAGTAGTAAGCTCAGCTAATTTCTTGGTCACATATCGCGGAGTTATCGGTTTATAAACCGTAGAATAAAGTTAACTCTGAAAAAAAAAGAAGCATTACTGAACTTCTTAAGGGTAAATATTTTAAAATATGTGTGATAATAAGCCTTTTTTTCTTCTCATGTGATATGTTTTTTCTTTTTTTAATTTGTAAAAAAAGTTTGATATTCCACTAACTGCTGATTCTTGGACTCCAGTCATTTGGGCGTAAAGTGAAAAATTGGAGGGTGAGATTAAAGAACTGCTACTTTGATCTGTTTGTATCAATGGAGGTTCAATTAAATTCACCACCTCTAGAACTGAACAAAAGACATTGGAGAAGACTTCTTAGATATTGGAATAGAGAAAGTGTTATGGTATAAAATATTCTTACACTTGGTGTAACCTTTTTTCATATTAGGACATTTATTATATTTTCTTTTTCAGGCGTTCATCAAGAATAATAAAGCCAATAGGGCTAAGAAGAAGTTAATGCAAGTGATTAGGAAAAAAAGTTATGCAAGAATTCATGAAGAACTAAAGGTAATATAATGAGAAAATTATTAATATAGTATAGCTTTTGAATATACATTGTTAATAGTTACCTCGTTTTTCCTCATTGCAGACGACATTGGGAAAAGAACCTACTCGGGTGGATATGTTTAAGATATGTTTTTCAAAAGAAGGACTGCTAACGGCGAAGCTGCAACTACAATTGTTAGTAATTTTACAAACACAATTATGTTGTATGAAAGAATCAAAAGTGGATCAAATATATCCTATACATGATATCAGAAGTATCACCAAATTCAGGTTTGCCATATTAGGCATGATAACCTTTGGTATTTCCTACTGTAATTTGTAACTCTAATTGTATATGTACATGGCCATGAAGGAATATATAGTAAAAAAAGTAATAAACCTCTGGTCCTTACTAAGTCATGCTTGACTTTTGATTAAGTAAATTTCACCGAGGTAGAGTAAACGTACGCTTGAGAGAAATATTGATTAGGTTTAAGGATAAACGATATACGAACCTCCGACATTAGTCGTGGATAACCCGCACCGGAACCAGTATCATCCCAGTGGGGTGGTTGATGGTGAGCCAACCAACAATACAGCATACAAGATTGAGTGGCCCTTAAGACATGAAGGATTCATAGTTCAATGAAGTTACCTGAAAGTCTTGAATCGATGATGAAGGTCATATGAATGTAATTCGTACGTGAGAGTATGCTTTGTGTTACGTCGATGTAACTTATCTCTCTTAAGGTTTTAGAGCCATGTATTTATACGCTTAGCAATTAGGGTTTGAATATGATTCTATTCCCCTACGATCGTAATCCATTCCATAATCAAGTTACGTTAATTAAGGAAACTGAATAAACGATTGATCTTACCGTCTTACTTGGTTAACAAGTTAATCATTTGACAAAGTCAATAGAGGACACATCATTTTGTATATGCGCATTAGGAGCAGGCCTATACCCCTGGTTTTATTCATAGCGTACATAGATATTAAGCATTTAGTATGCAAGTTAGGACTTGGATGCGTATTCCGCATAAGCATGCGGATATGCCTATCATTAAGTCCCCCCACTTTGATGTCATATATAGTGACAACTAATGTATGGCGTCGAATTTTAAATGATAAAATAGTCCATTCAAATGCGACTAGAAAAAGTAAATGATACTTGAAATGGAACTAAAAGTGCAATTGTTTATAATATATTATGGAAACAATTTCATCTGGTGCATTATAGACACAAAAACGTTCTTTCACTTCTGCTTTTTTGCACCCGAGGTGACAACTGTCACTGTTACCTGAATAGGTAATGATTGTATTATGCAACTGTCTAGTTTTGCTATCGTGCAACGAGCGTCTAATCAAGAAGATTAGCATATGGTATTGACACGTGTACACCCAATATTGCGACCCGGTGAGTATTCGACCCATAGTATTGGCCTATAATTCCTTAATCTTTTTCCGTTTTCAGTCATTCCTTCTTTGCAGCTTAACGTCACTTGCATCAATATTCAATCCTAGTGTACTTCCAACCAAGGTACGCTTACTCTTTTATAATCTTCCTTGCTTTCACGTTGTCATAATTACTGTGCTTGGCTTTCGTAGCCTCATTTTGGAACTCGCAACTTTGCCGTATTTTTGATCGTATACAAGCACTTACTTCCCATGTGATTCTGATGTTTTATAGTAGAATACCACAAAATTATAACAATTGCTCCAACTATGAACATTCGTTTAAAAATTTTGATTGATCTTTTCGTGAATTGATCATGTTAGTTCCCTATTTACCTTTTCGTTTACCATTTTTGTGCAGGCATTTTTAATAAGATGAAGATGGACACATATGTTCCCCTCAAAACTGTCAAGGATGAAACACATCTTACTAACAAAGGCGTTCATATCGGAGAGTGCCATGTTCCCACTGATATCGTTCCAGTTATATATGTTTTATCTCGCGATATCTCCCTCACTTTGTTCGGTTTTTGACGATCTTTGAAATGTCCCGTTCATATTGATTATAAACGTTCCATAATAATTGATTTCGTCGCGAGGTTTTGACCTCTATATGAGACGTTTTTCAAAGACTGCATTCATTTTTAAAACAACCATAACCTTTATTTTATCGATAAAGGTTTAAAAAGCATTACGTAGATTATCAAATAATGATAATCTAAAATATACCGTTTACACACGACCATTACATAATGGTTTACAATAAGAATATATTACATCAAAAATAAGTTTCTTGAATGCAGTTTTTACATAATATCATACAAGCATGGACTCCAAATCTTGTCCTTATTTTAGTATGCAACAGCGGAAGCTCTTAATAATCACCTGAGAATAAACATGCTTAAAACGTCAACAAAAATGTTGGTGAGTTATAGGCTTAACCTATATATTATCAAATCATAATAATAGACCACAAGATTTCATATTTCAATATACATCACATAAATAGAGATAAAATTCATTCATATGGTGAACACCTGGTAACCGACATTAACAAGATGCATATAAGAATATCCCCTATCATTCCGGGAAATCCTTCGGACATGATAAAAACGAATTCGAAGTACTAAAGCATCCGGTACTTTGGATGGGGTTCGTTAGTCCCAATAGATCTATCTTTAGGATTCGCGTCAATTAGTAGATCGGTTTACTAATTCTTAGGTTACCAAGCAAAAGGGGCATATTCGGCTTCGATCATTCACCCATATAATGTAGTTTCATTTACTTGTGTCTATTTCGTAAAACATTTATAAAACTGCATGTATTCTCATCCCAAAATATTAGATTTTAAAAGTGGGACTATAACTCACTTTCACAGATTTTTACTTCGTCGGGTAGTAAGACTTGGCCACTGGTCGATTCACGAACCTATAACAAATATGTACATATATATCAAAGTATGTTCAAAATATATTTACAACATTTTTAATACGTTTTAATGTTTTAAGTTTATTAAGTCAGCTGTCCTCGTTAGTAACCTACAACTAGTTGTCCACAGTTAGATGTACAGAAATAAATCGATATATATTATCTTGAATCAATCCACGCCCTAGTGTATACACGTCTCAGGCTAGATCACAACTCAAAGTATATATATTTTTGGAATCAACCTCAACCCTGTATAGCTAACTCCAACATTACTGCATATAAAGTGTCTATGGTTGTTCCAAATAATATATATAGATGGGTCGATATGATATGTCAAAACATTTGTATACGTGTCTATGGTATCCCAAGATTACATAATATATTAGAATATATGTATAATACAATATAAGTTAGCTAGGATATGATTAATATAAATTTGTTACCAATTTTCACGTAGCTACAACAAGCAAAAATATCCAATCTTGTTTTACCCATAACTTCTTCGTTTTAAATCCGTTTTGAGTGTTTCAAGTTGCTATGGTTTCATATTGAACTTAAGTTTATGAATATAAATAGAAAAAGTATAAGTTTATTGTCAAAAATACAGGTTACAGGTCATTTTTGTAAAGGTAGTCATTTTAGTCGAAAGAACGACGTCTAGATGACCATTTTGGAAAACATACTCCCACTTTGAGTTTAACCATGATTTTTGGATATAGTTTCATGTTCATAAGAAAAAACATTTTCCCAGAAGAACAACTTTTAAATCAAATTTTATCATATTTTTTAATTACCTAACCCAAAACAGCCCGCGGTGTTACTACGACGGCGTATATCCGATTTTACGGTGTTTTTCGTGTTTTTCGGATTTAAATCATTAAGTTAGCATATAATATAGATATAGAACATGTTTTTAGTTGATTTTAAAAGTCAAGTTAGAAGGATTAACTTTTGTTTGCGAACAAGTTTAGAATTAACTAAACTATGTTCTAGTGATTACATGTTCAAATCTTCGAATAAGATAGTTTTATATGTATGAATCGAATGATGTTATGAACATCATTACTACCTCAAGTTTAGTAGGTAAACCTACTGAAAGTGACAAAAAATGATCTAGCTTCAAAGAATCTTGGATAGCTTGAAAGTTCTTGAAGTAGAATCATGACACAAAAACAAGTTCAAGTAAGATTATCACTCGAATTAAGATAGTTATAGTTATAGGAATTGAATAAAAGTTTGTATATGAGTATTACCTTGATTTAGAATAATATCTTACTGTAAACAACAAGGATTTCTTGAGATTGGATGATCACTTTACAAGATTGGAAGTGAGCTAGTAAACTTGGAAGTATTCTTGATTTTATGAAACTAGAACTTGTAGAATTTATGAAGAACACTTAGAACTTGAAGATAGAACTTGAGAGAATCAATTAGATGAAGAAAATTGGAGAATGAAAGTGTTTATAGGTGTTTTTGATCGTTGGTATATGGATTAGATATAAAGGATGTGTAATTTTGTTTACATGTAAATAAGTCATGAATGATTACTAATATTTTTGTAATTTTATGAGATATTTCATGCTAGTTGCCAAATGATGGTTCCCACATGTGTTAGGTGACTCACATGGGCTGCTAAGAGCTGATCATTTGAGTGTATATACTAATAGTACATACATCTAAAAGATGTGTATTGTACGAGTACGAATACGGGTGCATACGAGTAGAATTTTTATGAAACTGAACGAGGATGTAATTGTAAGAATTTTTGTTAAGTAGAAGTATTTTGATAAGTGTCTTAAAGTCTTTAAAAATTGTATAAACACATATTAAAACCCTACATGTATATACATTTTAACTGAGTCGTTAAGTCATCGTTAGTCGTTACATGTAAGTGTTGTTTTGAAACCTTTAGGTTAACGATCTTGTTAAATGTTGTTAACCCATTATTTATTATATCTAAAGAGATGTTAAATTATTACATTATCATGATATTATGATGTATTAATATATCTTAATATGATATATATACAATTAAATGTTGTTACAACGATAATCGTTACATATATGCCTCGTTTCGAAATCATTAAGTTAGTAGTCTTATTTTACATATGTAGTTCATTGTTAACATACTTAATGATATACTTAATTATCATTTTATCATGTTAAACATAGTGTATCAATATCTTAATATGATTCATATGTATTAGTAAGACGTTGATATAACGATAATCGTTATATATATCGTTTTCGAGTTTCTTAATTCAATAGGCTCATTTTTATGTATATAACTCATTGTTAAATACCTAATGAGATACATAATTATCATAATATCATGTTAACTATATATATATATATATATATATATATATATATATATATATATATATATATATATATATATATATATATATATATATGTCATCATATAGTTTTTACAAGTGTTAACGTTCGTGAATCACCGGTCAACTTGGGTGGTCAATTGTCTACATGAAACCTATTTCAATTAATCAAGTCTTAACAATTTTGATTGCTTACCATGTTAGAAATAATTAATCATGTAAATAATAATTTCATTTAATATATATAAACATGGAAAAGTTCGGGTCACTACAGTACCTACCCGTTAAATAAATTTTGTCCCGAAATTTTAAGAAGTTGGAGGTGTTGACGTATCTTCTGGAAATAAGTGCGGGTATTTCTTCTTCATCTGATCTTCTCATTCCCAGGTGAACTCGGGTCCTCTATGGGCATTCCATCGAACCTTAACATTTGGTATCTTGTTTTGCCTAAGTCTTTTAACCTCACGATCCATTATTTCGACGGGTTCCTCGATGAATTGAAATTTTTCGTTGATTTGGATTTCGTCTAACGGAATAGTGAGATCTTCTTTAGCAAAACATTTCTTCAAATTCGAGACATGGAAAGTGTTATGTACAGCCACGAGTTGTTGAGGTAACTCAAGTCGGTAAGCTACTGGTCCGACACGATCAATAATCTTGAATGGTCCAATATACCTTGGATTTAATTTTCCTCGTTTACCAAATCGAACAACGCCTTTCCAAGGTGCAACTTTAAGCATGACCATCTCTCCAATTTCAAATTCTATATCTTTTCTTTTAATATGAGCGCAGCTCTTTTGTCGACTTTGGGCGGTTTTCAACCGTTGTTGAATTTGAATGATCTTCTCGGTAGTTTCTTATATTATCTCCGGACCCGTAATCTGTCTATCCCGCACTTCACTCCAACAAATCAGAGACCTGCACTTTCTACCATAAAGTTCTTCAAACGGCGCCATCTCAATGCTTGAATGGTAGCTGTTGTTGTATTAAAATTCTGCTAATGGAAGGTGTCGATCCCAACTGTTTCCGAAATCAATAACACATGCTCGTAGCATGTCTTCAAGTGTTTGTGTCATCCTTACGCTCTGCCCATCAGTTTGTGGATGATAGGCAGTACTCATGTCTAGACGAGTTCCTAATGCTTGCTGTAATGTCTGCCAGAATCTTGAAATAAATCTGCCATCCCTATCAGAGATAATAGAGATTGGTATTCCATGTCTGGAGACGACTTCCTTCAAATACAGTCGTGCTAACTTCTCCATCTTTTCATCTTCTCTTATTGGTAGGAAGTGTGCTGATTTGGTGAGACGATCAACTATTACCCAAATAGTATCAAAACTGCTTGTAGTCCTTGGCAATTTAGTGATGAAATCCATGGTAATGTTTTCCCATTTCCATTCCGTAATTTCGGGTTGTTGAAGTAGACCTGATGGTTTCTGATGCTTAGCTTTGACCTTAGAACACGTCAAACATTCTCCTACGTATTTAGCAACATCAGCTTTCATACCCGGCCACCAAAAATATTTCTTGAGATCCTTGTACATCTTCCCCGTTCCAGGATGTATTGAGTATCTGGTTTTATGAGCTTCTCTAAGTACCATTTCTCTCATATCTCCAAATTTTGGTACCCAAATCCTTTCAGCCCTATACCGGGTTCCGTCTTCCCGAATATTAAGATGCTTCTCCGATCCTTTCGGTATTTCATCCTTTAAATTTACCTCTTTTAAAACTCCTTGTTGCGCCTCCTTTATTTGAGTAGTAAGGTTAGTGTGAATCATTATATTCATAGCTTTTACTCGAATGGGTTCTCTGTCCTTTCTGCTTAAGGCGCCGGCTACCACATTTGCCTTCCCCGGGTGATAACGAATCTCAAAGTCGTAATCATTCAATAATTCAATCCATCTGCGCTGCCTCATGTTCAGTTGTTTCTGATTAAATATGTGTTGAAGACTTTTGTGGTCGGTATATATAATACTTTTGACCCCATATAAGTAGTACCTCCAAGTCTTTAATGCAAAAACAACCGCGCCTAATTCCAAATCAAGCGTCGTATAATTCTGCTCGTGAATCTTCAATTGTCTAGACGCATAAGCAATTACTTTCGTTCGTTGCATTAATACACAACCGAGACCTTGCTTTGAGGCGTCACAATATATCACAAAATCATCATTCCCTTCAGGTAATGACAATATAGGTGCCGTAGTTAACTTTTTCTTCAACAATTGAAACGCTTTTTCTTGTTCATCCTTCCATTCAAATTTCCTCCCTTTATGCGTTAATGCAGTCAAGGGTTTTGCTATTTTGGAAAAATCTTGGATGAATCTCCTGTAATAACCAGCTAGCCCTAAAAATTGGCGTATGTGTTTCGGAGTTTTCAGGGTTTCCCACTTTTCAACGGTTTCAATCTTTGCTGGATCCACCTGAATACCTTCTTTGTTCACTATATGACCGAGGAATTGAACTTCTTCCAACCAAAATGCACACTTTGAAAACTTAGCGTACAGTTTTTCTTTTCTCAGCAACTCTAGCACTTTTCTCAAATGTTTTTGTGCTCTTGATTATTCTTCGAGTAAATAAGTATGTCATCGATGAAAACAATGACAAACTTGTCAAGATATGGCCCACACACTCGGTTCATGAGGTCCATGAACACAGCTGGTGCGTTAGTCAATCCAAACGGCATAACCATAAACTCGTAATGACCGTAACGCGTCCTAAAAGCAGTCTTCGGAATGTCATCCTCTTTCACCCGCATTTGGTGATATCCAGAACGTAAATCGATCTTCGAATAAACCGACGAGCCTTGTAGTTGATCAAATAAGTCGTCCATTCTCGGTAATGGGTAACGGTTCTTGATGGTAAGTTTGTTCAACTCTCGGTAGTTGATATACAACCTGAATGTACCATCTTTCTTCTTGACAAACAGAACAGGAGCTCCCCATGGTGATGTACTTGGTCGAATGAAACCACGCTCTAAAAGTTCCTGTAACTGACTTTGTAGTTCCTGTAGCTCCCCATGGTGATGTATTGGTGCAGCTCCTGGTACAAGGTCTATTCGAAATTCAACGGATCGATGTGGGGGTAATCCCGGTAATCCTTTCGGAAATACATCGGGAAATTCTTTTGCGACGGGAACATCACTGATGTTCTTTTCTTCAGGTTTAACTTCCTCGATGTGTGCTAGAATGACGTAACAACCTTTTCTTATTAGTTTTTGTGCCTTCAGACTACTAATAAGATTAAATTTCGCGTTGTTCTTTTCTCCGTACACCATTAAAGGTTTTCCTTTTTCACGCATAATGCGAATCGTATTTTTGTAACAAACGACCTCTGCTCTCTCCTTTTTCAACCAGTCCATGCCAATTATTACATCAAAACTCCCTAACTCGACTGGTATTAAATCAATTTTAAACGTTTCAACCCCCAGTTTAATTTCTCTCTCCCGACATATATTATCTGCTGAAATTAATTTACCGTTTGCTAATTCGAGTAAAAATATACTATCCAAAGGCGTCAATGGGCAACTTAATTTAGTACAAAATTCTCTACTCATATAGCTTCTATCCGCACCCAAATCAAATAAAACATAAGCAGATTTATCGTCAATAAGAAATATACCCGTAACAAGCTCCGGGTCTTCCTGTGCTTCTGCCGCATTAATATTGAAAACTCTTCCACGGCCCTGCCCATTAGTGTTCCCCTGATTCGGGAAATTTCTAATAATGTGGCCTGGTTTTCCACATTTATAACAAACAGCGTTGGTATTACTTGCTCCGACAATATTCGTTTCGGCATTACTTGTTTCGACATTATTTTTTCCTTTAGTTCTGTTAAACTTTGGTCCGTAGAGCTCACACTTTGTCGCGCTATGATCATTTCTTTTACACCTGTTGCAAAATTTCGTGCAAAACCCCTGATGATTTTCTTCACACCTATGACATGGCTGTTTTTGGTTTTTGTTGCCGTTGTTGTTATTGAGGTTGTTGTTGGGATTATTATTGTTGTTGAAACGGTTGTTGTAGTTGTTGTTGTTGTTGGGATGTTTGTTGTAGTTATCGTTAAGATTGCGGTTATTGTTGCGATTGTTGTTGCGGTTGTTGGGATAGTTGTTGCGATTGTGGTTGTAATTGTTGTTGTTGTTGTACTGGTGACTCTTGTCACCGTTTTTCTCTCACTTCCTCTTGAGTTGTTTCATGTTGGCTTCTTCGGCTGCCTGCTCTTTAATTCTTCCCTCAATCTGATTTATGAGTTTATGAGCCATTCGACTTGCCTTCTGTATAGAAGCGGGCTCGTGTGAACTCACATCTTCTTGAATCCTTACTGGTAACCCTTTTACAAACGCGTCGATCTTCTCTTCTTCATCTTCGAATGCTCCCAGACATAATAGGCACAACTCTGTGAATCGTCGTTCATATGTGGTAACGTCGAACCCTTGTGTTCGTAACTCTCTAAGTTCTGCCTTCAGTTTATTGACTCCGTTTCTAGGACGGTACTGTTCGTTCATCAATTGCTTGAATGCCGACCACGGAAGTGCGTAAGTAGCATTTTGTCCTACCTTTTCAAGATAGGTGTTCCACCACGTTAACGCAGTACCTGTGAAGGTATGCGTAGCGTACTTAACTTTGTCCTCTTCAGTACACTTACTTATGGCAAACACCGATTTAACTTTCTCGGTCCACCATTTCAATCCAATTGGTCCTTCGGTTCCATCAAATTCCAAAGGTTTGCAGGCAGTGAATTCTTTGTAGGAGAATCCTACACGATTTCTTGCGCCGTTAGCTGCATTGCTAGATTCAGAGTTATTGTTGGTATGTAGCGCAGCCTGTACTGTGGCTATGTTTGCAGCAAGAAAGGTAGGAAATTCCTCTTTGCTCATATTCATGGTGTGTCGAGTAGTCGGTGCCATTTCCTTCAAAATAGCCAACTGAATCGAGTTAATCATACAGAATATTAAGAGTAGTCAATAGTATTTCGTAGCCTAATATGAACTCATTTATAAAAGCTTTTTCTTCATATTAGCGTTTTATAAGTTTAAATTCGGGTACTACCTACCCGTTAAGTTCATACTTAGTAGCTAATATACAATTCAACTACTACAATTTCATATGAAAAACTGATTATAATAATATATCACATACAAATATTCTTCAAACTTACAACTTCGCTATATTACATATAACATGAAATATAGTACACTTTGATACATGACAGTTTTGAAGATAAATCTAGTTAATACGCAAGTTGTTCAGCAAAGGAAATAAAGACACATAATTCATAAGTCCAGAAACAAGTCATGCATTCTGGTTTTACTAAGACGACTTCCCATCCTTGGTCTTGTGAAAAATAACCGTTATGACCATTGGCTAGGCAGCATGTTGTAATGTCGTCAAAAGGACGAGGGTTTCGTAATGTCCAACAACCCCGTAATAATCTAAAAACCTTGTTTCTCACCCCAACTACTGAATCCGTCACTTGTGGGAAGGTTTTATTTAAAAGTTGCAATCCGATGTTCTTTTTCTCACTTTGGTAAGAAGCGAACATCACTAACCCGTAAGCATAACATGCTTCTTTATGTTGCATGTTAGAAGCTCTTTATAATTCACGAAATCCTATGTTGGGATATGTTGAGTCAAAATAGGTTTTTAACCCGTAGCGTAAAATTGCATTTGGGTTCCCCGCATTTAATGCTTTAAAGAAAACACTGCGTAACTTACGGTCTCCCCAATGTGATATAACCCACCTATCAAAGGAAAGCCTTTTATAAACTAAGGTATTTCTGGAAAGTCTTTCAAATGTTTGACAAGTTAATTTCGCCATAACTAAATGTGCTGATGAATTCTGACCGACTCTAGACAAGATTTCCTCAATTATATCCTCTGGTAGGCCTTCTAAAATATTCGGTTGTCTACCCTTAACGTCCATTTTGTTTTTATACTGTAAAATAGACAAGGATTAGATTCGTAAAAGATAATTAACAAACAATACAAGTAATTTTTTTACATAGAACATAAAAGTACAAGCATACTACAATACATATAATACACAACATGATTACAACCCTCTAATATGAATCACTGGTTTCTTCTTCTTCGGACTTGGTTCGTTTTCCTAATTTTCTAGGAATATATGGTGTTCCTCTAATACGAGCCGTCGTTTTCCATAATGGTTTAGAAAAACCTGGTGGTTTAGAGGTTCCCGGGTTATTGTTACATTTTAGGAAATACGGATGTTGTCGATACATATAAAGTTCATCGGGGTTGGAATCGGGTTTCTCTATTTTTATACCTTTTCCATTATTATTTTCTTTCGATTTATTAAATTGGGTCGAGGTAATTTCTATAACATCATCGGAATCCTCATCGGGATCCGATTCATCGGAAAATTGGTAATCTTCCCAATATTTTGCTTCCTCGGCGGAAACACCATTGACTATTATTAACTTTGGTCCGTTGGTTGAGGATTTTCTTTTATTTAATCGATTTACTATAGGTATCAATATTTCTTCCTCCGGAACCTCTTCTTCTTCTGGTTCCTCCTCTTCCGATTCCTCCTCTTCTGGTTTCTCTTCTTCCGGTTCCTCCTCTTTCGGTTCCTCTTCGGGAATTTGTGAATCTTCCCAAAATATATTCGACTCTTCATTATTATTAGGTGAATCAATGGGATTTGTACTAGAGGTAGACATCTATCACACAATATCAAACACGTTAAAAGATTAATATATCACATAATATTTACATGTTAATAATATATAGTTTCCAACAAAAAAAATGTTAAGCAATCGTTTTTAAAGAAAAACACGGTCGAAGTCCAGACTCACTAATGCATCCTAACAAACTCGGTAAGACACACTAATGCAATTTCTGGTTCTCTAAGACCAATGCTCTGATACCAACTGAAATGTCCCGTTCATATTGATTATAAACGTTCCATATTAATTGATCTCGTCGGGAGGTTTTGACCTCTATATGAGACGTTTTTCAAAGACTGCATTCATTTTTAAAACAACCATAACCTTTATTTTATCGATAATGGTTTAAAAAGCATTACGTAGATTATCAAATAATGATAATCTAAAATATACAGTTTACACACGACCATTACATAATGGTTTACAATAAGAATATATTACATCAAAAATAAGTTTCTTGAATGCAGTTTTTACATAATATCATACAAGCATGGACTGCAAATCTTGTCCTTATTTTAGTATGCAACAGCAGAAGCTCTTAATAATCACCTGAGAATAAACATGCTTAAAACATCAACAAAAATGTTGGTGAGTTATAGGTTTAACCTATATATTATCAAATCATAATAATAGACCACAAGATTTCATATTTCAATATACATCCCATACATAGAGATAAAATTCATTAATATAGTGAACACCTGGGTACCGACATTAACAAGATGCATATAAGAATATCCCCTATCATTCTGGGAAATCCTTCGGACATGATAAAAATGAATTCGAAGTACTAAAGCATCCGGTACTTTGGATGGGGTTTGTTAGGCCCAATAGATCTATCTTTAGTATTCGCGTCAATTAGTAGATCGGTTTACTAATTCTTAGGTTACCAAGCAAAAGGGGCATATTCGGCTTCGATCATTCATCCATATAATGTAGTTTCATTTACTTGTGTCTATTTCGTAAAACATTTATAAAACTGCATGTATTCTCATCCCAAAATATTAGATTTTAAAAGTGGGACTATGACTCACTTTCACAGATTTTTACTTCGTCGGGAAGTAAGACTTGGCCACTGGTCGATTCACGAACCTATAACAAATATATACATATATATCAAAGTATGTTAAAATTATATTTACAACATTTTTAATACATTTTAATGTTTTAAGTTTATTAAGTCAGCTGTCCTCGTTAGTAACCTACAACTAGTTGTCCACAATTAGATATACAGAAATAAATCGATATATATTATCTTGAATCAATCCACGACCCATTGTATACACGTCTCAGGCTAGATCACAACTCAAACTATATATATATATTTTTGGAATCAACCTCAACCCAGTATAGCTAACTCCAACATTACTGCATATAGAGTGTCTATGGTTGTTCCAAATAATATATATAGATGGGTCGATATGATATGTCAAAAAATTTGCATACGTGTCTATGGTATCCCAAGATTACATAATATATTAGAATACATGTATAATACAATATAAGTTAGCTAGGATATGATTTGTATAGAATTGTTACAATATTTCCTGTAGCTACAACAATCAAAAATATCCAATCTTGTTTTACCCATAACTTCTTCGTTTTAAATCCGTTTTGAGCGTTTCAAGTTGCTATGGTTTCATATTGAACTTAAGTTTATGAATATAAACAGAAAAAGTATAAGTTTATAGTCAAAAATACAGGTTACAAGTCATTTTTGTAAAGGTAGTCATTTCAGTCGAAAGAACGACGTCTAGATGACCATTTTGGAGAAAATACTTCCACTTTGAGTTTAACCATGATTTTTGGATATAGTTTCATGTTCATAAGAAAAATCATTTTCCCAGAAGAACAACTTTTAAATCAAAGTTTATCATTGTTTTTAATTAACTAACCCAAAACAGCCCGCGGTGTTACTACGACGACGTATATCCGGTTTTACGGTGTTTTTCGTGTTTTCCGGTTTTAAATCATTAAGTTACCGTATCATATAGATATAGAACATGTGTTTATTTGATTTTAAAAGTCAAGTTAGAAGGATTAACTTTTGTTTGCGAACAAGTTTAGAATTAACTAAACTATGTTCTAGTGATTACATATTCAAATCTTCGAATAAGATAGTTTCATATGTAAGAATCGAATGATGTTATGAACATCATTACTACCTAAAGTTTAGTAGGTAAACCTACTGGAAGTGACAAGAAATGATCTAGCTTCAAAGGATCTTGGATAACTTGAAAGTTCTTGAAGTAGAATCATGACACAAAAACAAGTTCAAGTAAGATTATCACTCGAATTAAGATAGTTATAGTTATAGGAATTGAATCAAAGTTTCTATATGAGTATTACCTTGATTTAGAATGATATCTTACTGTAAAAAAAAGGATTTCTTGAGGTTGGATGATCACTTTACAAGATTGAAAGTGAGCTAGTAAACTTGGAAGTATTCTTGATTTTATGAAACTAGAACTTGTAGAATTTATGAAGAACACTTAGAACTTGAAGATAGAACTTGAGAGAGATTAATTAGATGAATAAAATTGAAGAATGAAAGTGTTTGTAGCTATTTTTGGTCGTTGGTATATGGATTAGATATAAAGGATGTGTAATTTTATTTACATGTAAATAAGTCATGAATGATTACTAATATTTTTGTAATTTTATGAGATATTATATGCTAGTTGCCAAATGATGGTTCCCAAATGTGTTAGGTAACTCACATGGGCTACTAAGAGCTGATAATTTGAGTGTATATACCAATAGTGCATACATCTAAAAGCTGTGTATTGTACGTGTACGAATACGGGTGCATACGAGTAGAATTGTTAATGAAACTGAACGAAGATGTAATTTTAAGAATTTTTGTTAAGTAGAAGTATTTTGATAAGTGTCTTGAAGTCTTTCAAAAGTGTATAAATACATATTAAAACCCTACATGTATTTACATTTTAACTGAGTCATTAAGTCATCGTTAGTCGTTACATGTAAGTGTTGTTTTGAAACCTTTAGGTTAACGATCATGTTAAATGTTGTTAACCCATTGTTTATTACATCTAAAGAGATGTTAAATTATTACAATATCATAATATTATGATGTATTAATATATCTTAATATGATATATATATATATACAATTAAATGTTGTTACAACGATAATCGTTACATATATACCTCGTTTCGAAATCATTAAGTTAGTAGTCTTATTTTACATATGTAGTTCATTGTTAACATACTTAATGATATACTTAATTATCATTTTATCATGTTAAACATAGTGTATCAATATCTTAATATGATTCATATGTAATTAGTAAGACGTTGATATAACGATAATCGTTATATATATCGTTTTCGAGTTTCTTAATTCAATAGGCTCATTTTTATGTATATAACTCATTGTTAAAATACCTAATGAGATACATACTTATTATAATATCATGTTAACTATATATATATATATATATATATATATATATATATATATATATATATATATATATATATATATATATATATATATATATATATGTCATCATATATTTTTTACAAGTGTTAACGTTCGTGAATCACCGGTCAACTTGGGTGGTCAATTGTCTACATGAAATATATTTCAATTAATCAAGTCTTAACAATTTTAATTGCTTAACATGTTGGAAACACTTAATCATGTAAATAACAATTTCATTTAATATATATAAATATGGAAAAGTTCGGGTCACTACAATCTTGGAGCCTATTTTGTGTGCTATTGAGCTAAATGGTAAATTAAGGGCTAAGGACTTGATTTGGTGTAAAATTGACCAAATCTTGGGCAAAATTGGCTAAGGAAATGGCAAGTGCAGGATTCAGCTCAAAAAGTGCCGCTCCTTAATTAAGAGCGCCGCTACTGTAGAGCAAAAGCGCCACACCAAAATGAAAAGCGACGTTCTTATGTGCATTTCAGCTCCATTTTCCACCAGTGGCCAGAAGCGCCGTTCCTAAAGTCAAGAGCGCTGCTCCTATCCAGACAAAAGCGGTGCTCCTATAACAAAAGCACCGTCCCAGAATGTTACCAAAAGCGGCATTCCTGATCAAAAGCGCTGCTCCTCAATTAAACCAAAAGTGCCGCTTCTGCATCAAAAGCGGCGCTCCTTCGCTATTTCAGCCCAGATTTTCAGCACTATAAAAGGACCAAGATTAGGTCATTTTTCATATGCATCTTTAGAGAGCCGCTGTCTTAGGTCCGAATTTCACATACAAAACCCTAATTTCATTATCCATTGGTGATTAAGGGTGGATTCAAGGAGGCTAGCTCTAGATTCAACATTGTTTAGCTTAGATCTTCATCTTATTTACATTTTGGGTTGTAATCTTCACTTTACTTTACATACTTTGCGTTAATTACTTGTAATAACTTGAAGATGATGATTATTCATGTTTCTATGTTTAATATTAGTTTGATCTTACCACAACTAGTTTAGGAATTTCAAATGATTGTGTTCTTGATCTAGGTTAGTTTTCAATTGGCCTTTAGTCAACATAGTAGTGCCGATTATATTAAGTGATTTCGATAATTGGGGGTTTTAAGTGATTTCAACCTAGGCATAATCACAATAACCAATTCGTGCTTAACTCGATCTTAGAATACAATGCTTATGTTAATTCGCGGAGTGTTATTTGATTTGAGGTTTAGTAGTGATGCTAAACATTTAATAGTTCAACAACTATTGTGATAACAAAATAGGCAAAATGGGACAAGCCAAGCATAGAGAGGATTAGATAAATGAACACTTCCTAGTTAATTTGATTTAAGTCTTAATACTTTGTTACTTGTTTCTTGCTACTAGTTCACTTGTTAAGTTTAAGTTTGTTTAATTGTGCAAGTTTTAGTTGTTAGCTAAAATCAATCAAAACCCCCAATCAAACAAACCCTAGGACAATTGATAGTTTCAAATATTCGACTTACACCGCTCCCTTGGGACAAACTTGATAAGAATACTTACATTGAAGTGCTATAATAACCGGGTTCTAAGTGCTCGTTAGTTGTGTGTGCTTATTTGTAGAGTTTAAATCATATATAAATTTTGAGGGTAAAAGATGTACCTTGCACAAACACCGACACACTTTCTTGGTGCCGCTGCCGGGAAGCGGTTAGCTTAGTTGGGTATTTGGTTTAAACTTTTGATTGTTCGATTCTTTCGTAGGGGTTTACTCTTACGAAAGTTACTTTTCGTGCTTTATATATTATTTTTGTTTTGAAAACCGCTTGTGTTTGTGTGGTGATTGAAGGATAGGTAGCTTTGGTGTATGAAAACAAGGTCTCACAAGGATCAAGAGTTCACACATCCATTCTCTGATCTGGAAAAACGCATGCAAGGGGTTTAAAATTGTAGAGAAGAAAGGATATTAAGGAAAAATTTCGAAGCTTTGCCATTTTGTTTAGAAGACATGGATCCTAACGGTCAACCGATTCTCAATGAAGAGGGTAATCCAATCAACCATGGTCCACCGGTTAATCAAGATTTATTGAATGATCCGAAAGACAAACCGATGTGGAACGCTAGATTAGTTGCACCAACAATGATAGCACCTGCTATTACAAAACCACCAATCGAAGCGGAAAATTGGAAGATTGAGGGTAACTTTTTCACGTTGATCAAAGATACATATTTTCAAGGGTTAATAGACGCGAATTCGTTCGAACACATCCAACACTTTAATGATCTTTGTGATATTTACAAATATAATGATGTCACCGATGACGCTTTTAAGTTAAGGGCATTCCCCTTTACACTTCAAGGAGAAGCGAAAGTTTGGTTAAGGAGCTTACCATCTGATTCCATAAATTTTTTTCAAGATTTAACCAATGAGTTTGTTAATCACTTCTTTCCACCGTCAAAAGTAGAACGACTTCGAATGGAGATTAATGGGTTCACCCAACGGGGTGATGAATCTTTGTATGATGCGTGGGTACGATTCAAGAAAATGTTAAGAGCTTGACCACCCCATGGTTTGACGAAAAAGGAGTACATCAACACATTTTACCGGAGTTGTAATGCTTTCACGAAGCAATATCTTGATTCTTCATCCGGTTGCGTATTTATGTATAAATCACCAAATGCGGCCAAAATCTTATTGGAAGACTTCTCTGTTAACACCTATGAATGGGCACCTTTATCGCGAGATTTGACAAGGAAAAGTGTAGCACAAATCGAGAGTGATAATGGGCAAGTGGCGCTTGCAAGTTTGAACAATAAATTTCAAACGTATGGGAAAGAGTTGAAAAAGATTCAACAAACGATAGTCGCAATGTAAGTAGGTTGTCAACGATGTGAGGGTCCACATCTCACAAAGAACTTTCCTCAAATTACTCAATGCAATCATATTGATCTAGATGACATTCCCATGAATTCGGATGCTCATATGAACTACGTGAGTAATCAAAACTATCAACGGGGAGGAGCATCGAACCAAGGCTACTACAATACTAATAAAAAACAAGTGTCATTCAACAACCAAACCAATACACCACCCGAATTTACAAACCAAAACCGAAACCAAGGTTACAACAACAACTATCACCAAACCGAAACAACAACTTTCAATACCAAAACCAACAACCTTACAACAATCAACCTTATAACAACCAAGCCAATTCAAATTATCAAAACAACCAAGGTTATACTCAACCACAAAATAACCAAGGTTACAATCAACAACCTCAACAAAACATTCAACAATCCTAACCTTCGAAAAGTTTAGAAGAAATCATGCAAAACTATATCAAGAAGGTAGAACCAACCTAAGCTTTCCTAATAAAAGAGAAAGAGCTCTTGAAGCAACAAATACAAAACCAACAAGCTTCATTTCAAAACCTTGAAAGTGCCATTGAAAGACTTTCAAATCAAGTTGCCGAAAGACCACAAGGAATTTTACCTTTTAATACCCAAGTTAACCCGATCAACAATTACAACAATAGCCTACAACACAATCAAAATCAACAAAACAACAACACAAGAGTGATTCCTATTGAAGGCACCAACCAAAACACTAATTACCCAAACCGATACGAAAATGTGAACGCCATAACCACTCGAAGCGGTTTAACCACAAAAGGGATTGAAGATCCCCATCCACAACCCATTATAACCCATGAACCACTACCAAGTTTTATTGAAGAGGAAACCGGGGTTAGTAAAGAGAAAGGTAAAGAAAAGGTCAACTCAATCGAGGGTACAGGTAATGATGAATCGGGTAAGAAAAAGGGTGATGAGTCTTCAAAGACTACGCGACCGGTGCCATATCCAAAAGCTTTAAAGGACAAGTTGGCGGCTCAATACAAAAAGTTTCAAGAAATTATGAAAAATGTCTCGGTTAACTTGCCGATAACCGATGTGCTCAAAGGAATGCCAAACTACGGTCGGTTCATTAAGGAGCTAATATCTCAAAAGGGTAAATATCATGAGGAAACTTCTTTCTTTATTGAAGAGGAATGCAACAAGATTCTTACATCAAGGCTACGGATTCCTAAGAAGTTAGGAGATTCGGGAAAATTCATTTTCCCTTGTAAGTTTGGTGAATCGGAAGTGTTCAATGCACTTGTCAACTTGGGTGCAAGCATCAACCTAATACCCCATTCACTTTACGAGAGACTCGTTCTTGGACCTCTTAAACCAACATGCATTAGGATAAGATTGGCTAATCATTTATTTGATACCGCTATTGACATCGCCGAGGACATCTTGGTTAGCATTGACACATTGGTGTTCCCGGTTGATTTTGTTATCATGGAGATGAAGGAGGACCTTCAAGTCCCCCTCATTTTAGGAAGACCATTTTTAGTGACCGCTGACACCATCATCTTAGTGCAACGCAATCATCTCAATATTGGAGTTGGTGAGGAGCGTGTGACCATTAATATTCGGGAAGCTATGAAGCAACCGAGAAACACTGATGATGATGAGTGCTATGCCTTTGACCACATTGACCTTTATGTGCATAACGAACTTGAAAAGCTTTTAAAGGTTGATACCACGGGGTTCGACCAAGCTTGTGATCATGAAATTGTGGATTTAGAGGCCGATTTTAAGGAATTGATAAATGTTAATGTTGATGAATTTGAAAGTGAAAATGAGACCATTCGGGAAGAGTCATTTGAGTCTATCCCTCATGAAGATAGATTTCGAATCAAGTCTTCATGGGAGGAGCCTCCTACTCTTGAGCTTAAAGAGCTCCCCAAACATCTTGAATATGCTTATATTAAGGAAGAAGACCAACTTCCGGTGATTATTTCTTCGAAACTCACCCAAGACCAAAAGGCCCGACTTGTCTCACTACTTAAGTCTCACCATAAGGCCATAGCATGGAAGACCACGGACATCCCGGGGATCAATCCATCATATTGCACACATAAAATTCTCACGGAGGAGAACTATAAACCGGTTGTCCAATGATAATGAAGACTTAACCCAAACATGAAGGAGGTTGTCAAAAAGGAAGTGATCAAACTATTGGACACGAGGCTTATTTATCCGATATCCGACTTACCATGGGTGAGTCCCGTCCAAGTGATGCCCAAAAAGGGTGGAACCACGGTGATCTTAAACGACCGACATGAAATTGTCCCGTCCCGAACCATCACGGGATGGCGCGTACGCATTGACTATAGACGTTTAAATGATGCCACACGAAAAGACCATTTCCCACTCCCTTACATCGATCAAATGATCGAATGTTTGAGTGAGAGAGAGAGTTTTATTGCTTTCTTGACGCGTTTTTGGGATACTTTCAAATCCCGATAGACCCCAAGGATAAAGAAAAGACGACCTTTACATGCCCCTATGGTACATTTTCGTATCGAAGGATGCCTTTTGGGCTATGCAATGCCCCGAGAACATTTCAACGATGCATGCTTTCTATTTTCTCGGATATGGTTGAGGATACTATGGAAGTATTCATGGATGACTTTTCGGTATTCGAAGATTCATTTGACCATTGTCTTAGAAAATCTAGATAAAATGTTAACTCGTTGTGAAAGTGCAAATTTGGTTCTTAATTGGGAAAAATACCATTTCATGGCCAACGAAGGGGTAGTTTTGGGACATAAAATTTCTAAAGCGGGAATCAAGGTAGGCAAAGCTAAAATTAGTGTGATAAAAGATTTACCAAAAATATCAGATGTGAAAGCAATCTGAAGTTTTCTTGGGCACGCGGGATTTTATAGACGGTTCATAAAAGACCTTTCGAAAATCCCTCGCCCTATGACCAAGTTGTTAGAAAAATACCAACCTTTCTTGTTTGATGAGGAATGCATCAAAGCTTTTAACTTTTTGAAAGAAAAGCTCATTAACCCACCAATTCTAGTTTCTCCCGATTGGGATAAAGACTTTGAATTGATGTGTGATGCTAGAGATTATGCACTTGGCGCGGTGCTTGGTCAAAGAGGTGACCAACACTTTAGACCAATTTACTATGCAAGTAAGACCTAAACCGAGGCCCAATTGAATTACACCACTACTGAGAAGGAACTTCTTGCAGTAGTATTTGCTCTTGATAAGTTTCGATCTTATCTTGTACTTTCCAAAACAATTGTATACACAGACCACTCCGCGTTGCGATATCTTTTTCAAAAAAAAAAAAAAGATTCAAAACATCATTTAATTAGGTGGGTCCTTTTGCTACAAGAGTTTGATATAGAAATAAGGGATAAAAAGGGAGCCTAGAATGTGGCGACCGACCACTTGTCAAGGTTAGACAATCCCGGGCTTCAACCTTTAGACGAATCAAAGATTCGGGATACTTTCCCCGATGAACATTTAATGAGAATTGACCTAGTCGATGAAGTCCCATGGTTTGCCAGTTTTGCAAACTACTTGGCGTCAAATGTTTTACAAAAAGCCTTTTCTTACCAACAAAAGAAAAAGTTTTTCAACGATTTACGGTATTACCTTTGGGATGACCCACACTTGTTCCGTATCGGGGCGGATCAAGTAATTTGGATATGTGTTTATGGGCAAGAAGCCTACGAGATTTTAAGGAGTTGTCATAGTGGACCTATGGGAGGGCAGTTTGGTCCGAATCACACCACGAAAAAGGTGTTCGATTCCGGGTTCTATTGGCCCATTTGAAGGTATTTCGTATGCCCGAGATACATAATAAATTAACGTGGCTAATATGTTTTGATCCAAGTCGGGTCATACCCAATAACAAGCTTACTGACACCTTATTCGTATTTGATCTTAGCGATTGGGTTGTTGATTAAATACGTAACACTTGAATTTTAGAGAAATGGTTTTCTAAAATATTATTACTTGATGTATATATATATATAAATTATGGAATAATTTATATGATATGGATTTAATTATTTATAGGTTAAATAATTAATTAAGTTATGTTACATTTTATAAAATTGGTTTTATAAAATAAAGTATGCATAAAAAACAATATGGAATTTTATATAATTAGTTTTATAAATAATGTATACATAATTTATAAGATGCAAGTTTATAAAATTTGTTTTATAAAATCTAATTTTATAAAAGAACAAGTTTATAAAACATTGCAAGCTTATAAATTATATCATGTTTTATAAAAACTATTTTATATAATAACTTGAAGTAGTGGCCTTGGAGTTAGATGCACACATGCTAGAGATTCCATTTCATGGCCATACTTTCCCAATTCCATATACATGCAAGTTGACTCATTTTAAAAAATACACACTTGCAAATACATTAAGTTTGAAGCAAAAATTCTGCTGTTTGGGACAGCAGAAAACCGTGGGGTTTAGGGAGCAAAAGAAGGTCCTAATCTTGATCTTTTAAGCTCATTTCAAGTGTAAAAAAATCCTAACCAAAGTACAAGGTGTTGGTGATAAGCTTGGGGTATAACTACTTGAGGTTTCATCTATTTGAGGCTCCATTCATCATCATCATCTTCATCACTCACTACCTAGCTTGGAGAAGGTATAAACTCTTTTCTTACTTGTAGTTTGTAAGTATGTTTTATAACTTGATCCTATTTGAGATTTAACTTTAATTGGTTAAAGATTAACATGTTCTAAAATGGTAATTAACATGCTTCCACTTTCTTAATTCTTAAAATGGTTTAAGTATATTATGAACTTGTTAAATCCCAACAATGGTATCTAGAGCCGAAGTTGTTGAAATATGCTTCGAGATGGTTATTAAACCCACTATAATTTTGCATTCTATGAACATGCATGAAGTAGAATGTAAAATTTTTGGTTTTGGGTGGTTTGTCATTTTGGCCAAAATCACTTGTGATTCTGCATTCTGTATTGTCAATCACTTGTGATTCTGTACTGCCAATCACTTGTGATTCTGTCTACCAATCACTTGTGATTCTGTACTGCCAATCACTTGTGATTCTGTACTGCCAATCACTTGTGATTCTGTATTGCCTATATCTTATGTAGTTAAAGTTCACAATCTAAGCCTTGACCTTGTGTTTGGTTGCATGCATGGTCGATTGATATTTATTCAATTGGTTTGTAATAATATTTATTCATTTGGCATGTAATAATTCATTTGGTTATGTAATTTATTTTATATTTGGTATGTAAAATAGATTAGGTTGTAATTTTATTTTTTAGACAAAATGTATTAGGTTATATTTTGTAAAATGATGAAGAATGATGAAGACTTGAAGAACACATGAAGAAGCATTTGGATGCAAGGTTAAGTGGGAGATTTGAAATCTCCTACTTTGTGTAATTACCCCTTACCCGGTGGCATTTTGTTTTCGGCTAAACAAAATGCTTACCAAAAGGCTTGATTGTGAACATGTTGTTTTGCATGCTAGGTTGTTTATTGTATGATTGTGGATTGTATGTATGCTACAAGTTAATCACACAAGTTAACAACAAACTAAAATGACAATTTAATTGGTTAAATTCAAATGGCAAAAGACGTTAATAAATGGTTATTAAGAATTAGAAACGGATTGCACATATAAAATGGTTTATATCAAAGTAATAAAATTGGCATTGTTACATGACATGAAAATGGATTTTCATAAGAACCATACACTAAATGCATGTTGGTGTATGGCATAAAAGTTTTCTCAAACTAGAAATAATGAAAACTTAAAATCCCTTTAACACACTAGGTTAACAAGTTTAAACGCCATCCTATTGTATGACACTTAGACGTATTAAGGAACTTATAATGGGATAAAGGTCACCTAACCGTTATGAGTAAACTAATATGATTAAGGTAAATTTCGCACACTTGTGGGATAAAGGTCACCTAACCACTTGTATGTTAAGTTTACATGTCTAAACAAGTAGGACGACTTGATTTGGAAATCATGAACTTAGGGTCACCGAAGCATGATGAACAAATAGGCGTTGATGGGATAATATGTCATGCAAAAGGATTGCATGATCCCATAACTTAGAAGTTGCAAAAGGATTGTAATTGTCATATAATGACTACCTAGCTAAATCAAATGACGGGATAAAGGTCACCTAACCGAAATTTGGTTTACCGTTGGATTCTAAAATTTAATATATATCAATTGGATTTAAAGGGTATTGATTGTTAAATTTAAAATCGATACTTAAATGAACTTTGTTAAATTTTGTAGATGATCGCCAATAACAACAACATGCAAAACGCACCCATTAACTTGAAAAACCTATCGTTAAGGTCTCTCCGCGAGAAAGACAAACTCAACCATACGAACTTTATGGATTGGTTCCGCAATCTTAGGATTGTCCTCAAACTTGAGGATAAGGCGTATGTGTTAGAAGACCCCATTCCCGATCAACCCGACGAGGATGATACGAAAGGCATGGCTTATTGGGATAAGTATTGCGCCGATTCGGTACAAGTCGCTTGCCTAATGCTTGGGACTATGATACCCAAACTCCAAAAGGATTTCGAGCATCATACTGCATACGACATGATCATGCAATTGAAGGAGATGTTCCTTCAACAAGCACGTGTCGAGCGCTTCGAGACCGTTCGAGCGCTTCATGTATGTCGTATGGACGACTCCCAATCCGTTTCATCTTATGTCCTTAAGATGAAAAGCCTCATTGATACCGCAAACCGTCTTAATCTCAACATATCTAATGAGCTAGCCATGGATCTTATCCTAAACTCCTTGTCAAAGAGGTTTGACCAATTTGTAATTAATTACAATATGAATGGAATGGATAAGACCATTGACAAACTTCATGGCATGCTTAGGACGGCAGAAACTAGCATGGGTAAGAGGGCTTCACCCGTGCTAATGATCAATGATGGTGGGTCCAAAGGTAATAACACCTCTAAGCCAAAGGCGGCTAAGAGGAAAGGACCCGCCCATCAAGGCAAGGGAAAGGGGAGGATGGTTACCCCAACCAAAAACAAGAACAAGAAGCAAAAGGTTGCCAAACAAGAAAACCCCAAGGAAGACCCGTGCTTCGGTTGCGGTGAAATGGGTCACTGGAAACGAAACTGCCCGGTCTACCTTTAGGAGTTGAAGGAAAAGAGGAATGCGGGGCAAACCTCAGGTAATATATATATGGTATATATAGAGCTTAGTATTACTTCTTCTAATACATGGGTATTAGACACTGGATGTGGAACTCACATTTGCAATTCTTTGCAGGGGTTCAAAAGAAGTAGCAAGCAAACGGGAACATCAAGTCTCTTTATGGGTAATGGAGCCAAAGTGCAAGTGAAGGCTCAAGGAGACTTTGTATTAAAGCTTCCAAGTGGTTTGGAACTTATTTTGAACAATGTTTTGTATGCACCGGATTTATGTCGAAACATTATTTCAGTTTCCCGTTTAAAACAATGTGGTTTTTATCTTAATTTTGTTAATGATGATATCCACATTTATTTAGTAATGTATTGTATTTTAAGGCTTCGCCTTCAAATGGAATTTATGAATTGGTTCATGATGACACATCATCTAGTAGCTCAATATACCATACTAGCACCAAGAAACTCAAAAGGGATGTGAGTGATTCCTACTTATGGCATTGTCGCCTTGGTCACATAAACAAGAATCGAATGGCTTTTTGAAATCAAATGAACTAGACTCGTTTGATGTATGTGAATCTTGTTTACAAGGCAAAATCACTAAAGCACCTTTCAAAGAGACCTACAAAAGGGCTAAGGACTTATTGGGATTAATACATTCGGATGTATGTGGACCCTTTAAGCCCATAACTAGGAATGGTGAAAGATACTTCGTTACTTTCATTGATGACTTCAGTCGTTTCAGATATGTCTACTTGTTAAGACATAAGGACGAAACTTTTGAAGCATTCAAAGAGTATCAAAGCGAAGTACAAAATCAACTCAATAAGACAATCAAGGTACTTCGTACCGATAGAGGAGGTGAATACCTAAGTGATGCTTTCCAAGATCATCTTAGAAGTTGTGGGATTATCTCGCAACTCACTCCTCCTGGAACACCCCAACTGAATGGAGTTTCCGAAAGGAGGAACCGAAACCTAATGGATATGGTTCGATCTATGATGGCTAGAAGCTCGTTACCTCTATCATTTTGGAGTAATTGTCTATGCTTCGTGGCTCGTATTCTAAATATGGCCCCAACCAAGAAAGTGGAACTAACTCCTCATGAGATGTGGTTTGGAAAACCTCCATCTCTATCATACTTAAAGGTGTGGGGATGTGAAGCTTATCCTAAGCGTTACGTCCCTAATAAGTTGAATCCTCGATCCACGAAGTGTATCTTCATAGGATATCCCAAGGATAATATGGGATATTATTTCTATGATCCATCCGAGCAGAATGTATTTGTTGCTCGGAAGGCGGAATTCCTTGAAACTAAGTTCCTAATGGAAGGAAATAGTGAAAGAAAAATAGATCTTGAAGAGTTTCAAGATCAAGTAGATGATACACAATTGGCTGACACTAGCACTCAACATCAAAATGTTGAGAATGATCAAATGGATGATCAAAATACACAAGACGTTCACAGATCTGGTAGGATTAGTAATCCACCTGAGAGATATGGGTTTCTCATGGATGGTTGCTATGTGGTTGATTTGGATGGACCAACAAACTACCAAGATGCTTTATCAAGGATTGATAAAGATAAATGGCAGGTAGCCATGTACGCTGAGATGCAATCCATGTATGAAAACCAAGTTTGGGAACTTGTTACACAATCGACTGGCTCAAGGCTAGTTGATTGTAAATGGCTTTTCAAAATGAAAACCGACATACATGGAAACTTGGATACATATAAAGCTACACTTGTAGCAAAAGGTTTCACTCAAACTCAAGGGGTTGACTATGATGAAACTTTTTCACCTGTGGCAATGCTAAAGTCTATTAGGATATTACTTGCCATTGCTACTCATTATGATTATGAAATATGGCAAATGGATGTCAAGACCGCTTTCCTAAATGGATATCTTGTGGAAGATGTGTATATGGTTCAGCCTGAAGGTTTTGTTGATCCGAAATATCCTAAAAAGGTATGCAAGTTAAAGAAGTCAATCTACAGATTGAAACAAGCATCTAGAATGTGGAATCATCGTTTTAATGAGGAAGCCGAGAAATTTGGCTTCATTAAAAATGGTGATGAAGCTTGTGTATATAAGAAAGCTAGTGGGAGCACTATCATGTTCCTTGTACTATATGTGGATGATATATTGTTATTTGGAAATGATATTCCGGCAATGCAAAGAGTTAAAACTTGGCTAAGTAAATGCTTCTCCATTAAGGATCTTTGAGAAGCACAATACGTTTTGGGGATTGGGATCTACAGGGATAGATCCAAGAAACTGATAGGTTTGAATCAAAGTGCATACATTGAAAAGATCTTGAAAATGTTCATGATGGAGAACTCTAAGAAAGGTTTGGTACCTCTTCAAAGAGGAACGCTCCTTAGTTCATCTCAGTGCCCCACCACGAAAGATGAACAGGAGAGAATGAAGAAAGTCCCATATGCATCTTCACATTAAATGGAGGTGCGGTCTCTTGGAAGAGTTCAAAACAGGATGTTGTTGCTCTATCCACTACAGAGTCGGAGTACATCGCCGAATCATTGGCAGCTCAGGAAGCTGCATGGATGAAGAAATTCATCGACGACTTAGGAGTAGTCCCTTCCATTCAGGACCCTCTTGAGATCTTTTGTGACAACGAGGGTGCGATTGCTCAAATCAAGGAACCTCGTGCTCACCAAAAGACCCGTCACATTGAGCGGAGATTCAACTACATAAGGGATGAAGTTGAAAAAGGAAAGATATGTATTCGCAAAGTTCACACAGATCTAAATATAGCGGATCCACTCACGAAGCTCTTACATGGTGCAAAACATCAAGGGCATGTTAGTGCATTAGGGCTTCGATATTCTAGTGATTGGTCATGATCTGTTTTAAGTATTGTAATAGAACGAAATTGTTCAAACTCATTAATATAATTATGGTATTAATTTATTTTGAGTTATGTTCCTATTTTGCATATTTTATCCATGAATAAGTAATTATTCTAAATTCCGTAGTCGATCACATTTGTGGGAGCAAATGTGAGGTTTATACTATTATGAACTCGGATTGGTATACATTTACGGGATGAATGTGGTGCAAGGTTGCAACCAAGGTTCATAGATATTTGTGGGATACAAATATTGGAAGACCCTCCCTCAAGACTTACTAAATGGAGCCTTTGTGGTTGATCACATGTAATCTTGAGTAAAGGCGAATATCATCGTATCCTCTGACCTGAGATACATATTGGGTTCGGACATTCACTAAGTATTGTGCCTTGATTCTTTCCTTCACTATTCTGAAATATGGTAGTTCATAAGGAAGAGCTCAGGTATAATGCATAGTGTATGTCTAGGACATATGTAGTCAAGATGGAATTTGTCCCTCTTATTCGTTGAGAGTCAGATGTCTACGGCCTGATAAAGTTAAATCTAGAAGAGAGTGATCACTCTATGTCTCTTGGATTTAACATGACATCTAGGATGAAAGGATATAATGAAAGATTCACCTATTCATATTCGATATGGGAACTCGAAAAGGATGATGTTATTGAATGGCACAAAGTCATAACATATTGGGGGTGATGGACGGTCGTTAGGTGGTATCCGTCACTTGCATTAATTTCTTATGTTTCTCGTGCAAGTGGGAGATTGAAGGTATTTCGTATGCCCGAGATACATATTAAATTAACGTGGCTAATATGTTTTGATCCAAGTCGGGTCATACCCAATAACAAGCTTACTGACACCTTATTTGTATTTGATCTTAGCGATTTGGTTGTTGATTAAATACGTAACACTTGAATTTTAGAAAAATGGTTTTCTAAAATATTATTACTTGATGTATATATATATAAATTATGGATGAATTTATATGATATGGATTTAATTATTTATAGGTTAAATAATTAATTAAGTTATGTTACATTTTATAAAATTGGTTTTATAAAATAAAGTATGCATAAAAACAATATGGAATTTTATATAATTAGTTTTATAAATAATGTATACATAATTTATAAGATGCAAGTTTATAAAATTTGTTTTATAAAATCTAATTTTATAAAAGAACAAGTTTATAAAACATTGCAAGCTTATAAATTATATCATGTTTTATAAAAACTATTTTATATAATAACTTGAAGTAGTGGCCTTGGAGTTAGATGCACACATGCTAGAGATTCCATTTCATGGCCATACTTTCCCAATTCCATATACATGCAAGTTGACTCATTTTAAAAAATACACACTTGCAAATACATTAAGTTTGAAGCAAAAATTCTGCTATTTGGGACAGCAGAAAACCGTGGGGTTTAGGGAGCAAAAGAAGGTCCTAATCTTGATCTTTTAAGCTCATTTCAAGTGTAAACAAATCCTAACCAAAGTACAAGGTGTTGGTGATAAGCTTGGGGTATAACTACTTGAGGTTTCATCTATTTGAGGCTCCATTCATCATCATCATCATCATCTTCATCACTCACTACCTAGCTTGGAGAAGGTATAAACTCCTTTCTTACTTGTAGTTTGTAAGTATGTTTCATAACTTGATCCTATTTGGGATTTAACTTTAATTGGTTAAAGATTAACATGTTCTAAAATGGTAATTAACATGCTTCCTCTTTCTTAATTCTTAAAATGGTTTAAGTATATTATGAACTTATTAAATCCCAACACCATTATCTTCAAGGACACACACAATTTGGTTAAGCGATGCGACTCTTGTCAAAGGTCGGGATCTATCTCCAAAAGAGATGAGATGCCCCAAACCGACATTCAAATATGCGAGGTATTCGACGTATGTGGTTTAGATTTCATGAGTCCATTCCTGAACTCAAATAAGGGCATTTATATCTTGGTGGCGATAGATTATGTCTCGAAATGGGCCGAGGCCAGGGCCTTGCCAACCAACGATGCGAGAGTAGTTGTTATGTTTTGAAAGGGTTGTTTGCTAGGTTTGGTGTACCAAAAGCGTTGATCTCAGATCGAGGGACACATTTTGCTAATAGTCTTATGGAGAGAGTCAAGGAAAAATATGCTGTAACACATCGTTTTTCGACCCCTTACCATCCCCAAACTAGTGGTCAAGTCGAGAACATAAATCGTTCTTTGAAAAGGATGTTGGAAAAGACGTTTAGTCATAATCTTAAGATTTGGTCAACCAAAATAGATGAAGCATTGTGAATATTTAGAACCGCTTACAAGATAACCATAGGAACCACACCGTTTCGTCTAGTGTATGGGAAAGCATGTCACATCCCGGTTGAGGTAGAACATAAGGCATTTTGGGCAATTAAGGAGATAAATTTAGACCTAGAAAGAGCTAAGGAAAAATGGGTGACGTAATTACACGAATTAGAGGAGCTTAGGTTAAAGGCATACGATAACTCTTTGGCATACAAAGAGAAAACTAAGCGTTGGCACGATGCCCGACTCAAAGGTCCTAAAGAATTTCACCCAAACGATAAGGTCTTAGTTTTCAACTCCCACTTTAAGTTCTCACTCGGTAAGTTGAAGTCTAGATGGACGGGTCCATACATTGTTAAGAAAGCTTATCCTACAGGTTATGTGGAGATATATGGGAACGGGAACACTTTCAAGGTAAATGGTCATAGATTGAAGGTCTATAGGGATGACATCAATGCTATTGAGCTTGATGACATCAAGCTCTACCCAAAGTAACACCTTTGCACTAAAACGGGTTAAGTGATAGACCTATCTTCAAAAGAATCACGTTTATATATATTTGTACATTTAGGATTGCATTTCATTTAAACTTGTATGATATTATGTTTTTATATGTTGCATTTGCATGTAGTTGCATTTCATGCATTTGGGTAAATTGGAAAAACTGCAAAAAATAGCTTTTGAATGAGTTGAAATGAATTTTGAAACTGCAAAACTGCATCAGGTACAAAAGCAGCGCTTTTGTCCTAGAATCGACGCTCCTATTTCAACAGCGACTCTTTACCCTGTGTTTTTGGACCAAAAAGGGACAGTGGGAAACATCGACGCTTTTTCATTGAAAATCGACGCTTTTATTTGCTCAAAAGCGACGCTTTATTATGAAAAGCGGTGCTTCTTCTTTTTCAGGAACGGCGCTCCTACTCCAAGAGCGGCGCTCCTGGACCTGGGCAGTCAAGTTTTAAATACGACTAAAACACTTCATTTTCTACACCCACTTCATTTATTCTTCCAAATTGCGGCTAAGTCTCAGCAACTTTGACCCCTAGCACCAAATTAACATCTTTTGTGAAGATTTCTTGCATTCTTATCCTCATCTAACATGAGTAAAGTAAGATTAATGCTTCATTAACACCTGTCTTCAATTAATTGCATGATTCTTGTTATATTCTTGTTTCTTCTTATTTCTATATATCTAAGCAATTAATGATGACTATGCTAAATTGGTGATGAAACCTTGTTATTATCGTGATTCCTAACATAATTTACATGTTTGATTTTGAAAATTTGCACTTTGAATTTTTAGGGTTCTTCCCAATTTGGGGTTTTTCAAAGATGATGTTTAATTGAAAATGTAATGATGTGATTGGTCATTCTATGCTTATATGTTATGTCGAGATCAAAAAGAAACCAACTTTCATGCTTATATGCGTCTAAATTGAATTTAGAGTTCTTGATTCCTTGACTTTTGACTAAGTTTGACCAATTAGGGTGTGATTGAAATTGAGCTTTACTTGTTGATGATTATACTTGTTGATTTGGCTAATTGCTACAATAAAATGCATGCTCCTAGTTCTAAGTTTAAATTGACATTTGACTTTGACTGTAGTTGACTTTTTTGCAATTAAGTCATACTGTTCATGATTGCATGTTGTCAAGCACTTGTCCTGAAATTAAATGTAGGGGAGGCATGTTGCTCCATAAATAGTTTAAGGCTATATATTTAATTGATGCTAATGTTGAAGGAAAATCGTGTGTACTTTTAACAATTCAGATAAACGCAGCGGATAGTTAAAATAATAATCTTTTATTATTTTATGAAATATTTAAATTATTAAATAATAAATTATTTAATGAAACATGCACACGATTAGTCTATCCCAATGAGATCCAGTTACACCATAATAATTGTCATAAATATAAAAATAAAAGAGGAGTTAAACGGTATACCTTTACTGAAGAAACTGATGAACGGAGAGAAACCTATGATCAAAGGGTATGACCGTCTCTTTGGATAGTCCACTACACTTTCAAACAACACCAATGGATGCTAGTCCAAATCCAAGTAACTTATTAATATAATCAAATTATATTAATAAACAAATAATAATACTTCGTATAAGTTTATGTCGAAAAACAACCCCAAAAGAAAACGAAAAGGGGGTTACGGTTTATGTACAGCAACAATATAACTTTTTGGGGTTTTCCTAATTTTTTTATGTGTAAGTTTTCAATAGACCACAAGGTCAAATATATATATTTCTTGGCAGATCTCCACCGCCAACCAAAGTCGGTTTATGATAATAAACTTTCAAGATTTGTTTCCAATTTAAATTGTTACTTGCACTTAATTTCCAAGGAAAAATAATTTCCTCTTTAGAAGCAAGATACGGAGTATATGGAATGATATTTTCTTAACTCGGTGACAAAGTTATCAAATCTTTATTTAATTGAGATTAATTAATTTCATGTTAATCAATTACTCAATTAAATAATTTACAATTAAATTTTAACTTATTTCGTTACTTGGATAATATTTATACATCATATATATATTTTATTTGATGTCTAGGTGTATATATGTGTGATCCTAAAGGCTCAAATGAATTTAGTCATAAAGTTATATGTTGTACCTTGCACATTAATCCTACAGACTCCCACTTGTGCATTGTACAACACCAAGTAACTATACAAACAATGGATACCGTCTAGCAACAGGCCATTGTCCCTAAATTCACGTGAGGGTAGTTTCTCGAAACTGCTTATAGTAAGTATTAAATGTCATTCATCCCTTTATTTCATATACTTTAGTTAAACTTGAGATATGGATCATCAGTCATTTTCATTTGTTTAACAATTATATTTCTCGATCTTAGAACTGAATTAGATCACCAATTTAATTAAGTATCATCATAATTACATCTGGGTGCGGCCACACAAATATCTTATTCATTCATCGAGGAGCTCAATAGTATCTAACTCCAAAAATTTTGGAGGAACAAATCCTATACTGCATACACGTGTGTGTCACGAGCTTTACATTATACCCAATAATGGCCTTTATTACAGCCTTATTCAGGACAGCGTTTAACCATATCAAAGTACAATATTCCACATATCGAAACCGGCGTGCATCTCAAGTCTAAGGACATAAAGATATAATCACATAAAGATTCACTACTGACAACGATCCATGTAGTGACATCTCGGAAGGGTCATCCCAATATTCATCATCAATGAATACATATGAATTTTGGACTCTGCAACTTAACTATTTATCATCAATAAATATAACCAAACATTCATATTAATCTTAATTCACGTTATTCCCATAACATGATCGATTATGGAGATTTTGAATAATCAACAATTATTCATGGATTAAACATGCTAATATAGAACATAGTGATGTAAATGAAATGATCATACCAACTATATATCAATTCATTAAGATAAAACTGCTTAATGTTCCAAAAATATCCAAATACTAAATTACAAATTAAAAAGATCAGCAGCATAACGAAGTCCAATACTACTCGCATGATCATCATGCTTGTTATGTGTCATGGGCTTCGTGAACGGGTCAGCCACATTATCATCTATATGAATCTTAAGAATACTAATATTATTCCTCTCAACGACTTCTTGAATGTAGTCAAACTTTAGAAGAATGTGTCTGCTACCCTTACGTACACGTGATTCTTTCGCAAGTATAATAGCACTTGAATTATCATAGTACATTTCCATAGGGGATTTAATGCCGGGAACTACTCTAAGTTCAGCAATAAACTTCCGAATCCAAACAGCTTGCTGTGCAGCTTCTGAGGCAGCAATGTATTCTGCTTCCATTGTAGACTGTGCAACTATGCTCTGCTTCGAGCTCTTCCAATCAATTGCCCCGCCATTCATGACAAAGACATATCCTGACTGGGATCGAGAATCATCTTGATCAGTTTGAAAACTAGCATCTGTATAGCACTTAGTACTCAACTCTTCTTCCAAACCACCGTAAACCAAGAACATGTCTTTAGTTCTCTGCAAATACTTAAGAATGTTCTTAACAGCCATCCAATGTTCTTCACCTGGATTCTGTTGATAACGACTCGTCAAACTCAAAGCTAACGAGACATCGGGTCTAGTACATAACATGGCATACATGATGCATCCTATAGCCAAAGCATATGGGATACCTTTCATTCGTCTTATCTCATCAGGTGTGATAGGACTTTGAGTCTTGCTCAAGATTACACCCTTTTGCACGGGCAAAGCTCCGCGCTTAGAGTTCCGCATGCTAAATCTTCTCAAGATTTTATCAATGTATGTACTTTGACTCAAACCAATAAGCCTTTTGATCTATTTCTATAGATCCCGATTCCAAGAATATATTTAGCTTCCCCAAGATCCTTCATGAAAAAACATTTTCCAAGCCAAGACTTAAAATCTCGCAAAGTTGGAATGTCATTTCCAATAAGTAGTATGTCATCAACATACAAGATCAAGAAGACTACTTTACTCCCACTAGCTCTAATGTATATACAGGGCTCATCTCCATTTTGAGAAAAACCAAACTCTTTAATTTTCTCATCAAACTTGAGATTCCAGCTCCTGGATGCTTGCTTCAATCCATAAATGGATTTTAGAAGCTTGCATACTTTATTAGGATGCTTAGAATTCACAAACCCTTTCGGCTGAACCATATATACGTCCTCGCTTAGGTCTCCATTTAAGAAAGTGGTTTTGACATCCATTTGCCATATTTCATAATCATGAAAAGCAGCTATGGCAATAAGTATCCTAATTGATTTAATGCTCACAACTGGTGAAAAAGTTTCCTCATAATCAATTCCTTGAGTTTGAGTATAACCTTTTGCTACCAACCGAGCCTTAAAAGTGTTTACATTACCATCCATGTCAGCCTTCTTCTTGAAGACCCATTTACATCCCACTGTCTTGCAATTGGGTGGAAGATCAATCAAGTCCCATACTTGATTATCTTTCATGGACTGCATCTCTGCATTCATAGCATCTCGCCATTTTTCAGATTCTGGATCTGATATGGCCTCACCATAGCTAGAGGGTTCATCATAATCCCCTAGATGAGGTTCATCTGAATTAATCAGAAGATTTAGTCTCTCTGGTCGATGAGGAGTTCTACTAGATCTACGAATTACAGGTGCAACACGTTCTAGCTCACCAACAGTGTGTTCAGCTTCAATGTGCAGTTGGCTAGTGCCTTCAGAAGGTATGTCACTTTGTGATTCTTGAATTTCTTCAAGATCTACCTTACTCCCACTGACTTCTTGTAAAAGAAGATCTCTTTCAAAGAATTCAGCAAACCGAGCAGTAAACACTTTGTTTTCAGCTTGGTAGTAAAAATAGTAACCCATTGTTTCCTTTGGGTATCCCACAAAGTGGCATTTGATACCTCTGGGTTCTAACTTGTTTGAAGTGTCACGTTTCACATATGCTTCACAACCCCAGACTTTCAAATAAGATAACTTAGGACTCTTTCCATGCCATAACTCATATGGTGTCTTTTCTACCTTCTTGGTTGAAACCATATTGAGTATGCGTGCAGCAGACTCTAATGCATAACCCCAAAAAGACATTGGTAGAGTAGTTAGACTCATCATAAATCGAACCATATCAAGTAAAGTTCGATTCCTCCATTCAGACACACCATTGTGCTGTGGTGTGTAAGGTGGAGTGAACTGTGAGGCAATCCCACAATTCTTCAGGTGGTCCAAAAACTCTTGACTCATATATTCCCCTCCCCGATCAGATCGAAGGGCTTTAAAGGTCTTTCCAAGTTGATTTTCTACTTCATTTTGGAAGATTTTAAACGTTTCAAAAACTTCATGTTTATGTTTCAGCAAGTAAACATAACCATATCTACTGTAATCATCAGTAAATGTAACGAAGTATGATTCACCATGTCTAGACATAGTTCTAAAAGGGCCACATACATCAGTATATATTAGTCCTAAAATATCTTTAGCTTTTTTACCTAAACCGGAGAAAGGAGCATTTGTCATCTTTCCACATAAACATGACTTGCACACATTAAATGACTCAAAGCCAGTTGATTCCAAAAGCCCATCAGATTAGAGTTTTGAAATGCGTTGTTTGTTTATATGACCAAGACGACAATGCCATAGATAGGTATTATTCAAGTCTTGCTTGATTCGTTTGGCAGTACAGGTATATACAAAATTATTATTTGAAATCACACCATGCATATCAATTTCAAAAATACCATCACATGGATAAGCATTAAAATAAAAGATATTATCCTTAGAAACTGAAATACCAAAGTGCTTAAATGTAAGTTCAAAACCAACATCTTTCAAAAGATAAACTGAAACTACATTGCTCGTAATACTAGGAGCATAATGACATTGTTCCAACAAAACAATAAGACCACTAGGTAGAGTAAGCTCATAAGTTCCAAAAGCTTCAACAGCTGCTCGATCCCCATTGCCCACTCTTAAGTCCAGTGTGCCTTTCTTCAGTCTCTTACTTCTTCTCATTCCCTGCATATTGTTAAAGATGTGAGTACCACAACCAGTATCAAAAATCCAGGAATCACTAGAAAAAGTATATAACTGTATATGAAATATACCTGATTTATTGGTTTTGCCAGCTTTGCCTTTTCTCAACTCATATAGGTAGGAAGGACAGTTCCTCCTCTAGTGGCTAACCTTTCCACAGTGAAAACATTCGGCGTCTTTCACTGCGTTTTCTTTCTTGGGAGGTGGTGGAATCTTCTTCTTAGCAATTTACTTGCCTTTTCCTTTTCCCCAAGTTTTTGGCTTATTCTTTTTCACCTTACCATCCCTAATCATCAGGACACCTGGATTGGAAACCTTAGATGGAATATTCTGTTAAGCAGTTTTGAGCATCGAATGCACCTCTGCCAGAGACTTCTCTCAACCTTGCATATTGTAATTCATCACAAATTGGTGATACAATTTTGGTGGTGAAGCCAAAACCGTGTTCACGGCCAAGTTAGGCGGCAAGGTAGTTCCAAGTTATTCCAATCAGTCAATGTAGCTTTTCATTTTCAAGACATGAGAGCTCACTGACTGACCCTCCTCCATTTTACATGTTTAAAGAAGCTTATAAGTTTCATATAACTCTTGACTAGCTTATTTCTGAAACATATTTTTCTGCTCAGTCATCATATCATATGCTGTACGATCTTCCATTTCCTTTTGAAGGTCAGAAGTCATACTAGCAAGCATGATTAAAGCTATCTTCTCTCGCTCATCAAACAACTTCTGATAAGCATTCTTTTGAGCAGCAGTAGCTGTCTCAGCAGGAGAATCAGGTAAGGGTTCTTCAATTTTGTTCAACTTCCCTTCATATTTGAGAACGATTCTCAAGTTGGGGTACCAGTCTAGGAAGTTTGGACCATTGAGTTTCTACTTTTCCAACAAAGAACGAAGATTGTTTTAGTTTACGTTTTGATTGTTTGACATCTACAAAAGAACAAGATTCAATTTAGTATTTTCGATATAAAACTTTAATAAATTAACTACCCAAGTTTTTATATATTTAAAAACAATTAATTTATGAAAGCGTAAGATCCACATAGAGGTTCCATAGCCACATCTGTTGATCAGCTAGCATTTATAGAGTCTATTGGTAGGTAGCGGGTACCAATTGCATTACAAGTGCAACTCTTAGATCTTTATGGGACCTTGAGATATGTGTAGTCCAACAAACCACTATTATCTACTGGCATGTTTGTCCCATCCTTGCCTCGAACTCAGGTCTCACCGTGAATACGATTAAGTCGTTCAATTTGGAAACAGTGGAAATTCAGCCTAGTCTCACTCGTAACTGAAAATCCACCTCGTGGCTATAATTCGATTAAGTCTCACCGTAATCAAAAATAACGAGTAGTGTTTGCAAGCTCATTGGATGGCAAGACTTAAATTTGATGAGTATATTGAAAAAGTTTGTGTTAACGAATAATGCATGCACACAAGATTCATTACACTAATTGTTAAAAACATTTTAATCAATTATATATGTCGATAGCGTTTGTGTGTCTAATTTGTTATTTTATCTAAAAAGTTAACAAATACACAAATGTGTATCGTTTTAAAACAATTTTAAAAGATGTCGATCATATATAATTTGAGTATCAAAATCATTTAACTTTAAACTCTTTAGAGTTTAACTTTTTTTTAAATCATCAATTTTAATCTTTGAAACTCGTTACTATTTAATTTGATGTTTTCATCAAAAACATTTAGCATATATTATAATCAACAATTAAATACTATGCGTAAAATAAAACATAACCATGCATACACACATACATAGCCTAGCCCAAAAATCCTATGGTTGATCCCATGAGCCGTCATGGAATCAAGAGGTCAAACAAAGGAAAATCTCATAGCCCTCACTTGATTCAAGAACCAAGTGAAAACTCGTAAAACGCCATCGTTATTAACTTGACCTATTCGCCATCTTCTAAGTCAAACTCCACGTTGCATCTATAACTTCAATCTTCATCTTATTACATTTATTTAAAATTGAAAAATACAACTGATCTAGTACATTTACAAATTGAAATAAACCTAAATACAATACTATGAAATTGAAAATAAATAAAATACAACTTTGGCTTCTTTGGCCTCCAAATAAATCAAAAAACAATATGGCATAAAATTGCCGTAACCAACAATCACGACAATCACACATAGGTCGGGGCATTATGAGCTATGTATGCAATCACAATTTAATAACAACATTATTAAACCTATATATGGCTTGTCCATGGTTACAATGCATGTGTATAACCATGGAACAAAAATAAATATTAAATAACCAACAATTATCCAAGCCATAACTTTCTAAATTCAAAAATTTAAATAGTGATTTTCTTCAGATCTTATTTGTGCGTCATGAGGTAATCAACAAAGTTAACTTTCAAAACCATAAAGGTTTTAACTTTTATCAATTCACCACAAAGCTAGATCTAAGAAAATCATGCGACAATTAAGACGGTGTAAAAGCGGCTCATAATACCACTGAAGGAAAATCGTGTGTACTTTTAACAATTCAGATAAATGCAGCGGATAGTTAAAATAATAATCTTTTATTATTTTATGAAATATTTAAATTATTAAATAATAAATTATTTAATGAAACATGCACACGATTAGTCTATCCCAATGAGATCCAGTTACACCATAATAATTGTCATGAATATAAAAATAAAAGAGGAGTTAAACGGTATACCTTTACTGAAGAAACTGATGAACGGAGAGAAACCTACGATCAAAGGGTATGACCGTCTCTTTGGATAGTCCACTAGACTTTCAAACAACGCCAATGGATGCTAGTCCAAACCTAAGTAACTTATTAATATAATCAAATTATATTAATAAACAAATAATAATACTCCGTATAAGTTTACGTCAAAAAACAACCCCAAAAGAAAACGAAAGTTGGGTTACGGTTTATGTACAGCAACAATATAACTTTTTGGGGTTTTCCTAATTTTTTATGTGTATGTTTTCAATAGACCACAAGGTCAAATATATATATTTCTTGGTAGATCTCCACCGCCAACCAAAGTCGGTTTATGATATTAAACTTTCAAGATTTGTTCCCAATTTAAATTGTTACTTGCACTTAATTTCCAAGGAAAAATAATTTCCAAGGAAAAATAATTTCCTCTTTAGAAGCAAGATACGGAGTATATGGAATGATTTTTTCTTAACTTGGTGACAAAGTTATCAAATCTTTATTTAATTGAGATTAATTAATTTCATATTAATCAATTACTCAATTAGATAATTTACAATTAAATTTTAACTTATTTCGTTAATATATATATATATATATATATATATATATATATATATATATATATATATATATATATATATATATATATATATATATATATATATATATACTTTATTTAACGTCTAGGTATATATATTGATGGAATTTAACATTTAACAAGTGACATGTTCATGTAGTTTACACAATCATAAAACCAATTTTAAGATAGTTAAAACAAGCGGAAGCATTAAAAGAACAAGTATATTTGTTAAGCCATTTTGTTAAATCCCATATTAATATCAAGTCATGAATTTATGCTTACATATAAAACAAGTAGAGAGGATATATGTACCTCCTCAAGCTAGTTGAGGGTTGTTTACAAAGTTGCAAGATGATGATGAAGATGATGGAAAATAGCCTCTAACTTGAAGCCTCAAGTGTGAAAATACATCAAGCTTTTGATGCACCAACACCCCCTTTGTATGGTTAGGATTTTAGACACTTGAATGAGCAAGATGAGCAAGCAAAACCTTCCCTTTTTGACCCTAAAACAGTTCAGCCAGAATAGAGAAAAGGAGCAGAATTTTGTTTGCTATTTTTATGTGTATTATGTCTCTCACTTGAGTCAAAACCTTGGTATACTAGTAGGCATCTTTCTTAGGAGTTGTATGGTCTTAAAAGCAACAAAACAAAGCATGGGATGTCCCTCCTAGGAGTCCCAAAAACGTCCACATGGGGGAGTTTTAAAAAAAATAGTTTTTATAAAACTTGATATAAAACCATGCATATTTATTAAGTTACTTGTATACTTTATAAACCCTTTTATAAAATATAACACAATGTAATTATTTAAACCTCTAAATAATTAAAATCCTAAATATATAAATTATCCAAATAATTTATCTCAAGTGATAATACTTTAGAAACCCAATTTTCTAAAGTTCAAGTGTCGCGTATTTATTTAACGATCCAATCGTTAAAATTAAATACTTATAAGGTGTCGGTAAGCTTGTTATTGGGTATGACCCGACTTGGATCATAACATGTTAGCCACATTAATTTAATATGTCTCTCGGGCATACGAAAAACCTTCAATCTCCCACTTGCACGAGAAACATAAGAAATTAATGCAAGTGACGGATACCACCTAACGACCGTCCATCACCCCTAATATGTTATGACTTTGTGCCATTCAATAACATCATCCCTTTTGAGTTCCCATCTCGAATATGAATAGGTGAATCTTTTATTTATCCTTTCATCCTAGATGTCTTGTTAAATTCAAGAGATACAGAGTGATCACTCTCTTCTAGATTTAACTTTATCAGGCCTTAGACATCTGACTCTCAACGAATAAGAGGGACAAATTCCATCTTGACTACATACGTCCTAAATATACACCTTGCATTATACCTGAGCTCTTCCTTGTGAACTACCATATTTCAGAAAAGTGAAGGAAAGAATCAAGGCATAATACTTGGTAAATATCTGAACCCTATATATATCTCAGGTCAGAGGATACAATGATATTCGCTTTTACTCAAGATTACGTGTGATCAACCACAAAGGCTCCATTATGTAAATCTTGAAAGCGGGTCTTCCAATATTTGTATCCCACAAATATCTATGAACCTTGGTTGCAACCTTGCCCCACATTCATCCCGTGAATGTATACCAATCCAAGTTCATAATAGTCTAAACCTCACAATTGTTCCCACAAATATGATCGACTACGGAATTTAGAATAATTTCTTATTCATGGATAAAATATGCAAAATAGGAACATGACTCAAATAAATTAACACCATAGTTATATTAATGAGTTTGAACCACTTCGTTCCGTTATAATACTTAAAACTGATCACAACCAATCACTAGAATATCGAAGCCCTAATGCACTAACATGCCCTTGATGTTTTGCACCATGTAAGAGCTTCGTGAGTGGATCCGTTATATTAAGATCTGTATGAACTTTGCGAATACATATCATTCCATTTTCAACTTCATCCCTTATGTAGTTGAATCTCCGCTCAATATGACGGGTCTTTTGGTGAGCATGAGGTTCCTTGATTTGAGCAATCGCACCCTCATTGTCACAAAAGATATCAAAAGGGTCCTGAATGGAAGGGATAACTCCTAAGTCGTCTATGAATTTCTTCATCCATGCAGCTTCCTGTGCTGCCAATGAGGCGACAATGTACTCCGACTATGTAGTGGATAATGCAACAACATCCTGTTTTGAACTCTTCCAAGAGACCGCACCTCCATTTAACGTGAAGACGTAACCGGATTGTGATCGAGAATCATCTCAATCAGTTTAGAAACTCGCGTCCACGTAACCCTTTACTGCGAGTTCCTCCTCACCAGACCCATATATTAGAAACATATCCTTAGTCCTCCTAAGGTATTTCAATATACTTTTGACAGCAATCCAATGACTGTTTCCTGGGTTATTCTGGTATCTACTTGTCAAGCTTAGAGCGCATGACACATCCGGTCTAGTGCATGTCATTACATACATGATTGACCCAATAGCAGATGCGTACGGGACTCTCTTCATTCTCTCTTATTCATCTTTCGTGGTAGGGTACTGAGATGAACTGAGAAGCGTTCTTCTTTGAATAGGTACCAAACCACTCTTAGAGTTCTCCATCTTGAACTTTTCAAGATCTTTTCAATGTATGCACTTTGATTTAAACCTATCAGTTTCTTGGATCTATCCCTGTAGATCCCAATCCCCAAAACGTATTGTGCTTCTCCAAGATCCTTAATGGAGAAGCATTTACTTAGCCAAGTTTTAACACCTTGCATTGCCGGAATATCATTTCCAAATAACAATATATCATCCACATAGAGTACAAGGAACATGACAGTGCTCCCACTAGCCTTCTTGTATATTCAAGCTTCATCACCATTTTTAATGAAGCCAAATTTCTTGGCCTCCTCATTAAAACGATGATTCCACATTCCAGATGCTTGTTTCAATCCGTAGATTGACTTCTTTAACTTGCATACCTTTTTAGGATATTTTGGATCAACAAAACCTTCAGGCTGAACCATATAGACATCTTCCTCAAGATGTCCATTTAGGAAAGCAGTCTTGACATCCATTTGCCATATTTTATAATCATAATGAGCAGCAATGGCAAGTAATATCCTAATAGACTTTAGCATTGCCACAGGCGAAAAAGTTTCATCATAGTCAACCCCTTGAGTTTGAGTGAAACCTTTTGCTACAAGTCTAGCTTTATATGTATCCAAGTTTCCATGTATGTCAGTTTTCATTTTGAAAAGCCATTTACAATCAACTAGCCTTGAACTAGTAGGTTGTGCAACAAGTTCCCAAACTTGGTTGTCATACATGGATTGCATCTCAGCGTTTATGGCTTCCTGTAATTTATCTTTATCAATCCTTGATAAAGCATCTTGGTAGTTTTTTGGTTCATCCAAATCAACCACATAGCAACCATCCATGAGAAACCCATATCTCTCAGGAGGATTACTAATCCTACCAGATCTGCCAACGTCATGTATACTTTGATCATCCATTTGATCATTCTCAACATTTTCATGTTGAGTACTAGTGTCAACTAATTGTGTATCATCTACTTGATCTTGAACCTCTTCAAGAGCAATCTTCCTTTCACTATTACCTTCCATTAGGAACTTAGTTTCAAGGAATTCTGACTTCCGAGCAACAAATACATTCTGCTCGGATGGATCATAGAAATAATATCCCTTATCATCCTTAGGATACCCTATGAAGATACACTTCGTGGATCGAGCATTCAACTTATTAGGGACGTAACGCTTAGGATAAGCATCACATCCCCATACCTTTAAGTATGATAGAGATGGAGGTTTTCCAAACCACATCTCATGAGGTGTTCGTTCCACTTTCTTGGTTGGGGCCATATTTAGAATACGAGCCGCGGAGCATAGACAATAACCCCAAAATGATAGAGGTAACGAGCTTCTAGCCATCATAGATTGAACCATATCCATTAGGGTTCGGTTCCTCCTTTCGGAAACTCCATTAAGTTGGGGTGTCCCAGGAGGAGTAAGTTCCGAGATAATCCCACAACCTTTAAGATGATCTTGGAAAGCATCGCTTAGGTATTCACCTCCTCTATCGGTACGAAGTACCTTGATTGTCTTATTGAGTTGATTTTCTACTTCGTTTTGATATTCTTTGAGTGCTTCAAAAGTTTCGTCCTTGTGTCTCAATAAGTAGACATACCCGAAATGACTGAAGTCATCAATGAAAGTAACGAAGTATCTTTCACCATTCCTAGTTATGGGCTTAAAGGGTCCACATACATCCGAATGTATTAATCCCAATATGTCTTTAGCCCTTTCATAGGTCCCTTTGAAAGGTGCTTTAGTCATTTTGCCTTGTAAACAAGATTCACATACATCAAACGAGTCTAGTTCATTTGATTTCAAAAGTCCATTCTTTTGAAGTGTATGCATTCGATTCTTGTTTATGTGACCAAGGCGACAATGCCATAAGTAGGAATCACTCAAATCCCTTTTGAGTGTCTCGGTGTTTGCATGGAACATTGAGCTATTGTATGATGTGTCATCATGAAACAAATCATAAATACCATTCGAAGGCAAAGCCTTAAAATAGAACACATTATCTAAAGAAACATGGATGTCATCATTAATGAAATTAAGATTAAAACCATATTGTTTCAAACGGGATACAGAAATAATGTTTCGTGACAAATCGGGTTCATACAAAACATTTTTCAAAATAAACTCCAAACCACTTCGAAGCTTTAAAACAAAGTCTCCATGAGCTTTCACTTGCACCCTTGCTCCATTTCCCATGAAGATACTTGTTGTTCCTGCATCTTGATCACTTCTTTTGAACCCCTGTAAAGAATTGAAAATATGAGTTCCACATCCTGTGTCTAATACCCATGTATTAGAAGAAGTAATACTAAGCTCAATGTATACCATATATACATTACCTGAGGTTTACCCTGCATCCCTGTTTTCCTTCAACTCCTTAAGGTAGACCGGGCAGTTGCGTTTCCAGTGACCCATTTCACCGCAACCAAAGCACGGATCTTCCTTGGGGTTAGCTTTTCCGGCAACCATTTTCTTCTTGTTATTGTTGGTTGGGGTAACCATCTTCCCCTTTCCCTTGCCCTTGCCTTGGTAGGCGGGTCCTTTCCTCTTAGCCGCCTTTGACTTAGAAGTGTTATTATTTTTGGACCCGCCTTCATTGATCATAAACATGGGTGAAGCCCTTTTACCCATGCTTGCTTCGACCGTCTTAAGCATGGCATGTAATTCACCAATGCTCTTATCCCATCCGTTCATGTTGTAATTCATTATAAATGTGTCAAACCTCTTTGACAAAGAATTAAGGATAAGGTCCGTGGCTAATTCATTAGACATGTTGCAGTTTAGACGGTTCGCTCGATCAATTAGGCTTTTCATCTTAAGGACATAAGATGAAACGGATTGGGAGTCGTCCATCCGACATGCATGAAGCGCTCGAACCGTTTCAAAGCGCTCGACACGAGCTTGTTGAAGGAACATCTCCTTCAACTGTGTGATCATGTCATATGCACTATGATGCTCAAAATCCTTTTGGAGTTTGGGTATCATAGTCCCAAGCATGAGGCAAGAAACTTGCACCGAATCGGTGCAATATTTCTCCCAATAAGCCATGCCTTCCGTATCATCCTCGTCCGGTTGATCGGGAATGGGGTCTTCCAACACATACGCCCTATCCTCTAGTTTGAGGAAAATTCTTAGATTACGAAACCAATCCATGAAGTTCGTATGGTTGAGTTTTTTCTTTTTGAGGATTGACCTCAACGATAGGTTGTTAAAGTTGATTGGTGCGTTTAGAATGTTGTTATTATTGGCGGCCATCTACAAAATTTAACAAAGTTGTTTAAGTATTAATTTTAATTTAACAATCAATACCCTTTAAATTCAATTGATATTTATTAAATTTTAGAATCTAACGGTAAACCAAATTTCGGTTAGGTGACCTTTATCCCGTCATTTGATTTAGCTAGGTAGTCATTGTATGACAATTGCAATCCTTTTGCAACTTCTAAGTTATGGGATCATGCAATCCTTTTGCATGGCATATGTATCCCATCAACGCCTATTTGTTTCTCATGCTTCGGTGACCCTAAGTTCATGATTCCCAAATCAAGTCGTCCTACTTGTGTAAACGTGTTAATTTAACATACAAGTGGTTAGGTGACCTTTATCCCACAAGTGTGCGAAATTCACCTTAATCATATTAGTTTGCTCATAACGGTTAGGTGACCTTTATCCCATTATGAGTTCCCTAATATTTTTAAGTGTTGCAAAAAAGGATGGCGTTTAACTTGCTTACCTTGTTAATAGAAGGGATTTAAGTTTTCATTAATTCTAGTTTAAGAAAACTTTTATGCCATACACCAACATGCATTTAGTGTATGGTACTTATGAAAAACCATTTTCATGTCTTGTAATTAAGCCAATTACTTGATATAAATCATTTTATATATGTGATCCTTTTAGTGTTCTTAATAACCATTTATTAATGTCCTTTTGCCATTTCAATTTAACCATTTAAATTGTCATTTTTCATGTCGTTTATTAATGTCTAATTTAACCAATTAAATTGCCATATTGCTTGTTGCTAACTTGTGTGATTAACTTGTAGCATACAAACATACAATCCACAATCATACAAAAACAACCATGCATGCAAAACAAATATGTTCACAATCAAGCCAATTAGGTAGACATTTGTTTAGCCGAAAACAAATGCCACCGGTAAGGGTTATAACACAAAGTAGGAGATTTTAAATCTCCCACTTAATCTTGCATCCAAATGCTTCTTCTTGTGTTCTTCAAGTCTTCATTATCTTCATCATTTTACAAAATATATCCTAATACATTTTTCTAAAAATGAAAATATAACCTAATCTATTTTACATACCAAATATAAAATAAATTACATAACCAAAATAATATTATTACAAACCAATTGAATAAATATTATTACAAACCAAATGAATAATAAATAATCATTCAAACACACATGAATACAACCACAAGGTCAAGGCTTGATTGTGAACTAAAACATACAACAAATATGACCAAATGGCAAGTTCCAAACCCATTTGAAACCTTCCAAAATTCGGCCCAAAACATCAACCCTCCCAAATCCATTAATTTTGCATTTTACTTTCATGCATGTTAGTAGAATGCAAAGTTGATGGATTTTAAAGACCATATAAGAAGCATAATCCATAGACTTCGGCTCTAGATACCATTGATGGAATTTAACATTTAACAAGTGACATGTTCATGTAGTTTACACAATCATAAAATCAATTTTAAGATAGTTAAAGCAAGCGGAAGCATTAAAAGAACAAGTATATTTGTTAAGCCATTTTGTTAAATCCCATATTAATATCAAGTGATGAATTTATGCTTACATATAAAACAAGTAGAGAGGATATATGTACCTCCTCAAGCTAGTTGAGGGTTGTTTACAAAGTTGCAAGATGATGATGAAGATGATGGAAAATAGCCTCTAACTTGAAGCCTCAAGTGTGAAAATACCCCAAGCTTTTGATGCACCAACACCCCCTTTGTATGGTTAGGATTTTAGACACTTGAATGAGCAAGTAAAACCTTCCCTTTTTGACCCTAAAACAGTTCGACTAGAATAGAGAAAAGGAGCAGAATTTTGTTTGCTATTTTTATGTGTATTATGTCTCTCACTTGAGTAAAAACCTTAGTATACTAGTAGGCATCTTTCTTAGGAGTTGTGTGGTCTTAAAAGCAACAAAACAAAGCATGGTATGTCCCTCCTAGGAGTCCTAAAAACGTCCACATGGGGGAGTTTTTAAAAAAATAGTTTTTATAAAACTTGATATAAAACCATGCATATTTATTAAGTTACTTGTATACTTTATAAACCCTTTTACAAAATATAACACAATGTAATTATTTAAACCTCTAAATAATTAAAATCCTAAATATATAAATTATCCAAATAATTTATCTCAAGTGATAATACTTTAGAAACCCGATTTTCTAAAGTTCAAGTGTCGCGTATTTATTTAACGATCCAACCGTTAAAATTAAATACTTATAAGGTGTCGGTAAGCTTGTTATTGTGACGACTCGGAAATTTTCGACCAAATTAAAACTTAATCTTTATATGTTCCAACACAATAAGCAAAGCCTGTAATGTTGAGTCTCGAAATGTTTGAACTATTTATATAGATTCATTTAACCTGTGACTATTTCCGACGATTCACGAACAATTGTGTGTAAATAAATATGTAAATATATATACATATATAAATATAAGAGTGCATATTAAGTTGTATTAATAAAATACAAAATAATCATTTGAATTGAAAATGTAAAATAATGTACAAGATAATTAAGATTAAAATTTATTTATGATTTAAACGAATTCTTATTTTTATTTATTATCATTTTTATGATATTATTTAGTTATTTTATTAGAATTATTATTAATATTATTAGGGTATTTACTATTAATATTTATTAAAAATAAAAATAGGGAATCCTATTCTGTTAGAAGTAACTATCAATTTTTTTTCTTTTTCTTCACATGAAAATAATTTACGTACTTCATGTCTCCAGTTTGTTACAAGTCTACTTCACAAATCAATTGGAAATCAATTTAACTGTTAAATCATGTACATAATCACTCTATATAAGTTACAAACTGCAATTTGAGTTGAAAACAAAGAAAACCCAGAAAATAAGCTCGACACTCTGTACATTCATCTTTTTCACCATATTTTGATTTAGAACAAATTTTCAAAATGTAATAATGCAGTCATGTTAGGAATCGTCTATCTAAACTATCTGTAAGTTTTCAATCCTCAATTCTTTCTATTAATTTCTAATTTGAGAGTCAAAGTTTTGGTTTTCAAAGTCAACTAAGTGTTCTTGAATCAAATTCGAGTTTGTTTTGATATCTCCAGTTAATTTGATGATCCATAAAGATTATAGGAATGATTTGCAACACAATTCATGTTGTAATCATAACCTATAACACTTAATCTAAAAATCAATTTTTGAGTTCTTGAGTTCTTCACAGTGATATACACTAACGTGAATTCGAAACAAATTTCAAAAACTAAAAATGTAGAGTTGTTAGGAATCATTTACTTAAACTTCCTGCAAAATCTCAAGTTCCAATTCTTGATAACGAATTCGAATTTGCGAGTCAAAGTTAAATTGTCATAAGTCAACTGTTTTGTTCTTGGAGAAATTAGAGCTTGTTTTGATGTTTTAAGTTCAATTGACGATTTCAATAGTTTTTAGGAATGATTTGAAACATGTTTCATGTTGTAAAGATTGTCCAAAACGAACTCAAAATTGAAAACAAAATTTTTTTTTTCTTGGCTACTAGCAAGCAGTAGGATTTTTTTGTTTTTTTTTCTCATTTTTTTTATATCATGAACACATTTTTATTTTTTGTTTCATGTTTGTTTAGAAGTCCTAAAACCATTTTGATGATTGACTATTAAGAATGAAGTTGTTTGATTGTTTAGATTTTGGTGAAGAAGATGAAGTGGGTTGAAACATGTAATAGATAAGTATTTGGGTTTGTATTATAAATCAGAAAAACTGAAATGGAGGAATGGTTAAGGGCGATGATGAGTGAGCGAGAGGTCTCGGGTTCGAGCCCGGCTTGGTGCAATTTTTTTAAAACTGACTCCTAAGGTAGTTTTATACTTTTAAAAATTATTATTATTATTAATATTATTATTATTATCCTTAGGTATTTCTACAATTATTAATTTTACAAAACAAAAGATATATATGTAAATATATTATTACATAAAATATACTAATATTACATAAAATTATGTTTCAACTAATATTATTGATATAACATTAATTAAATATCAAATAAGTATCATAATATATTATAAGAATAATTAATACATAACAAATATATAAACTTAATTGATTTATACTATAATGTGTTAATACTTGATATAGGTTCGTGAATCCGAGGCCAACCCTGCATTGTTCAATGTCGTCATATGTATTTTTACTACAAAATACAGTATTGTGAGTTTCATTTACCTTTTTACCCTTTATATTTTTGGGCTGAGAATACATGCGTAACTTTTATAACTGTTTTACGAAATAGACACAAGTAATCGAAATTACGTTCTATGGTTGAATGATCGAAACTGAATATGCCCCTTTTTATTAAGTCTGGTAATCTAAGAATTAGGGAACAGACACCCTAATTGACGCGAACTCTAAAGATAGATCTATCGGGCCCAACAAGCCCCATCCAAAGTACCGGATGCTTTAGTACTTCGAAATTTATATCATGTCCTAAGGAGGATCCCGGAATGATGGGGATATTCTTATATGCATATTGTGAATGTCGGTTACCAGGTGTTCAATCCATATGAATGATATTTTTGTCTCTATGCATGGGACGTATGATTATGAGAAATGGAAGTATGAAATCTTGTGGTCTATTAAAATTATGAAATGATTCTTTATGATAAACTAATGAATTCACCAACCTTTTGGTTGACACTTTAAAGCATGTTTATTCTCAGGTACGAAAGAAATCTTCCGCTGTGCATTTGCTCATATTAGAGATATTACTTGGAGTCATTCATGACATATTTCAAAAGATGTTGCATTCGAGTCGTTGAGTTTATCAAGATTATTATTAAGTCAATTATATTTGGATATATTATGAAATGCTTTACATGCCTGTCAACTGTCGATGTAACGAAAGTTTGTCTTTTAAAAACAAATGCAATGTTTGTAAAATTTATCATATAGAGGTCAATTACCTCGCGATGTAATCAACTGTTGTGAATCGTTTGTAATCGATATGGACTTCGTCCGGATGGATTAGGATGGGTCGTTAAAGTTGGTATCAGAGCGTTGGTCTTAGCGAACCAGGTCTTCCATTAGTGTGTCTAACTGATAGTTGTTAGGATACATTAGTGAGTCTGGACTTCGACCGTGTCTACCTGTCAAAAAGTTTTACTTATCATTTCTAGTCGAAAACATCTGCTTATCATCCTTAGGAAATTACCTACTCATTATTCTTAGTCTAGACACATTTTACTGCATTGACTGCATGAATAGTGTATAGACAAAATTCATATCTTAGCGTATCTGACAATTCATATCTTAGTGTATCTGTTACTGTAGACCTTGCCTGATATCTCTCGTAAATTTCTCCTTAATTTAAGGGATCCTGGTACTATATATATCTATGCAAATTATGCATTGAGAATACCATCTAACTATCAATTGATGCCACTAAACTCTTCATACCAAAAATCTTTCCTGAGATCGTTTAAGATGGCCTCTACGAATCGACCAAGTTCCTCTGACTTCGAAGATAGCGTGACAGGAGCACACCAACCAATCAACTACCGTGATTACTGGAGAAAATGGGGATGGGTTCGCGACATACTCACCCTATGGAGAAAGGAAGAAGGTACTCCATATCATGAATCAAATCTACCACCTAACCTTGGAGTACTTGACCCGCTCACCGGCGAACCCGTTCGCAATACCGTTTATACCCTATTTGCAAGAATTTTTCGTCTTGAAACTACCATTAATGGAACTAGAGAAGATATCCGACCTCTACCTCACATTGATAAACAACTCGGGTTAGTAGAAGAAGTTAGAGAACTCCGAGCTCGAGTATTAACTTTAGAGAGCACGGTATACAATTTGCAATCATCAACATTATCACCAACACCAGTAACATCACCAGCCTTAGCACCAATGGCACCAGTACCACCAACAACCCAAGTTTCAACAATCCATGCCTCAACATCTCATTCTGTACCTCGAGTATAATTATCGTTCCACAAATCATTCTACATCATTTATCTTCGTTCGACATGACGATTATGTAAACTCTAATGTTTTAGAGATTATGTATCATAGTTCTAATCGTAAATCTGATGAGTTTAATATCACATTGACTCATTAAATCCATAATTACATCTGAAGAAAATATATATGTAAATATATTTTCATAAATATTGTGATTAAAAATTCTTTCGTACAAACTGTTAATGGTAAAAATATTTTAACGGGTAGGTAATACCCGAGAAATATTTAAGATTTCACATTAATAAGTTACATTGTACAGTCTTCGAATCTGATTCAACGGTCGATTACCATCCTACCTACATCTATCGATATACGAATCCGTTCACCACAGAATAACCATTTTCATTCAAATTCAATTTCATATTTGGATTTTTACTTACCAGAATCCAACAAGTGGCATAATGAAGAAATAATGGACACAATAAAAATTGATTAGAAACAGACTAATTAACAATATGGAATTTTGTTAAGAAACCATGCTAACTGTTCCAGCTAACTGTTCCTAGCTAACTGATTACATTCTATTTATCGCATTTTATTTATTGCAATTTAATTATCGCAATTTAAATTCCCGCAATTTTATTTATTGTCATCTAATTTATGTTATTTACTTTACGCACTTTAGTTATCGTTATTTAATTCCTGTTATTTATTTTACGCACTTTAAATATCGGGACACGTATACAAGGTTTTGACATATCATATCGATGCATCTATATATATTATTTGGAATCACCATAGACACTCTATATGCAGTAATGATCGAGTTCTCTATACAGGGTTGAGGTTGATTCTATAATAATATATATACTTTGAGTTGTGATCGAGTCTGAGACATGTACACGGATCCCGATACGTATTAATTAATTCGGATATTATATATTAAGCTATATATATATTATCGGACTGTTAATTGTGGACTATCAAATATGGACTGTCGACATTGGATAATTAAAATGAATTAAAATATTGATTATAACATATGAAACTAAACATATCTTCAAGTTTGCCACTTGATCTCATCTTAAACTTCATCTGTATCTTGACGATTACAATATGCGTTCAAACCTTTCATGATTCTTGAAAACACCTCAATCGATAGGATGAATCAAACGCACTTCATCTACGGAAGGAAAGGTTTATGCATATAGTTATGCACCTGAGAAACTCTCGGCAACTGAGTAAAAGTTTATCACGTAGCCGCATCAGATCCTTTGGCATTTATTAGCAAAAATAACTTTGCGATCCCTTTTCAAAGTAGCCAATTTTGTCACAGCTCCAGCAAGTCAACTTCGACTTTTCATTCGAAGTAGCCTTACTATAATCCTGATATATACAATTACCCTTTTTATAACGGAGAATTCTTTTATATTCCACCATATTACCAGAAGACGTACCAGCAGCCTCGTTGTTTTTTTTTGGCTTAAATCTCTCTGACAAATCATTATATTTATTCATTGAAACCCTATCATATACTCATCCGCATCTTGTAACGAGAACTGCCATACCAATTACCGGGAATCAGCAAATTTGTATTTTGAGTCTCGCAACGTTTTCACATCAACAGTTATATGTATCCATATAACATTTATCTCTTAGAACTATGATCTTCCATTCTGAAATTCAGAAAAGCACCCAGTCTGTGAATTAATGCTCTAAATTTTGAAAAGTTGAATGAAGAACAAAAACTATGGATGATTTTAACAGTCAAAAGTTTGATAAAAAAAAAGATACGCTGAAAAAGCTCAAAAGGAAGTTTGGTACTGAAAAACGAATTGAGCAAACCATGAAGGAGACTCTGAGCAAATCACAAGGACTAAACTTGTACATAAAGAACCCTGATGATTCTGCTTCTGATGAAGTCTTTAGTGAATATCTTGCTCCTTATTTATTCTAAATCCTTGCGAAAGGATTTTCTTCATCAACATTCGATCTCAGAAATTCTGAAAATATCATCATAAATATCTTTGATATTTTCGAGAATATTTTCATAACAATTCTTATCTGAAATCATTAATCTCTTCGTGCTATCAGTGTTACATCATATAGAAACTGTTAGTTTCTATATTCTGTAAACTTTCAAGCTTGAAATATGAATGTTATTGAAGTAATGTTGGGAACTGATGCATGAGTTAGTATAATATAATGACACTTGATCAACGTGATTATATTACAGTAAGTCATGCTGAGTTTCTAATAGAACGTGATGATTCACAGATCATAACGTCATCATGTGCCATGTTACACGACTCTTACATTCTACCCAATCTCCAAGTATATCAACAACATATATTCTTAATAGTTCTATCTTTTCAGATATTCTAGTAATTTGAAAAATCAAGATCGTGTCATTACGATTCCCTTTTAGAACATTAACTATGTTCATTTCAAAATCCATATCTACGAATTCCGGACCATTATTCGCTTGACTTGAAGTCGGGAAGAGGAGACGAAAGTATGGAACTCTTGAATATAAAGAAAATATAAAGCTCGACAACAACACATAAATTACAAACCGTGCATATCAATACGTATTGCCACGTAAAGGCACGGGAAAATTAAAAACACTATAACCCCAAGATAATAGTAGAAGTAAATATAATCCTCCGGTGGTAGATGAAAGAGAAGAATGACGGATATGAAAGTTAAGAGTATATCAAGGATCAGAACTGGATGGAGCATATTAATGAATGCTTTAAAAATATGAATCAGGGGAGAAAGAATGGAAGGTGTGAGCTGTGAAAATAAGGAAACGAAGGGAGTGGATTTATAGTAAAATATCCGACAGAGTAATCGAAACAGATTATTGCATTTAATCAAAGAAGATCTGATTTCCTATATCGCCGAAGAACCAAATCTTATTACGAAGATTTTCTTTAAATCCCATGAATTCCGGAAATCAATCATAACTACGTCATCAGTTCCCTCTCTTGCGATAGCTTCGATTATACTCTTCGCGTAATCAATTTTTTTTTTACCTATATTACTCACTGATGATAAAACTCTAATTTCTAGCTCGGATACATCATGAAAACATACTTATTGTCAGCCATGACCATTCCACTCAAATTTCGGGACGAAATTTCTTTAACGGGTAGGTACTGTGACGACCCGGAAATTTTCGACCAAATTAAAACTTAATCTTTATATGTTCCAACACAATAAGCAAAGCCTGTAATGTTGAGTCTCGAAATGTTTGAACTATTTATATAGATTCATTTAACCTGTGACTATTTCCGACGATTCACGAACAATTGTGTGTAAATAAATATGTAAATATATATACATATATAAATATAAGAGTGCATATTAAGTTGTATTAATAAAATACAAAATAATCATTTGAATTGAAAATGTAAAATAATGTACAAGATAATTAAGATTAAAATTTATTTATGATTTAAACGAATTCTTATTTTTATTTATTATCATTTTTATGATATTATTTAGTTATTTTATTAGAATTATTATTAACATTATTAGGGTATTTACTATTAATATTTATTAAAAATAAAAATAGGGAATCCCATTCTGTTAGAAGTAACTATCAATTTTTTTTCTTTTTCTTCACATGAAAATAATTTACGTACTTCATGTCTCCAGTTTGTTACAAGTCTACTTCACAAATCAATTGGAAATCAATTTAACTGTTAAATCATGTACCTAATCACTCTATATAAGTTACAAACTGCAATTTGAGTTGAAAACAAAGAAAACCCAGAAAATAAGCTCGACACTCTGTACATTCATCTTTTTCACCATATTTTGATTTAGAACAAATTTTCAAAATGTAATAATGCAGTCATGTTAGGAATCGTCTATCTAAACTATCTGTAAGTTTTCAATCCTCAATTCTTTCTATTAATTTCTAATTTGAGAGTCAAAGTTTTGGTTTTCAAAGTCAACTAAGTGTTCTTGAATCAAATTCGAGTTTGTTTTGATATCTCCAGTTAATTTGATGATCCATAAAGATTATAGGAATGATTTGCAACACAATTCATGTTGTAATCATAACCTATAACACTTAATCTAAAAATCAATTTTTGAGTTCTTGAGTTCTTCACAGTGATATACACTAACGTGAATTCGAAACAAATTTCAAAAACTAAAAATGTAGAGTTGTTAGGAATCATTTACTTAAACTTCCTGCAAAATCTCAAGTTCCAATTCTTGATAACGAATTCGAATTTGCGAGTCAAAGTTAAATTGTCAAAAGTCAACTGTTTTGTTCTTGGAGAAATTAGAGCTTGTTTTGATGTTTTAAGTTCAATTGACTATTTCAATAGTTTTTAGGAATGATTTGAAACATGTTTCATGTTGTAAAGATTGTCCAAAACGAACTCAAAATTGAAAACAAAATTTTTTTTTTTCTTGGCTACTAGCAAGCAGTAGGATTTTTTTGTTTTTTTTTCTCATTTTTTTTATATCATGAACACATTTTTATTTTTTGTTTCATGTTTGTTTAGAAGTCCTAAAACCATTTTGATGATTGACTATTAAGAATGAAGTTGTTTGATTGTTTAGATTTTGGTGAAGAAGATGAAGTGGGTTGAAACATGTAAGAGATAAGTATTTGGGTTTGTATTATAAATCAGAAAAACTGAAATGGAGGAATGGTTAAGGGCGTTGATGAGTGAGCGAGAGGTCTCGGGTTCGAGCCCGGCTTGGTGCAATTTTTTTAAAACTGACTCCTAAGGTAGTTTTATACTTTTAAAAATTATTATTATTATTAATATTATTATTATTATCCTTAGGTATTTCTACAATTATTAATTTTACAAAACAAAAGATATATATGTAAATATATTATTACATAAAATATACTAATATTACATAAAATTATGTTTCAACTAATATTATTGATATACCATTAATTAAATATCAAATAAGTATCATAATATATTATAAGAATAATTAATACATAACAAATATATAAACTTAATTGATTTATACTATAATGTGTTAATACTTGATATAGGTTCGTGAATCCGAGGCCAACCCTGCATTGTTCAATGTCGTCATATGTATTTTTACTACAAAATACAGTATTGTGAGTTTCATTTACCTTTTTACCCTTTATATTTTTGGGCTGAGAATACATGCGCAACTTTTATAACTATTTTACGAAATAGACACAAGTAATCGAAATTACGTTCTATGGTTGAATGATCGAAACTGAATATGCCCCTTTTTATTAAGTCTGGTAATCTAAGAATTAGGGAACAGACACCCTAATTGACGCGAACTCTAAAGATAGATCTATCGGGCCCAACAAGCCCCATCCAAAGTACCGGATGCTTTAGTACTTCAAAATTTATATCATGTCCGAAGGAGGATCCCGGAATGATGGGGATATTCTTATATGCATATTGTGAATGTCGGTTACCAGGTGTTCAATCCATATGAATGATATTTTTGTCTCTATGCATGGGACGTATGATTATGAGAAATGGAAGTATGAAATCTTGTGGTCTATTAAAATTATGAAATGATTCTTTATGATAAACAAATGAACTCACCAACCTTTTGGTTGACACTTTAAAGCATGTTTATTCTCAGGTACGAAAGAAATCTTCCGCTGTGCATTTGCTCATATTAGAGATATTACTTGGAGTCATTCATGACATATTTCAAAAGATGTTGCATTCGAGTCATTGAGTTCATCAAGATTATTATTAAGTCAATTATATTTGGATATATTATGAAATGCTTTACATGCCTGTCAACTGTCGATGTAACGAAAGTTTGTCTTTTAAAAACGAATGCAATGTTTGTAAAATTTATCATATAGAGGTCAATTACCTCGTGATGTAATCAACTGTTGTGAATCGTTTGTAATCGATATGGATTTCGTCCGGATGGATTAGGACGGGTCTCTACAGTTATTAGGTACGACCCGACTTGGATCATAACATGTTAGCCACATTAATTTAATATGTCTCTCGGGCATACGAAAAACCTTCATATATGTGTGACCCCAAAGGCTTAAATGAATTTAGCCATAAAGTTATATGTTGTAATGTCATAGAAACGATTTTGCGTGTATTGTTTGTTGAGTCTATTTCAGGGAAGCGATAAAGGAGAAGGATATATAAGATCCACCGACGCTCATGAGTGGTTGCAAGTGCTTCTAAAGGATAAAATGATCCAAGATCAAGTGGTTAATAGGATTCACATACCCGTGTGTCCGGCCAAGTACATCAATTGGACCGACTTTGAATTGGCAGGGTTAGGTCATCAAATTAGGGATACGTTCAAGGTTGAAGAGGATAATAAGGTTATGCGCCCATGGGAGTTCCTCCTTTACATGAAAGAAAGTGTCTACCCGTTGATAACCCGTGAATTCTTAGTACCTCTGAGGGTTAATTTCAAGGTCGCCTCTCCATGGCTATACAACTACCTCACATTCAGGTTAGGGGGTGCGGAATGGCAAATGAGCATGCGCCAATTCATGGCTTGCCTAGGTCTTTACACGGATTCTCATCCCGATTCCACCTTCAAGTACTTAGCAAAATGGGAAACCTTCAACCCAAACGAGTTTGATCCAAAGCAAGCATGGAGTGAAATTAGTCATGTCAAGCTAACCACTGCAAATCAAGTTCCTAGTGTGCTCAAAAGTCCAATACTTCATTGCATCCAACGGTTCTTCGCCCAATTGGTCTTTCACCGAACGGAGGATGTTGATAAGATGACAATGTTCGATATTTGGTTAATTCATAGTATCCACAAGAAAAAGCACATTCACATTCCTAACCTTATCGTAAGCTATCTTTTTGACGCAAGTGGCAAGAAGTCAGAGCTCTCAAGTGTTGGTGGACATTACGTGACTCGGATCGCAAAGTTTTTAAAAGCCAATTTCAATGAGTCGGAGGAGATGCCCATGGAGCGTTTGGCTTATCATGAGTGCAGTTGGAGGCGCATCTAGATGTCAGGCCGACACTCTATGGTTATTTGGTAATCAATCTTCATCATGGTTTGTGAACAATTTATCTTATGATTTGACATGTAACTTAACTTAATTTGGTAATTGTGTGTGTGAAACTTGGAATTATCAATTCGGTGTGAGGTAGTATACCTATATTGCTACTCTCACACATGATCATCTCTATGTTTATACTAATTTGACAATGGGCGTGCGTGGATATTCTTGTGGTTTTTTTGTATTTCTCTTGCTTGTTGTGGTTCTTAGTGGTAGGATACACTTTTTGATGCTTGATCCAAGCCTGGCATTAAGTTCAGGTGTCAAGCTCATCGACTTGCATTCTTTGGTGATTAAGTTTCTCAATCTTACCCGGTTTTTACTTTCTTTTCTCTCAACTTTTCAATTTCAAAATGTCCCTCATTTTCACTTATCCTACATTTTAATGCAATGAGGGCATTGCATACACTAAATGTAGGGGAGAGAGTTAAAATATCGGGCCATTTTGAACTTTTTCGGGTAAACGTATCACATACACTACAAAGGTTGAAGCTTGCATTGTCGAACAAATTTTTGCAACAAGTCTTTAACCATCACATTAATTCATATCATAAACACTAAAATGGTTAAAACTTGTAAAATTTTCAAAATTTTTGGGAAAAGTAAAGTCTTTTCCTTGTTTTTCAAAACTTAAGGAAGTAAAGTCTTCCTTTTATTTCACTCTTGCAATTCACAAGTGAAAGTAAAGTGTTTCACTTTTCATATGATTTTGTGCGAAAATGATAAAATCTTGAGGAAAAATCAAACTTGTGCTTGAAAGTTAAAATGTTTCATGCATGTGCAACAAAACCAAGTGTTTAAAGCTTCGTTCTTTTACACTTCCGGGTGAATCGAGTCCATCCATTGTAGGGAGTCAAGTCTCCCAAATTTCGCACTACTTGGTGTAGGAGACTTCCTAATCTACACCATTTCATATTGACATTGGTTGTCTCATTATTTCACGATGTTTCAACCGATGTATCATACCGTAGGAAGAGGAGCCACCGAGCTTCACAAAGTGCTATCCTTTTTAGGAGTAATGGCTTCGTGCTAGTGTTTCTAGACAACACAACCCATAGCCAAAAGCTATGGCACCCTTGTGCAATCAATTAATGAAAAGTTAGTAACTACTTCCTACCTTTTCTTAAAATAAGCATAAAAACTTGTTATGTGGGAAGTAGATGAGTGAATAAAAGCTTCAAGCTTTGACACTCTAGGGAGAGTCAAGTCCTCCCAATGTCTCATTTTGTAAGTCAAGTCTTCCAAACTTGGAAGTAAAGTCTTCCAAGTTATGTAATGTTCCAAGCTTGGGAGTAAAGTCTCCCAAGTCAAGATCAATCCTCTTAAAGAAAGCTAAAGTCTTCCTAGTGCTACAAAATTTGGAATTGGCAGACTCTCTTATTTAGCCATGTGGGGCCCTAATTCTACGAACCTCCGTCAATGTTTTCGCCTTACTATGAGAGAAACCATAGAGTTGTGATAGAAAGCTTGATGAGTGCCGGTTACCCCGTGCCCGGGTGACCAATAAAGGTGGGGTACCTAGTCCCTTACCTTTGGCACACCCACCTTAACCCTATACTTGGAATTGACGATTATTATTTGGAATTGACGACCATTATTGGAATTGACGAAAATAGGTGTTTTGGGGGCATGGAGGTGGAAGAGGGATAGCCATCGCGGGTTGATGAGGTGAGTATTCTTTTTGGAAGTGTATTCTTTACACGATGCATTTCTTGAGGATTGGTGATGTGTGTGATATTCATGGCCCTTATTCATTTTGGGGTGCATGTTACATTATTTGGATACACCTTTGGTTTGTTTGAGTAGTTTTGTGTTAGATTATGATTGATTTAGAGATTTGATGTGATTGATTAGTTTGATGAGTTTATGGCTATCCCGTGAATCCTACATATTTAGCCAAGGTCAAAGAGGTCAAGTTCGAGTTTGTAAAGATTTGATACTTTATTATTGGTGTTTGATGACCTTCTCGAAGATGAAGTTGACTTTGACCGGCGGAATGATTGGTTCGGGTAGACTTAGGCTTTAAATGTGTTTGTGTTAGTGATTGAGGATTGAAGATTTGAAGTCATGATTAGTGAAGATATTATGTGAAGCTTGCATTGAGCTTGTGTTAGTAGAAGAAGATGATGTTGTGCTTGGTCCTAAGCTATTGCAAGTTTTTAGAGAACACTCTAGCCATCAAGTGCATATTCATGAAGGTATCAATTTATGCCTAAACATTTTGCATTTTGGCATTGTTCACTTATTTGTTCTCTATCTCCAAAGCTTGTTTTGTCAATTGTTTGCTTGAGGACAAGCAAAGATTCAAATATAGGGGGTTTGATATCGCTCCATTTATATATGTTTTATCTCGCGATATCTGTAAAGACCTTGACCTTATCCTCCCGGATGAAGTCTTCAACATTTGGTTCCATTGCGATGATCGACTCCAAGTAATATCCTTAACATGAGCAAATGCACAGCGGAAGACTTAATTCGTACCTGAGAATAACATGCTTTAAAATGTCAACGTAAAGTTGGTGAGATATATAGGTTTGATGCTAGCAACGTTATAACTATGGACCACAAGATTTCATATATAAAAAATATAATACACTCGCAAGTGTATAAAATCATTCTGCTTATGTTGAGGCCTCAGTAACCAACCTTAACAATAATATAATAAGTCATCTTCGCAAAGATGGATATGTACACTCGCAAGTGTATAAATAATCCTCGAAGTACTAAACATCCGCCCACTAGTTCTTATGTCTAGTGCAGCCTACTGGATGGGGGTGTTAAACCCGATAGATCTATCTTTAGGATTCGCGCTTACATACTATTATAACATATAACTAAATTACCTAGCACATCAATCCGCAGAATATCATTTTTAATCACTTGTGTCCATAACGTAAATCATTTATAAAAACAGCGCATGTATTCTCAGCCCAAAATATTTAAAGTTTAAAAAGGGAACTATATACTCACCATACTGTATTTTGTAGTAAAAATACATATAACATCATTGAACAAGTAATAGGTTGGCCTCGGATTCACGAACCTATATTATTTGTATATATGTTAACACACGTAATTGAGAAATTTAATATATAATAACCTTATACATTATATATTTAATTTATATATATGTTTAAAAATAGTTATTTACATAGTTATATATATATATTTATGTTCTAAAAGTACTTAATTTGTTATGTGTGAATAAAGATTGTTAATATAACTAATTTCTTACTTTTATGTAATATTACTCATAAGTATATTTTTATGTATGTGGCAATATTAATAATAGTTGTATTTGATGGTAATGATAATATAACAAAAATAACATTACATATAATTATTATAATAAGAATCTTGATAATAATAATAATAATAATAATAATAATAATAATAATAATAATAATAATAATAATGATCATAATTAATAAATAATATTACCTATGTAATACTTGTTATAATAATAAAAATGTTAATAATAATAATAGTTATTATGAATTTAATAACTTTATTAATAATATTCAAAATAGTAAAAGAAAATGCAAAAGAAAGAGAACTACCTTTCAAGGAACCAGTTTTTAAAATTTTTTTTGCTCTGAACCAGGATTGAACCCTAGACCTCACGATTCTACACCCAACACCCTAACCACTCAGCTGTGCTTATTTATCTGTTTTATATCTACTTTTAATAATTATATCCCGTGTTAAAAGCTAGTTCCTATTTCATCTTCTTCTTCATCTTCAAACAACCGTTCCAGGAACTAACCCAAATCATAACGATTTTTAAAGCTTAATTTACATTAAGAATTAAAGTAGAAACATTCCTCAGAAGGTGATTGAATTAATTAATCAGAATAGAAAGAAAAAAAAATGAACCCGTCGCTGTGGTTCTTTATGTATCCCATAATTACTTTTTGAAATCCAAATCGTTTTAGATGATATTTATAACACGAAATAGACTTCATTTCCTTTTCTGAAACTTTTTGAACTGTCAATTGAAATCGAATCATCAAAACGAGTCTCAATTTTCCCGAAGAACAATAGTTTAACTTTTAAAATAAATATTTAACTTCTGAAATTGAGTTTTGTTATGAAAAATTGTAATTCAAAAGTTTGCAGACAGCTTTCTGGGAAGATTCCTAACAGGACCTCGTTATTACATTTCTTAAATTGTTTCAAATTCAAGCTTTGCGTAAAAGGAGTTCAAAACAGGGCAGTCGCATGCTTTGTTGGTTTTTATGATTAATTCTCCCAAATTGTATTCTGTAAAAGATGTTAATAGTGATAAGCAGTCAATCAAATTTACTCAATAACTTAATAGGATCGTATTATATAAGGATTTGAATTGACGGAATAAAAAAATATAAGGAAAATGACACGCACTACTTCTTGTTGTTTATAGAAATTGATTGATTCCATTTACACAGTTATTGCAAAGAAATTTAAAGATAAAGACACAATTATATACAGTTTAATTGATACGGAAAAGATTCTGGTTACAAGTTTTTTTTTATATACGATTCTTTTTTTTTTATATATAAATATATGTATAAATTATATAATAATTAAAAATACTAATAAAAATAATAATATCAATATTATTAAATAATACTAAATAAATGATATCAATAATAATTTATAGTAAAAATAATGATAATATTATTTTCTCATATTTTTACTAATGATAACTAAATTAAAATTTTTGGGTACTGATTATAATAATAATAATAATAGTTATATTGGTAGTAATAATAATGATAACATAACAAATTAAATGTATAGATTTCCATATTATAATTTTTCAATGGTTTTAATAATACTGATAATAAACAATAGTGAATGTAATAAAAAGATAACCATTAGAATTAAACTTTTAATTACATATTATATATCAAATTCGTATCTATAAATCATATTGTTAAATATCACTACACTTGATATTATTGTTGGGAGTAATAATATTATTATTATATATATCTACATAATTATTTACACAATTGTTCGTGAATCATCGGGCATAGTCAAAAGGGTTTCTGATTAGTTTAAAGGTCAAATATATACATGGACAAAGTTCGGAGTCTTTGAGACTCAACACTACGAATTTTGCTTATCGTGTCGGAAACATATAAAGGTTGAGGTTTAAATTTGGTCGGAAATTTCCGGGTCGTTACAGTACCCACCCGTTAAAGAAATTTCATCCCCGAAATTTGATTGAGATCGTCATGACTAACAATAAAATGTTTTTATGACGAGTATGAATTGATAACTAGGGTTTTATCACCATTTAGTAATAGAAATAAAACAATTCGATTATGTGAAGCGTACGAGTGAAGCTGTCACAAGAGATTGAGATAGAGATTTAACTTTTGACGTAGTCACAGTGAATTTCCAGAATTTAAGGAATTTAAAAGAAAATCTTGAAAATCTAAAAGATTTGATTCTTCGACGAATAAGGAAATTATGATCTTCTTTGATTTAATGCGCCAATCTGTTTCGATTTCTCTGTCGGATATTTCACTATAAATCCACCTTCTTCCCTTCCTTACATCCATACCTCACATCTTCTATCCTTTCTCCCTCAATTCATACCTTAAAGCGTTCGTTAAAATGCTCCATCTAGTACTGATTCTTGATATACTCTTAACTTTTATATCTATCATTCTTCTTTTTCATCTACCAACAGAAGAATCTATTTACTTCTACTATACTCTTGTGTTTATAGTGTTTCTAGTTCTCCCGTGTCTCTATTTTGTTATCTGCATCGATATACACGGTTTGTAATTTGGGGGTTATTATCGAGCTTTATATTCTTCATTATTTTTCGGAGCTTCATACTTTCGTTTTCTCTTCCCGACTTCGAGTCAAGCGAGTAATGGTTCGGAATTCGTAAATATGGAATTCGAAATGAACATAGCTAATGCTCTTAGAAAGAAATAGTAATGGCACGATTTTGATTTGTCAAGTTACCAGAATATCCAGGAAAATAGAACTATTAAGATGATTTGTTCTTAATATGTTTCGGATTTTGATAGAATGTAGGAGCCGTGTAACATGGCACATGATGATGGTACTGTATATCCTCACATTTCATTAGAAACTCAACATGACTTACTGTAACATAATGAAGTTGATCAAGTTTCATTATATTATACTAATTCATGCATCGGTTCCCAACACTGCTTCAGAACATTCCTATTTTAAACTCGAAGGTTTTAGAATTTAGAAACTAACACAGTTTCTTTTATGTTGTAACGCAGATATTACGGAGAGATAAATATCTTCAGAAATATTGAGGATATTTATAATGAAAGGCACGATGATATCATAAATTTTTATCATTGATGGATAACGAGGAAGATTTGTCTGCGAAGGTTTAGAATGAGAAGTAAGGTGTTGTCTAATAATTTCAACAGGTACGGAATCATTTGGATCCTTTGAAGTCGGGTTTAGTTTCACGATTTGTCTACGACCTCCTTCATACTTTGCTCAATCCGTTGTTCAGTTCCCAATTTTTTTTCTTTTTCTGAGCTTTACCAACACATTATGCTTTATCGTCAAATTTTGACTGCTAAATTCGTCTACAGTTTTTGCTGCTTCATCAGCATTTCAAGAACTAGTTCGCAGTTGAGATATTTTTCAGAAACTTCATATTTGAAGTATGAAATTCTTAGGAATAGACGTTGTAAATATGACGGAAAAGTTTTGCGAGATTTTCAAAATACTGATTGCGGATTCTGCTAAAGAGATAACAAATTGCTGATACATCTGATGATGATTTCGTGGAATATAAAAGGTTTTTCGGTAATGACGGCGAAAGGATAACGTATACATCAAGATTATAATAAGAGTAGTCTTACTGAGAAGTCGAAGTGGAGCTGTGACAAAAATTGGCTACTTTGAAAAGGAATCGTAAGGTTGTTTTTGCTAATGAATAATAAGGAATTCGACGCGGATATGTTTTAACTATAACTTCGGTTTCGAAAGTTTTTCAGGGGCATAACTGTATGCATTAATCTTTCTTCCATAGACGAGATGCGGCTGGTTCAACTTCTCGATCGAGGTGTTTTCAAGAATTATGAAAAGTTGTGAATGCGAATTGTAATCGTCAAGATACGAATGAGGTTTAAAATAGAATCAAGTGGCAAACTTGAAGAATTGTTTAGTTTCATATATATATAATCAGCATTTTAACTCATTTTAATTGTCCAAAATTAACAGTCTAACAGTCCAATAGTTCAACATATTCATATATAATTTATTATATAATATTAATACGTATCGTGACCCGTGTACCGGTCTCGGTGTCGATCACAACTCAAAGTATATATATATTTTGGAATCAACTCCGACCCTGTATAGCCAACTCCCACCTTCACATATAGAGTGTCTGCGGTTGTTCCGAAATATATATATAGATGGGTCGATATGATAAGTCGAAACCTTGCATACGTGTCCCGACAGTATGTACAGTGCAGAAATTAAAATTGCGAGAATGTAAATTGCGATAAATTAAATGTTAGCCGGGAACAGTTAGCTAGGAACAGTTAGCGTGGATTCCTAACAATATTTCAATTTAGTTAATTCGTCTGTTTCTAACAAATTTTATTTTGTCCAATGTTTTCTTCTTTATGCCACTTGTTGGATTCAGATAGGTCAAAATCCAAATATGAAATCTGAACAGAAATAGTCATTTTATGGTGAACAGATATGTATATCGGTAGTTGTAAGCAGGATAGCAAACGTCCGTTGAATCAGATTCGAAGAATGTACAGTGTAACTTATTAATGTGAATTCTAAATATTCCTCGGGTACTACCCACCCGTTAAAATATTTTCATCATTAACAGTTTGTACGGAAGAGTTTTTAATTACAATCTTTATGAAAATATCCTTGCATATATATTTTCTTCAGATGCAATTATGGATTTAATGAGTCAATAAGATATTAAACTCATTTGATTTATCGTTAATACCAGATTACATAATTTCTAACTTTAGAAATTAAATAATCGTCATATCGAACGGAGATAATGGATGTAGAATGTTATGTAAAGTGATGGTAACCAATGTAGAACGTTATGTAGAACGAAAATTATGTAGATAGAACAATACGTAGAACGGTGATTATGCTTGAGGTATAGTTTGTGACGTGGAGATTTACGACGCGGATGTGATTTGGGGATAATAAGGATACCGTTGACGTTGATGATAGTGGTGCTGATTATGCTGCTGGTGCTGCTGCTGGTGTTTGCAACATTCGCACCATATTCTCCAAAGCCGTCACACGAGCGCGTAGTTCGTTAACTTCTGCTTGTACACCGGGATGATTGGCGGTTGGAGCGAGCGAATGAACAAGATTCGAAATATGGGATAATATATAATCGTGACGAGATACTCTAGAGATAAGGGAGAAAATGGTTTCTCGAACAGGTTTGCCGGTAAGTGATTCTGGTTCATTGCGAAGAGGGCAATTTGGTGAATGAAAAGGATCTTCGATGTGAAATGATTCTCGAATATAGGATGATATTCTAACTTCATAGAATATCTATAATACTAATGATTTCATAGCCTACAGAGGAACTTACGGCATATGACAAGCAAGTCTACAGATGCACTAAGATATGAATTTTTGTCTATACACTATCGATGCACTAGATGCAGTAAGACGTGTCTAGACTAAAGAATGATAAGCAGGAAATTCCCTAAGGATGATAAGCAGATGGTTTCCGACTAGAAATGATAAGCAAAACTTTTTGACAGGTAGACACGGTCAAAGTCCAGACTCACTAATGTATCCTAACAACTTATCAGTTAGACACACTAATGCAAGGCCTGGTTCGCTAAGACCAACGCTCTGATACCAACTGTAAAGACCTCGACCTTATCCTCCCGGATGAAGTCTTCAACATTTGGTTCCATTGCGATGATCGACTCCAAGTAATATCCTTAAGATGAGCAAATGCACAGCGGAAGACTTAATTCGTACCTGAGAATAACATGCTTTAAAATGTCAACGTAAAGTTGGTGAGATATATAGGTTTGATGCTAGCAACGTTATAACTATGGACCACAAGATTTCATATATAAAAAATATAATACACTCGCAAGTGTATAAAATCATTCTGCTTATGTTGAGGCCTCAGTAACCAACCTTAACAATAATATAATAAGTCATATTCGCAAAGATGGATATGTACACTCGCAAGTGTATAAATAATCCTCGAAGTACTAAACATCCGCCCACTAGTTCTTCTGTCTAGTGCAGCCTACTGGATGGGGGTGTTAAACCCGATAGATCTATCTTTAGGATTCGCGCTTACATCCTATTATAACATATAACTAAATTACCTGGCACATCAATCCGCAGAATATCATTTTTAATCACTTGTGTCCATAACGTAAATCATTTATAAAAACAGCGCATGTATTCTCAGCCCAAAATTTTTAAAGTTTAAAAAGGGAACTATATACTCACCATACTGTATTTTGTAGTAAAAATACATATAACATCATTGAACAAGTAATAGGTTGGCCTCGGATTCACGAACCTATATTATTTGTATATATGTTAACACACGTAATTGAGCAATTTAATATATAATAACCTTATACATTATATATTTAATTTATATATATGTTTAAAAATAGTTATTTACATAGTTATATATATATTTATGTTCTAAAAGTACTTAATTTGTTATGTGTGAATAAAGATTGTTAATATAACTAATTTCTTACTTTTATGTAATATTACTCATAAGTATATTTTTATGTATGTGGCAATATTAATAATAGTTGTATTTGATGGTAATGATAATATAACAAAAATAACATTACATATAATTATTATAATAAGAATCTTGATAATAATAATAATAATAATAATAATAATAATAATAATAATAATAATAATAATAATAATAATAATAATGATCATAATTAATAAATAATATTACCTATGTAATACTTGTTATAATAATAAAAATGTTAATAATAATAATAGTTATTATGAATTTAATAACTTTATTAATAATATTCAAAATAGTAAAAGAAAATGCAAAAGAAAGAGAACTACCTTTCAAGGAACCAGTTTTTAAATTTTTTTTTGCTCTGAACCAGGATTGAACCCTAGACCTCACGATTCTCCACCCAACACCCTAACCACTCAGCTGTGCTTATTTATCTGTTTTATATCTACTTTTAATAATTATATCCCGTGTTAAAAGCTAGTTCCTTTTTCATCTTCTTCTTCATCTTCAAACAACCGTTCCAGGAACTAACCCAAATCATAACGATTTTTAAAGCTTAATTTACATTAAGAATTAAAGTAGAAACATTCCTCAGAAGGTAATTGAATTAATTAATCAGAATAGAAAGAAAAAAAATGAACCCGTCGTTGTGGTTCTTTATGTATCCCATAATTACTTTTTGAAATCCAAATCGTTTTAGATGATATTTATAACACGAAATAGACTTCATTTCCTTTTCTGAAACTTTTTGAACTGTCAATTGAAATCGAATCATCAAAACGAGTCTCAATTTTCCCGAAGAACAATAGTTTAACTTTTAAAATAAATATTTAACTTCTGAAATTGAGTTTTGTTATGAAAAATTGTAATTCAAAAGTTTGCAGACAGCTTTCTGGGAAGATTCCTAACAGGACCTCGTTATTACATTTCTTAAATTGTTTCAAATTCAAGCTTTGCGTAAAAGGAGTTCAAAACAGGGCAGTCGCATGCTTTGTTGGTTTTTATGATTAATTCTCCCAAATTGTATTCTGTAAAAGATGTTAATAGTGATAAGCAGTCAATCAAATTTACTCAATAACTTAATAGGATCGTATTATATAAGGATTTGAATTGACGGAATAAAAAAATATAAGGAAAATGACACGCACTACTTCTTGTTGTTTATAGAAATTGATTGATTCCATTTACACAGTTATTGCAAAGAAATTTAAAGATAAAGACACAATTATATACAGTTTAATTGATACGGAAAAGATTCTGGTTACAAGTTTTTTTTATATACGATTCTTTTTTTTATATATAAATATATGTATAAATTATATATTAATTAAAAATACTAATAACAATAATAATAATATCAATATTATTAAATAATACTAAATAAATGATATCAATAATAATTTATAGTAAAAATAATGATAATATTATTTTCTCATATTTTTACTAATGATAACTAAATTAAAATTTTTGGGTACTGATTATAATAATAATAATAATAATAGTTATATTGGTAGTAATAATAATGATAACATAACAAATTAAATGTATAGATTTCCATATTATAATTTTTCAATGGTTTTAATAATACTGATAATAAACAGTAGTGAATGTAATAAAAAGATAACCATTAGAATTAAACTTTTAATTACATATTATATATCAAATTCGTATCTATAAATCATATAGTTAAATATCACTACACTTGATATTATTGTTGGGAGTAATAATATTATTATTATATATATCTACATAATTATTTACACAATTGTTCGTGAATCATCGGGCATAGTCAAAAGGGTTTCTGATTAGTTTAAAGGTCAAATATATACATGGACAAAGTTCGGAGTCTTTGAGACTCAACACTACGAATTTTGCTTATCGTGTCGGAAACATATAAAGGTTGAGGTTTAAATTTGGTCGCAAATTTCCGGGTCGTTACAATATCTCCCACACTTTGCTCAGTTTTTGACGATCTTGGAGCCTATTTTGGGTGATATTGAGCTAAATGGTAAATTAAGGGCTAAGGACTTGATTTGGTGTAAAATTGACCAAATCTTGGGCAAAATTGGTTAAGGAAATGGCAAGTGCAGGATTCAGCTAAAAAAGTGCCGCTCCTCAATTAAGAGCGCCGCTCCTGTGGAGCAAAAGCACCACACCAACATGAAAAGCGACGTTCTTATGTGCATTTCAGCTCCATTTTCCACCAGTTGCCAGAAGCACCGTTCCTAAAGTCATGAGTGCCACTCCTATCCAGACAAAATCGGCGCTCCTATAGCAAAAGCGCAGTCCCAGAATGTTGCCAAAAGCGGCGTTCCTGATCAACAACGCCACTCCTGCATCAAAAGCGGCGCTCCTGTCGCCGTTTCAGCCCAGATTTTCAGCTCTATAAAAGGAACGAGATTAGGTCATTTTTCATATGCATCTTTAGAGAGCAGCTGTCGTAGGTTCGAATTTCACATACAAAACCCTAATTTCATCATCCATTGGTGATTAATGGTGGATTCAAGGAGGCTAGCTCAAGATTCATCATTGTTTAGCTTAGATCTTCATCTTCTTTACATTTTGGGTTGTAATCTTCACTTTACTTTACATACTTTGCATTAATTACTTGTAATAACTTGAAGATGATTATTATTCATGTTTCTATACTTATTATTAGTTTGATCTTAGCCATGATTGGCTAAATCTCTTGTGGTTGCTTATCTATAAATCTATAATGCTAGTGTTTGTCCCAAAATCAATTGAATAATGTTGTTTAAATAAATTACATGATCTTATGTTATTGAGTTAGCTAAAGATCCATTGCTATGAGCTTGTATTAGGCTTGACTTTAATTACATATGTTGAGTAGCTCTTATAGTGATTTGAGAAGTGAATCAATGTGTGCTTCAACACCTTAGGTGATCTAGACAACTAGTTTAGGAAATTCAAGTGATTTTGTTCTTGATCTAGGTTGGTTTTCAATTAGCCTTTAGTCAACATAGTAGTGCCGATTATCTTAAGTGATTTCGATAATTGAGGGTTTTAAGTAATTTCAACCAAGGCATAATCTCAATAACCAATTCGCGCTTAACTCAATCTTAGAATACAATGCTTATGTGAATTCGCGGAGTGTTATTTGATTTGAGGTTTAGTAGTGATGCTAAACATTTAATAGTTCAACAACTATTGTGATAACAAAATAGGCAAAATGGGGCAAGCCAAGCATAAAGAGGATTAGATAAGTGAACACTTCTTAGTTAATTTGATTTAAGTCTTAATACTTCGTTACTTGTTTCTTGCTACTAGTTCACTTGTTAAGTTTAAGTTTGTTTAATTGTGCAAGTTTTAGTTGTTAGTTAATATCAATCAAACCCCCCCCCCCCCCCCCCCAAATCAAACAAACCCTAGGACAATTGATAGTTTCAAATATTCAACTTACACCGCTCCCTTGGGATGAACTTGATAAGGATACTTACATTGAAGTGCTATAATAACCGGGTTCTAAGTGCTCGTTAGTTGTGTGTGCTTATTTGTAGTGTTTAAATCATATATAGATTTTGAGGGTAAAAGATGTACGTTGCACAATGTAACGACCCTACTTTTTCCATTATTCTTTACCGTTTATATTTAACTTCTGTTTACTGGTATTCAGGCCATGTCATTTCTAGAAATTATATTATTATTTTAATAATAATATATTCCTTATCATATGTTATATGAATATATGTGTTCGTAATTAGAATTGTACGTTCCTGCGTATCTTGGATTTCTATCCGGTGAATCGTTTTGATTTTCGAATCCGAATTATTTTATTTATGATATTTCTATATCATATGGGATTATAAAATATTACTATATTTTATTTGTCGCGTGTGCGTGTTCTTCTGAATTTTTAATCGCGTAGCCGTGTTTTCACGAATCGGGATCCGTTCGGTCTTTCGGGCCTCAAATAAATTTAAATTATATCAAAATGGGCCAAGGGAGCCCACTCCCTTGGTGTTGTCAGCCGAAACCCCCATGGGAGGGGGTGAAGTGTCAAAATTTGAAACTTGTACCTTCCTTGATCAAAATTGGTTCACTACTCTCATTTAACCTAATCTCATTTTATTTTTCACCTCTCCCTCTCTTTTTCTCTCTACTTGGCCGTCCACCACCGTATCCATCATCATCATCATCATCTTCAACCATTTTTACATTGAAGATTTAGGGCTTTTAACGTATCCGGATTCACCTTTCCAAGATCTACGCAACCATACTCTTGATTCTTTGATTGGGGTATATTCATGAACCCTAATTTTTCATTTTTCCTTCATTTATACTAATTTTGATTGTATTTTGATGTTATAGTACGTATATGTTGTTGTATTGATGATTTGATGCGTAGAAATACTCGTTTGTGTATGATTTCGGTTTGATAATTTTTGGATAGCGGACTTATGATTAAAACCAGTAAACTTAACAGTGGTTTTTGGTTAAATAAAGTGATTAGATGAGTTCCTCTCATCAAGAAAATAATTTTAGGCTTTGGATTCATGTTGTTTTGAGTTTCGGATCAAAAGTTATGCCCGAGTTAGGGTTTTGATGGAATTAAAATGTAAAAATGTGTGTAATCATTTTTGGTCCGACTTTGTGACCATTTTTGGAGTCTCTAGGGTGTACCATTGGATTAGGATTAATGATTGGATGAACATTCATGTTCGGGCCATCGAAATTCGAGCCACGGATCACCCGGAATGGCTAAAACAAGATTTAAAGCGGATTAATGTTTCAAGTTGGTTCATAGCTGTTTTTCACGATTCATGAACTGACCTTAGGGTGTTCTTGAGTGCACTAATGTGTAGGGTTGATTGGTTAGACGAAGATATATATAAAATTCGTCAAAAACCGACACCCGAGGCTCAAGTTATGACCCGACGAACTTTTAATTAAACTTATGGTTATAAAATTTGAACTTATGTTATAAATAATGATTTTCATTATTATTAAACTACTTATGATATAAAAGTAATTATTTTTAATTAAGACTTATGATATATATTTATTATATCATTTAATAATTACATTATGATTTAATTATTCTCATAATTAAAACTTATGATTAATAATATTTTTATTATTAATGAAAAATACTTATGATAAGTGTTGTTGCGATTTTTCGTGTAGCGGCTGTAAGGTACCAGTATAAGACAATAGCTGCTCAGCATGTGGCGTATGATGTTGATTGTTGTTTTCCGTCGAGAAATAATTTCTGCACACCCGAAACATGGATAAGAGATCCGTGGGGTGACCTCAATCAATCTAGGGATCAATCTGTAATTAATCTGTCTAGCGTATTGCTGCTAAGTGACTAATGTGCGTTTAGAGTGAGAAAGAACTGTGTGTGAGAGAAAGTGTACTTCTCTCTGACTGAAGTTCAGATGTGAAATGTGGTGACCCAAGGGGTCTATTTATAGGCACAGAATGTCCGAAATTCTCGGGATACACGTGTCAATTAATGAGTGGTTCTGTTACACAAAATATCCGGAAGGTCGGTGGCCTGTGCTGACGTGGATGCGTGCCGTTCACGCACTGAGTTAAAGGGCTTAAGCATAGAAGCTGCCTGCAGGGCTTACGCTTGACGCTGGGCGGCCTACTAAACGCTGGGCAGCAAGCACTGAAAACCGCCAAATTTCGTTATGTTTTGTGTCGTGTTGATCCATTTTTCTGTATAAAAATGGTGTTTTTATGCGTGTATCCCCTAAGATACACCATTAAGTCTCCCCAGTTTAATGTCTTTATTTTTGCAAAAAAATAAAGTCATTAAACTAAAAATAAAATATGCATTTTTCCTCGAAGACACAAAACTGCTGTAGCCGTCTGCTTTTCTATTCTGACGTCACATTTCCAATTATGAAATTGCCCCAAAATGTTTTTGATTTATTTTCAAAATTTCAATTGTTGTCCAATTGATTTGGCCCATACACGTGTCTCAATCTCATCCCTTCATTATCAATGTACTTGACTATAAATAGCCCGTTCCCTTTCCTTTTTTCCTTTTTCGAAAACTGATTATTTGCTGTGAAGATAACTGCAATTATTCATTTTAGCGATCTATTAAGTGCAAGGTCAGTGATCACTCATCTTTTTCTTCTGCTTGAATTTTTATTTTGCATACTACCATGGCCGAATCCAGTAGCACTTCTTCCCAAAGAGACAATCGTGATGTGAGCACCATCCCTTCCAGTATTACCGAAGCCGATATAGAACAATTATGAAGAAAGCACATAAATCTTAGATTGTTAAATCCTATTGTTCCCTCATCTAGCGATAGGGCGAATAAACCTCCTGAGAAGATGATTACCCTCTATAAGCTTCAATTATCTGTAGGAAATCTCCATATTCCTCTCCTTTCTTTTCTTCAACAGATTCTTGCCCATTATGGAATAGGTCTTAGCCAAATTCATCCACTAGGGCTACAAAAAATTATTCTTTTTGAAATGTACTGTAATGCTGTAGAAGAAGTCCCAAATGTAAATATTTTCCACGAATTATTTAGAACTAGATTAGTTAGCAAATGCTGGTATACATTTAACTGTAAGCCAAATAAGGATTTTACTGGGGTGAAGGAAACTTCCTTAAAAATTGGAAAGATCCCTATTTCTTTGTCAATGAAAGGGTTGTTCATGATGCATGGGCATGTGTTCGTGGATGGAGAAAAACAACAATAGGAGTCAGTAAATCCATTACTTTATCTGATGATGAAAATTCGATTCTTTGAAACGTTAAAGAAATTTTAGTTTCCACAAAGGTCATACAATGATTATGAAGCCATTTTAGTTCTCTACAAAATGAGTAATAATTGGCGTGCTGGATATATGCCGGTGCTGCGGTGGGAAGGCCGTGGTAGGCACCTCTATTGATATATTTATTATGTTACCATGAGTTGTATATGTTCTTATACATGTTTCTGCTTGTTTGTCTATTATCTGATTGCAGAAGAAGAGATGCAGTTTTACAGAACTTTTAAGAAAACTAATCTAGATCCCCTTGTTGTTTCTGAACGCCCCAAAACCCTTGCTGAAATTGAGGCCAACAAAGCCAAAGATGCTGAATTTAAGCAACAACTGAAGAGCCCAGAGCGGCTTGCTGATGGTGGAGATGGTGATACTGTTCAACCGTCTTCTGATGTTGAAATTATCGAAATTACCCTTCAGCCGTCTAGCGCCAAGAAGTCTACTGGGCGCTCTAAATGTGAGGGGAAGCATCCAGTGAGTGAAGCTACTGGAAAATCAAAAAAGAGAAGTATGTATCTCATCTGTACCTTTGCAAGTATTAACAATTTGTGTTGGTGCTATGTTGTATATTTATCTGTTTTTGCATTTTATAGGATTGATTCTACAAGATGATAATGTTAACACTACCGATGGGAATGATGATGAGGGCAATAAGGCCGTTGATATTGAAGATGACAGTGATGATGATGATGATGAAGAAACCCAAGATGACGACTCTTTTGAAAGTCCTCCTTTTTCTAATCCTCTTATTTCAAAGGGTACATGTACTACTCAGTCTTCTTCTTCTTCTCAGCCATCATCTGTGGTGCCCCTGGCTGGCTTGAAGACCTTTCTTGAAGATCCTATCAACAAATCTGATAGATTTGTTGAATTTCTTAAGGTAGCCGTTAGAATATTTATATTCCAATATCATTACTTCACTGTTAATTGAATTTTTATTATGTTTATATATATCTTTTGCAGACCAACACACTTGCTGATCTATCCTCCTCCCTATCTACCATGACCCACAAACAAAGTTGCTAATCTACAGCTGCAGCTTTGGTGCTTATTAATCAGCATGTGATCCATGACCTTAAAATGCAAGAAGCCCAAAAATTAATTATTTCCAATGCTGCCCACAATGTCACCAAAATAAAGAAACTAGAAGGTGATTTGCAAGATGCAAATTCAAAGTTAAAAACTGCAATGGATGCAGCAAAGAAGAAGGATGAACTGTTGCAGGTGGTTGAAACAAAATGTGTTTCGGAGAGGGTAGGGAAGGAAAAATTCATGGAGGAGAAGGATAAGCTGTTGAAGGAGAATGAAGAATTGAAGAAAATGATAGAGGAAAAGAATCGATTGGTGGAAGAAAACACTGCTGCTGCTGCTACTGCTAATGCTGAGAAGAAATTTGTGGACTTAAAGGCTTCTCTATGCTCTTGTACAAAGGGTGCTGAGTTCTCCTCTTGTTGGTCAAACTTTAAATAGATATCTGGTGGCATCTACAGAAAGTGACCTTTCAGACGATATGCAGGAATTTTAAATGCTCTTCCTGTGAAGCCTGACCCCTTACCGGCTGCAATTTCAAAACATATCAAACCAGATGCTGATGCCAAGCTATAGGTAGCCATGAAGGAAGTGTCTTCCCTGAAGATTGTCACATTAGAAGAAATTTGTGACAAGGAGAATGTTTCTATGAAGGACATTCTAGATGTGCCCATTTGAAATTTAAATGAAATTAATCTGTAATAACAACATGTAACTTCTTTATGCTGATCATATGTATATATATATATATATATATATATATATATATATATATATATATATATATATATATATATATATATATATATATATATATATATATATTCTGTTCTTATATTTGATGTTGTCATGTTTTTTTCCTTCCATGATTAACATATCTCTGCTATATGTGTTTAACCATTGCAAGCTATAAAAAGATTTGATTTCATATATCACAGCATATGAAATGTTTTTTTACCTTGAACTGATTTTTGATATTTTTTGCCTTGGATCTGTCATCTGTCGTCCGCCATCCGTCGTCCGCAATGCATCATTATATAATACCTCTTTATGAATTAAAGGTGCACTACTACTTAAATGGTATGACGTATATAAATTATTAAGATTTTATATCTGTTTTCCATCATATATAACCTTGTTATTGTTGTGTAAAGAATATGACATACTATTATCTGTCCTCCGTTCTGCATAAGAGCGTTTGTTTTGTAAAGAAGTATTGAAAATTTGCAAACAACATCTGAAGTATAATCTGAATCAATCATAATGTTTTTATGCTAATTATTTATCATAAAAAATGATAAATCTATTTAAGAAATTCTGTTTATAGAATGACTGATATTCCGGGTAGCGTGTTGCGATCAGGTGTTTTGCGGCTTATAAAATACACTTGTATTTAATTTTTGCTTCTTTCAAAATATAAATGGATTTATGCCTTTGTGATAAACCATTCTGCATGTCATGACATTATGAGATCTTTAGTTTTTCCTAGGTTCCCTCTATCGAAGTAAACACTTACGCTAGCCAATTCCTTGTGTCTATAATGTTGACACAAGAGCCTCTACCATCGGGGGCATAAAAATGCCTTGCCTTATGTGGGTAGGTATGAATGCTATGTTCTACATTCATAACGCGTATCGTTTTGCGTGATAAAAAATAAAATTTTATTGATATTTCTTTGCCACACATACAACGTTTTGTGCAACATCTTCGTATGAGGTGATCAATCCCAAACAGAAAATTACAAAAATTGTATTGTGCTTTTTTTTTGAATTGAGGAATATTAAAACATGATAAAAAACTGCTCTGCACGATTCATGTTATCATACTGTCTTCCGTACAGCGTGTTGCGTCGTGCCTTTTAATGCCCCCACATTTTGGGTGGTTTGAAGTACCCATTTATATCATTTCTGTTAAACAGTTGCCTCGACGATCTTTCCCTAACAAAATTCCCCTGAGCTTCATTAACAACTGATCTTTCCCTAGCTGGCCTCACATATTCAGAGATTATCACTGCCACACCATTTGGTGTTGGGAAACGTAATTCTGCATGCGGTGTAGAAGTAATTGCTCCAAATTTGCTAAGAGTTCGCCTACCAAACAATGCATTGAATCTTGATCTACCATCAAGAACTGTAAAATCCAAAATTTCTGTTCAGACTAAAGGGTGTGTTCCCAATGTTACATCCATTTTCACTTTATCAACCGCTTTCATCGACTCTCCCATGATGCCAGCAATCTTCAAGTTCGTGTAGTGAAGCCTATCCTTCACGCTGAACGGATAATCTCTGAAATGACCACAGGCTACTCTGATAGGCGCCAATTTGGAATGGTGTGAAATATGATTGGAGCATACATCTACTGTTTCGTCCTGCGCTCTCCATCTGTTTCATTTTCCTCCACCTCATTCCATATAACCTTGATGTGTCTTTCAGGGGTTGGGTCCCTTTCATCTTTCCTCTCTTCCCTCCTGTGCCAATCATGCCGCCTAACATGACGCACCTTTCCTTGCCAAGCAAAACGCTTATTTGGATCATTCCTCCGATATTGTTTTCCTGTTAACAGATGTTTTAATTCTCCAGCCTTGATCTTTGCAATGATCTCCTTCATCAGTGACTTACAGTTATCAGTGTCGTGTCCATACGCTTTGTGGAAATCACACCACTTGTCACTCTGTAGTCCTTGGCGCTCTTCCATTGGTGGTGGAGGGTGAAAGGTTTCCTTAACAGGTTCTGTGAACAAGATCTCTTTTGGAGTTTTAGTTAAAGCCATGATTAGTGGGTGTCTGTCAAGTAGTTTTCGCTGATGGTAATTGTCATGCGGATGATTATTCCCCCTCTAACAGTGTTGCTATTTCTGATAATTTTTCTCATACCCGCGTTGTCACTGATAGTTGTCATTCCTGTTCCGTTCTCCTCCTTGCTGCCTGAAGTTTCTTTGATAATTATCTGCTCTTAGATATCCCATTTCTCCTGCTCTCAAGTGCTTCTGAGCAATAACCAATGCCTGATGCAATGTTTTTGGTACATCATAACGCAACGCGTGAACCAATCGTGCAAAATGTTGCTGATCAAGACAAAATATAAACCCTGAAATAAGCTGAGATTCTGGTATGTCTGGTATCTTTTGACACTCAATGGTATAACGCCTCATGAAATCATTCAGTGATTCATTCTGGTGCATTGTTATCTCATGTGCATCAAGATGTGACAATGTACAGCTTCTCAAACTTTGATATTGCATCACAAATTTTGCCCTCAAATCAAGGAAACTGGTAATACTCCTTGGTGGCAAACTAGCAAACCATTCCCTCGCCATTTTTTGCAATACCATTGGAAACATATGGCACGCAGTTTCATCTTCCCAATGATGTAATCTTATAACACCTTCAAACATGGTGAGAAAGTCTTCTGGATCTGTTGTGCCATCATAAACACCGATAGATGGAATTCCCAAATTTCTTGGTAATGGATAATCTGCAATTCGAGGGATAAAACATTTTGTTGACTCTGCCATTGCTGGCGATTTGATAGCTTCATCTCCAGTAATCAAAGTAAACAAATTATCTACAGCCGTTGCACGGATGGCTGGCTGTGCTAATTTCTGCTTATATCGTGATGGTGCCGTCTTGGTCAAGATTCCATCCAGTAACTTTCCAGCCATTTCCTCAGTCATAAAGAACTGCTCGTCTTCTTCTCCAAAATTCTAATCATCTTCCACAAAACCTTCATCATTGTGTTGATTCTCAGTATCATCAACCAAAGTATTCAACTAATTAAATAGCTTGAACAATTGTGATTTTGAAATTGACTTTCCTTTGCTGTTGTGTGCTTAACATTTATATCAGATGTCTTCTTAAAAGAAACATTGTGTGTTCCTCGTCTGGCTTTCCACACTCCCCCACTCGAACTTCCCACCAATGGTTTTCTCAATCGTGGTATGGTTTCGTGCACTTGGTCATCTGTGGTACCATTGTGCAATTGGTCCTCTTCCTCAATTGAAGTTTCTTCAAGAGTTAGCTGATCTACTGGTATATTCTCAATGATGTTTTCATCGACTGGTTTGAGTTCTTCTTTTGTTTAGGTTGTTTCAGTTGCCTTCATGCTCTTGGTGTTTTTGCTAGTCTTTGAGACGGATGGCGTCATTTGTTGGTACGATATTCCGTGTAGCAGTTGTACGGTACCAGTACAAGACAATGGCGCCATTTGATTGTTGTTTGCCCTTGAGATATAATCTCTGCAGACCCAGAACACAGATGAGAGATATGTGGGGTGGCCTCAATCAATCTGGGGATCAATCTGTAATTGATCCGTGTAGCGTATTGCTGCTAAGCGGCTAATGTGCGTTTAGAGTGAGAAAGAACTATGTGAGAGAGTAGGTGTACTTCTCTCTGACTGAAATTCAGACGTGAAATGTGGTGACCCAGGGGGTCTATTTATAGGTGCAGAATGTCCGAAATTCTCGGGATATACGAAATATCCGGAAGGTCGGTGGTCTGTGCTGACGTGGCTGCGTGCCGTTCACGCGCTGAGTTAAAGGGCTTAAGCATAGAAGCTGCCTGCAGGGCTTACGCTTAACGCTGGGTGGCTTGCTAAACGCAGGGTGGCAAACACTGAAAACCGCCAAATTTCGTAATGTTTTGTGTCTTGTTGATCCAATTTTCTATATAAAGATAGTGTTTTTATGCGTGTATCCCCTACGATACACCATAAATAAGTATTAAACTCATGTTATGTTATTATTATATTAATACTTATAATAAAAACTAATTAATTATTTAATTATTATAAAGCTTAGTTATTATTTAATTATAATTTAATTATTAAATACTTATGGTTTACTAATTATAATTAAATACTTATGACATGATTAATAATTCATTATTAATTAATAATATTTATGATATGATTAAAAATTTTTATCAAGTAATAATACTTATGTTATAATTAATATTTAATAAATAAATTAAATACTTATGTTATATCAATTATATCATTTAAACTTATGTTAACTTTATAATTCGATATAATTTAATTAAACTTATGATATGACATGATTATACATATATGACTTTAAATAACATTACAACTTATATTATTAATATAAATTACACTCTAAAATTCAATGTTGAATAAGTTTGACCAAGGATGACTTTGAGTTGACTTTCGGTTGACTTTGACTTTAAGTTGACTTTTGTTGACTTTTCTAATTAAGGAAACTTTCCTAAGATAAAAACTTTCTAAATATAGAAACTTTCCAAAAAATAGAAACTTTCCTAAAATAGAAACTTTCCAAAAGTGGAAACCTGCTAAAAATAGAAACTTTCTAAAAATAGAAAGTACGTGTTATACGCTGTCCTGATCATACCGAAACATACTGAGTGTTGTACTATGTAAAGACCCGTCCTAATCTATAAGAACGAATACAATAACATATGATTACATCGCGAGGTATATTTGACCTCTATATGATACATTTTACAAACATTGCATTCGTTTTAAAAGACAATCTTTCATTTCATCGAAAGTTGACAGGCATGCATACCATTTCGTAATATCCATCTATAAATGATCTAATCTGTTATTTACTTAATCATAATCTTTACTGTACTCAATGACTTGAATGTAACGTCTTTTGAAATATGTCATGAATGATTCCAAGTAATATCTTTAAAATGAGCTAATGCACAGCGGAAGATTTCTTTAATACCTGAGAATAAACATGCTTTAAAGTGTCAACCAAAAGGTTGGTGAGTTCATTAGTTTATCATAATCATTCATTTCCATCATTTTAATAGACCACAAGAATTTCATTTCCATTTCTCATAAATATACGTCCCATGCATAGAGACAAAAATCATTCATATGGATTGAACACCTGGTAACCGACATTAACAAGATGCAAATAAGAATATCCCCTATCATTCCGGGACATCCATCGGACATGATAAAACAACATCGAAGTACTAAAGCATCTGCTACAATGGATGGGGTTTGTTAGGCCCAATAGATCTATCTTTAGGATTCGCATCAATTAGTAGACTGGTTTACTAATTCTTAGGCTACCAAGCAAAAAGGGGCATATTCGGCTTCGATCATTCAACCATATAGTGTAGTTTCGAATACTTGTGTCTATTTCGTAAAACATTTATAAAAATTTCGCATGTATTCTCAGCCCAAAAATATAAAGGGTAAAAAGGCAAATGAAACTCACCATACTGTATTTCGTAGTAAAAATACATATAACGTCATTGAACAAGTGCAAGATTGGCCTCGGATTCACGAACCTAAATTAATTATATATATATATATATATATATATATATATATATATATATATATATATATATATATATATATATATATATATATATATATATATATATATATATATATATATATATATATATATATATATATATATATATATATGTTGGTAAATATTTGTCTATCAATATAGGTCAATTCATAGTGTACCACGATCCTAATGCTAGAGACTAATATGCAAAAGTCAACAAAAGTCAATTTGGCTCAAAATGATTCCCAAAATTTATACATGATTATTATATAGTTTAAGTATCGTCGTTTTATATTTTTAAATATTTTTAAAAGATTTAAATTAGAGTAAATAATATTATTCATTTATTAATAAATAAAACTTTATATAAAAATATACTTTTATATATTTTAAGTAATAAATCTCATTAATATCATAAAAAATATTATGATAGGTTTTATTAAAGTAAATATATTATTTGTATTACATATTTATTTGATAAAATAACATTGATAATAATAATGAGTAAAAGTTGTATTATTGTGTAATAATAATTATTATTATTCTATTAATAAAAATATCGATATTTATATTCACTAAAAAAATGATATTATGATAAAATGATAATTCTAATTATAATAACTTTAATATTTATGATACTTTTTAATATTAACTTTAAAATAATAATTTTATTTAAAATGATAATAATAGTTATATTTTATAATAACAATGACATTTCATTTAAAATGATAATTTTAATACTAACGATACTTCTAATAATAATATTATTAATAAAAATAATAAGAACCATACTTTTATCTAAATCAATATCTTACAATATTTTAGTTTTCATCAGGATACCCATACTCATTATTCCCTAATTGATTCATTTAATAGCTTTTAATCGTCTTTTATATTAAGTTCGTGTTAATGATAATAATAGTAATCATATTAATTAGGTGTTACTAATATTAGTTTTTAATTATAATAATACTAATGATAATAAATATTATAATAATATTAATGATAATATTAATTATAACTTCAACGATAATAACGATAATAATAAAAATAACAAATTTTAATGATAATACTACTTATTGATAATAATAATAATAATAATAATAATAATAATAATAATAATAATAATAATAATAATAATAATAATAATAATATTAATTAGATAAAAACTATAACAACGATAATAACGACGATAATAATAATCATTTTTATTAATAATACAAAAATTCAATTGATTATAACTTCCAATCCGTTCATCGAAACCATTCTATATCTAAATTAAAAGTTCTTAATTTTTCGCTAGCTTTCCAACAACATGCATATCTTATATCTTATCTCAACCGCATATGTAACTGTGACGATCGCTCCAAATCCATATGGATGAACACGTCATTCATCGATTTCATTGCGAGGTATTTGACCTCTATATGATACGTTTTGTAAACATTGCATTCTTTTGAAAAGGCACACCATAAATAAATATTTAAATCAAAGGTTTTCGACAGCTGATGATTTCTACATATAGACAATCACCATAAATAATAGTTTACAATAGTACTTACGTTGACAATGCAGTCAAATAAGATACATGGTGATGATTTGGTGAATGCAACGTTTCCTTTAAAAATATGCCATGTAAGACTCCATGCACATAGCTTGTCTAACATATAATCAAATAGCGGAAGACTTCTAGAAAACCTGAGAATAAACATGCTAACAAGTGTCAACACAAAGGTTGATGAGTTCATAGTTTTAATGTATCGTATAATCTATATATAAAGGTGGATCACAAGATTTCAGTTGTTTCATCCGAAACGTTTATCAAAATATTCTACAAAATTGAGCACCCTGGTAACTAAACTTAACTTATATATAATTTGTACCCTTTGTATAATCATCTTAATAATACACGCAAACCAACGTGTACGCTTATCAAATAGCATACGTCCGTTAAAAGGCTAGCGCTCTAGCTCGGACGGGGATATCAAGCCCTATGGATCCATATACTACTACTCGCGCCCACCAGTTCTTATAACTGGCAGTTACTAGTTACCAAAGCTAAGGGATTTTCGGTTCAAACTCAGTGTATAATTTAATATGTACTTGTATCCATTGTGTTTAAAATAAAGTGCATGTATTCTCAGCCCAAAAATATATATTGCGAAAGCATTTAAAAAGGGATTAATGAAACTCACGCATATAAATATTGTAAAACAGTTAATAAAGCATTTGCATGTATTCTCAGCCTAAAAATGTAATGAGTAAAAAGGGAGCAAATGAAACTCACACTTTATAATTATTGTAAAACAGTTATTAAAGCATTTACATGTATTCTCAGCCCAAAAATGTAATGGGTAAAAGGGATCATATGAAACTCACTTAGCAGCACATAAGGTCATTCATTGAAATGTGACCGAAACTCGGAATGCAAATTAATCGTAGATCTCAACGTATCAATATTGAGATTCAATATTGCAGGAAAGGTACGTAGACGCAACGAAGATGATAAACACTAGTTTGACCTCATGAGCATACCCTCGAACATTACCCATCACCTCCATAGCTATAACCCATAATTTACTTAGCCCTATCCTTCTCATAAAACTCGTTTCGAAATAGCTCGCTCATGACCTCGTCGTAATATTTTATGTATAATACTCAATAATATCACTCATAATACTAATATTAATAAGATTAATAATATTACTAATTTCTATAATAATAATAATAATATAAATATAAACAACAGAGGGAGTAATATGTAGTCGTGCATGTGTGTGTTTAATATACGAAGTAAAAAGGCTTTTTATAGCACATGACCAATCCATCCATCCCATGCGATCGCATGGGATGTGTATGGTTTAAGCATGCGATCGCATGCTCATCTAAAACAGCTAGTATCCACTTCCATTTCTTACCGACACTTATTTCATATGTAATATAGATTTATATATTATTTAATATATAATATATTTAATCTTTAGAATTAATTAAATATTATATTATATTTACGTGCGTAGTAAAAATGTAATTTTTGTTCAAATGACTCGTACGTTATCACTCGACTCATGTACCACTTTCGGTTTTTCAAGCGCACTTTCATACGTTTAGAAAACTAGCCTTTTACGTTATGCGACGTGTACCCTTATCAATAATTTGACTTACTTATCAAAAAAATTACCTTATAATAAATGTAACTTATAAAATTGAGCGTTGTGGTCATTTGCTTCTATAAATCAGTGACTCGTTGTTTGTCAAAATATATTATTTTAAATCAGGACGTTTTATGACTAAGTTAAAATATATATATATATATATATATTTATTTAGAATCATAAATTTATACGTAATATATATGTTTGAAATATTTATCTAATGATATAAAGATAAAGTTTAAAGTTGTTTGAAAATTTCCGGGTCGTTACAGTACCTACCCGTTAAAGAAATTTCGTCCCGAAATTTGACTGTGGTCGTCATGGCTAATCATAAAAATGTTTTTATGACGAATATGAGTTGGTATATAGAGTTTTATCACTTTTGAGTAATATAGATAAAACGATCCGATTACTTGAAGAGTACGAGTGAAGCTATCCAAAAAGGAATGAAATGAGAACTAAAGTTTTGTCTTAACTTTTGACGTTGTCTTGGTTGGATTCCGAAATTCAAGGGATTTAAAGAAAATCTTCTAAATCTAAAAGATTTGATTCTTCGGCGAATAAGGAAATTAGGATCTCTCTAATTAAATGCGGAGATCTGCCTTGATTTCTCTATGAAATATTTCATTATAAATTAACTTCTTTCGGTTTGTCACTTTTACCATTCCTATACTTAATTCTCAAATTCAAAAGATTGTGAAAATACTTAATCCAGTTCTGATCCTTGTCCTTATCCTTACTATCGCAATAATCATTCTCCTTTTCCAACTTTCACCAGAGGAATTTGCTTACTTCTACTTTGCTCTTGGGGTTATAGTGCTTTTAATTCTCCCGTGTCGTTATGTTGCAATAAACATTGATATTTACGGTTTGTAATTTATACGTTGTTATCGGGTTTTATATCTCCCCTTATATTTCAATGTCCCTACTTCTATCTTTTATAATCATTGTCATCCACAGTTAATACTCCCTCATATTTGCTGCGATTTATACTCCAATTTCTATTTCGGAGCTTTGTCCATTCGTTTCTTCTTCTTGCGATTAAGCATCTCTTGTAATGGTCCAGAATTCGTGTATACAAATTTTGGAATGAACATTGTTAATGTTCTAGGAAGGAAATGGTAATGGCACGATTTTGATTTGTTAAATTACCAGAATACCCTGAAAAAGACCTAATCATCAAAAAATATTTTCTTGATATTTTAGAGATTAAATAGAATACAAAAGTCGTATAACATGGCACATGATAATGTTATGATCTGTGAATCATCATGTTTCATTTGGAAACTCAGCATGACTTACTGTAATATAATCACGTTGATCAAGTGTCATTATATTATATTAACTCATGCTTCAGTTCCCAACGCTTCTTCAAAAACATTCATAATTTAAACTCTAAGGTTTCAGAATTTAGAAACTAAAATAGTTTCTTTTATGATGTAATACAGATAGCGTGAAGAGGTAAATGATTTCAGATAAGGATAGTTATGAAAATATCTTCAGAAATATCGAGGATATTTATAATGAAAGATACGATGATATCTTAGAATTTCTAATATCAAAAGATGATAAAGAAGATTTGTCCGTAAATGTTTAGAGTCAGGAGTAAGGTATTTGTTAATGACTTCAGCAGATACTGAATCATTTGGATTCTTTGAAGACAGGTTTATTCTTTGTGATTTATCCACAACCTCCTTCATACTTTGCTCAATCCGTTTTCCAGTTCCAAACCTTCTCTTTTTCTGAGCTTTGCCAACACACTATTCTTTATCATCAAACTTTTGGCTGTTAAGGTCGTTTACAGTTTTTGCTGATTCATCAGCATTCAAAGTTATCATAACCGAATCGTCGTTTATCAATCCGAGGTGTTTTCAAAAGTTTGAAGGGTTTGCATGAAGATTGTAATTGTCAAGATACATATGATGTTCTAGAATTTCGAACGATACAAATTTTTTCTTCTTCTGGGTTTATGAATAGAAGTGATGTTCTAGCACAGTTTTGAAGTCAAAGTATAACATTTGAAAGATGTAAGAATCTAAGAGTGATGTTTTCTGTTAAATCTTGGCTTGGATTCTGATTTTTCAAAATCAGAATATGTAATCAAATTTGAATGCGAATAGTTATTTTGATTTCTATGAAAGAATGTATCTCGTTGTGAAAGTAGTGGGTACAGTTGATGATTTTCTTAATCAAAATCGAACATATTAATTGTTACTTTATATATATCTCGGGTATTACCTACCCGTTAAAATATTCTCACCATTAACAGTTTGTACAAAAGGATTTTTCAATTACAATCTTTATGAAAATATACCTACATATATATTTTCTTTAGATGTAATCATGGATTTAATGAGTTAACATAATATTAATCTCATCTGGTTTTTGATTAGGACTAGAATATAATCTCTAAAACTTTAGATATTACATAATTGCCGTAGAATATTTCTCCAATGAAGTTATGAATCAATACTTCATCGGTTATTGTTGTTGGTACTCCTTGGCATCTATGGTGCGTATGACGTTGATGTTCGAGGTACAGATTGTGATGTTGAGGTGTGGGATGCGGATGTTGTTGTTGTTGGTGGTGATGGTACTGTTGGTGTGGCTGATGGTGCTACTGTTGCTGCCGGTGCTGCTGCTGGTACTTGTAACCCTTGCACCATATTCTCTAAAGCCACTATCCGAGCGCGAAGCTCGTTAACTTCTTCTGTTACACCGGGGTGATTGTCGGTTCGGACGAGTGGATGAATAAGATCCAAAATTTGAGATAGTATATAATCATGACGAGATACTCTGGAGATGAGAGAGAAAATGGTATTACGAACAGGTTCTCTGGTAAGTGCTTCAGGTTCTTCGCCAAGAGGGCAATGTGGTGGATGGAAGGGATCGCCTTCTTCTTGTCTCCAATGATTAAGTAGACTACGAACCCATACCCAATTCATCCAGAATAGGTGATGGCTGATTGGTTGATCCATTCCGGTTACACTGTCTTCGGAGTTCAGATGAATATCCATATCGGAATAGCTGTCGGAATTTAAGGAATTTGAACTAGATACGGGATCCATCTTGTATAATTAGAGAGATGATTTTTGATATGAAATAGATTATAGAATTTAGATTGGTACTCTTCAATACATAATTTACATATGTATATATAATACCAAAATCCCGTAAATTACGGAGAAATTTTCGGAAGATGTCAGGAAAAGTTTACAGTAACAGATATGCTAAGATATGAATTTTTTCAGTACACTATCTATGCAGTAAATGCAGGAAACGTGTTTATACTTAAGAATGATAAGCATGTAATTTCCGACAAGAAATGATAAGTAAAACTCAGTAAAAACAGGTACGATCATAGTCCAGACTCACTAATGCATTCTAACAATTACCAGTTAAACACACTAATATAAATTCTGGTTCCCTATGACCTCAAGCTCTGATACCAACTGTGACGATCGCTCCAAATCCATATGGACGAACACGTCATTCATCGATTTCATTGCGAGGTATTTGACCTCTATATGATACGTTTTGTAAACATTGCATTCTTTTGAAAAGGCACACCATAAATAAATATTTAAATCAAAGGTTTTCGACAGCTGATGATTTCTACATATAGACAATCACCATAAATAATAGTTTACAATAGTACTTACGTTGACAATGCAGTCAAATAAGATACATGGTGATGATTTGGTGAATGCAACATTTCCTTTAAAAATATGCCATGTAAGACTCCATGCACATAGCTTGTCTAACATATAATCAAACAGCGGAAGACTTCTAGAAAACCTGAGAATAAACATGCTAACAAGTGTCAACACAAAGGTTGGTGAGTTCATAGTTTTAATGTATCGTATAATCTGTATATAAAGGTGGATCACAAGATTTCAGTTGTTTCATTCGAAACGTTTATCAAAATATTCTACAAAATTGAGCACCCTGGTAACTAAACTTAATGTATATATAATTTGTACCCTTTGTATAATCATCTTAATAATACACGCAAACCAACGTGTACGCTTATCAAATAGCATACGTCCGTTAAAAGGCTAGCGCTCTAGCTCGGACGGGGATATCAAGCCCTATGGATCCATATACTACTACTCGCGCCCACCAGTTCTTATAACTGGAAGTTACTAGTTACCAAAGCTAAGGGATTTTCGGTTCAAACTCAGTGTAGAATTTAATATGTACTTGTATCCATTGTGTTTAAAATAAAGTGCATGTATTCTCAGCCCAAAAATATATATTGCGAAAGCATTTAAAAAGGGATTAATGAAACTCACGCATATAAATATTGTAAAACAGTTAATAAAGCATTTGCATGTATTCTCAGCCCAAAAATGTAATGAGTAAAAAGGGAGCAAATGAAACTCACACTTTATAATTATTGTAAAACAGTTATTAAAGCATTTGCATGTATTCTCAGCCCAAAAATGTAATGGGTAAAAGGGATCATATGAAACTCACTTAGCAGCACATAAGGTCATTCATTGAAATGTGACCGAAACTCGGAATGCAAATTAATCGTAGATCTCAACGTATCAATATTGTGATTCAATATTGCAGGAAAGGTACGTAGACGCAACAGAGATGATAAACACTAGTTTGACCTCATGAGCATACCCTCGAACATTACCCATCACCTCCATAGCTATAACCCATAATTTCCTTAGCCCTATCCTTCTCATAAAACTCGTTTCGAAATAGCTCGCTCATGACCTCGTCGTAATATTTTATGTATAATACTCAATAATATCACTCATAATACTAATATTAATAAGATTAATAATATTACTAATTTCTATAATAATAATAATAATATAAATATAAACAACAGAGGGAGTAATATGTAGTCGTGCATGTGTGTGTTTAATATACGAAGTAAAAAGGCTTTTTATAGCACATGACCAATCCATCCATCCCATGCGATCGCATGGGATGTGTATGGTTTAAGCATGCTATCGCATGCTCATCTAAAACAGCTGGTATCCACTTCTATTTCTTACCGACACTTATTTCATATGTAATATAGATTTATATATTATTTAATATATAATATATTTAATCTTTAGAATTAATTAAATATTATATTATATTTACGTGCGTAGTAAAAATGTAATTTTTGTTCAAATGACTCGTACGTTATCACTCGACTCATGTACCACTTTCGGTTTTTCAAGCGCACTTTCATACGTTTAGAAAACTAGCCTTTTACGTTATGCGACGTGTACCCTTATCAATAATTTGACTTACTTATCAAAAAAATTACCTTATAATAAATGTAACTTATAAAATTGAGCGTTGTGGTCATTTGCTTCTATAAATCAGTGACTCGTTGTTTGTCAAAATATATTATTTTAAATCAGGATGTTTTATGACTAAGTTAAAATATATATATATATATATATATATATATATATATATATATATATATATATTTTTATTTAGAATCGTAAATTTATACGTAATATATATGTTTGAAATATTTATCTAATGATATAAAGATAAAGTTTAAAGTTGTTTGAAAATTTCCGGGTCGTTACAGTAACTAATTCAGGATTCAACATAACCTAACTGAAGGCAATATCAAAAGTACAAGCATGCATAATCCTATATACTCGAGCAGTAGTCAGGGATACATTATTAGTATGTAAAAATTAAATTATGAGTGCTTACGTATCAATATTGAGAGTCAATATTGCAGGAAAGGTACGTAGACGCAACGGAGATGCTAACCACTAAATTGACCTCACGAGCATACCCATGAACCATACCCATTATCTCCATAGCTATAACTCATAATTTCCTTAGCCCTATCATACTCATAAAATCCATTTTTGACATAACCTGCTCATGACTCCGTCGTAGTATTTTATGTATTAATACTAATAATATCGCTCCTAATAATACTAATACTAATAATAATAAGATTAATATTCATAATCTTAATATTAATAATAATAAAAATAATAATATTAACAATTATAAATATAAATCTAGAGAGATTGAGTGAAAATGGAAAATGAATAAGAATGAGAAAACGTTCGAGTTTTAAAGCATGTTTTGCCCACCAACCCCCCATACGATCGCATGGGGTTCAAGTGCTAGAGCTGTACGATCGTATGGGCTCATATGTTAGCTCATGATTGACCACTAAAAACTGCCGACACTCCAAATGTTACGTATGATTCATATATTTATATATTATTTAATATATAATATATTTAATCTTTAGAATTAATTAAATATTATATTATATTTACATGCGTAGTAAAAATGTAATTTTTGTTCATATGACTCGTACGTTGTCACTCAACTCATGTACCACTTTCGGTTTTTCGAGCGCACTTTCGTACGTTTAGAAAACTAGCCTTTTACGTTACGCGACATGTACACTTATTAATAATTTGACTTACACATCAAAAAATTACCGTATGATAAATGTAACATATAAAATTGAGCATTGTGGTCATTTGCTTCTATAAATCAGAGTCTCGTAGTTTATCAAAATGTATCATTTTAAATCATCTGTTAAATATTATATTTTGTCACTTGTATAATACATATATATATGTATATCCTTATTTAAAATGTATATTTGTTCATATTGAAATATGTAATAATACAATATTTAATTTTTTTCAAAACTAATTATATTTTTAAAGTTTATTTTGTAATCGTTTAGATAGTAGAAAAATATTATATCAATCACGTTTACATTTTTGAAACGCTTTATCTACTTGTAATTTATAATATAAACTTTATTTAAATTCTTCTAAAGTCATATACAAATTATCTTATAAAACGTCCTAATTAATAAAGTTCTTTTCAAACTGAAACGTTTTTATACATTTAAATCGAATATGATAACTTTATTTTTTTTCTAAAACTAAATATATAAAATAATCATTTTATTAAAAGGTTAAAATAGAAGAAGTTGTTATATCGTAAAAATATTTTAGAAAAGTAAGATTAAATATACTTTTAATAGATTTCAAGTTTTTAACGTTTGTTGGTGCAACGTGATATAATGTCTAAAGGTTAGATAAACATATAAAATCATTTTAATGTAAAACGTTAATTTACTTAACTTGTCGATATCCATCTTCTAAGTTATCTATATTCTACAATTTTACTTCCACGTTAATTAATATACAAGTTTAATAGTTTATCTTATCAAAAGTCACGAGACAATTATTGTAAAGCATAAATTGAAAATCAAACGAGAATCTCCACTAACCCTTGTCTAGTTCCCGTTAATTGACACTTTTGTTCCTTCTAATAAATCACTTTACCAATTATTCCGAATACCGTTAAAAAGAAATGTTTTCCAAATCAAAGTGGACCTCCTAACAGAGACTCGTAATCGTAATTCAATGTATCTGATGAATCAATCATTTGATATATCTGTTAATTCTATCGATAACTATTTGAATATATTAAGAAATAAATACGTTTATGTAAAGTATTATACGTCTAATAATTTGTTAATGTTTTCAAGTTATAATATATACACATATACATATATAATCATATTCATTCATATAATGGTTCGTGAATCATTAGAATTTGGTCGAGGTTAAATGAGTGTATGAACACAGTTTAAAATTCTTGAGATTCAACTTACAAACTTTGCTTATCGTGTCAGAAAAATATAAAGATTAAAGTTTAAATTTGGTCAGAAATTTTCGGGTTGCCACAGTACCTACCCGTTAAAGAAATTTTGTCCCGAAATTTGATTGGGATGGTCATGGCTGACAATAAGTATGTTTTCATGTCGCATATATGCTGAAGATTAGGGTTTTATCATCATTGAGTAATATGGATAAAACCATTTGATTTTTGTGAAGAGTACGAGTGAAGCTATCACCAAAGGGTGAAATGAGTAGGTATAGATTTGTCATATCTTTTGACGTAAATAGGATTGATTTCAAGTTCAAGAGATTTGGAGAAAATCTTCGTAATAAGATTTGGTTCTTTGGAAATCAAGGGCATTGGAATCCACTTTAAATGCGATCATCTGTTTTGATTTCTCTATCGGATATTTCATTATAAACTAACTTCTTCCATTACGTTAATTTTACCATTCCTATACCCAATTCCCAAATTCAAAAGATTATGAAAATGCTTAATCCAGTTCTGATCCTTGTCCTTACCCTTACTATCGCAACAATCATTCTCCTTTTCCATGTTTCACCAGAGGAATCTGCTTACTTTTACTTTGCCCTTGGGGTTATAGTGCTTTTAATTCTCCCGTGTCTTTATGTTGCGATCAGCATTGATATACATGGTTTGTAATTTGGGTTGTTATCGGGCTTTATATTTTCCCTTAAATTTCAATGTCCCTATTTATGTCTTCTATAATCATTGTCATCCATAGTTAATGCTCTCTCCTATTTGCTGTGATTTATAACCCAATTTCTATTTCGGAGTTTTGTCCTTTTGTTTCTTTTCCTTGCGATTAAGTACCGTTTGTAATGGTCCAGAATTCGCAGATATGAATTTCGGAATGAACATAGTTAATGTTCTAAAAAGAAAATGGTATTGGAACGATCTTGATTTGTCAAATTACCAGAATACCCTGGAAAGGACCGAATCATCAAGAAATATTTTCTTGATATTTTAGAGATTAAATAGAATACTAAAGTCGTGTAACATGGCACATGATGACGTTATAATATGTGATTCATCACATTCCATTTAGAAACTTAGTATGAATTACTGTAATATAATCACGTTGATCAAGTGTCATTATATTATATTAATTCATGCTTCAGCTCCTAACACTACTTCAAAAGTATTCCTATTTTAAACTCGAATGTTTCAGAATTTAGAAACAAAAATAGTTTCTTTTATGATGTAATACAGATAAGGCGAAGAGGTAAATGATTTCAGATAGGAAATATCTTCAGAAATATGGAGCATATTTATAATGAAAGATACGATGATATCTTAGAATTTCTAATATCAGAGGATGATGAAGAATATTGTCTGTAGGGGTTTAGTGTCAGGAGAAATGTATTCGTTAATGACTTCAGCAGACACTAAATCATTTGGATTCTTTGAAGGCAGGTTCAATCTTTGTGATTTGTTCACAGCCTCCTTCATACTTTGCTCAATTCGTTTTCCAGTTCCAAAACTTCTCTTTTTCTGAGCTTTACCAATACACTAATCTTTATCACCAAACTTTTTACTGCTAAGGTCGTTTATAGTTTTTGTTGCTTCATCAGCATTTCGGGAACTAGTTCGCGGTTCAAAGTGTTTTTCAGAAACTTCACATTCGAAGTATGTAAGTCCAGAAGATAGACATTATATGTACACATATAACTGTTGGCGTAGGCATGCTGCGAGATTTCAAAATACTAATTGCTAATTCCCGATGATTCATATATCAATTCTCGTTACAAGATGCGAATGAGTAAATGATGAGGTTTCGATAAATATAATGATTCTTCGGAATGCCCAAGATCAGTGAAGTTGTTGGTAAGTTTATTGCTAATGTGGTGGAACATGAAAGGTTCTCCGGTAACAAAAGGGTAATCATATATATCAAGATTATGATAAGATTACTCAAATGAAAAATCTAAGTTGTCTTGCTGGAGCTGTGATAGAATTTTCTACTTTAAAAAGGAATTGCAAGGTTATTTTTGCTAATAAATGCCAAAGGATCTGACACATATATGTGTTGAATTATGACTTTGGTTTGAGCTTTTTAAGTATATAACTGTGGGTAATATGTGGTTGGATCATCATCTCGATTGCTCATTATTTGAAGTGTCTTCAGAAATTTTCGAAGGGTTTGAACACAGATTGTAATCGTTAATATACATTTGATGTTCCAACACAGTTTTGAAGTCAAAGTATAGCTTTGAAAGATGTAGGAATCTAAAAGTGATGGTACCAGTTATATCTCGAATTGTATTCTGAGGTTTCAAAATCAGAATATGTAATTGAGTTTGAATGAGTATGATTGTTTTGATTTCTATGAAAGAATGTATATTATTGTGAAAGTAGGAAGTATAGTTGATAATTTGCTTAATCAGATTCGAAGAATGTAACATATTAATTGTGAATATATATATATATATATATATATATATATATATATATATATATATATATATATATATATATATATATATATATATATATATATATATATATATATATATATATATCTCGGGTATTACCTACCCGTTAAAAAAATTTCACAATTAATATTTTGTACAAAAGAATTTTATTACAGTCTTTATGAAAATATATATGTATATATTCTCTTCAGATGTAACATAGATTTTAGTGAGTTAATACTAAATTAAACTCATTCGATTTACGGTTGGAAATAGAATTGAATAATCCCTTGAAGACTTTAGATATTACATAAGTATTTCTTCAATAATATTGAAACTATGAATCAATACTTCGTTATTTGTTGAGGCGTGATGTTAGTTTTCGGTAAATTCTTGTGAACTTCGCAAAGTACGAATGATGTTATCTGAAAAGTTTTGGGTACATCGATGATGAAAGTGTAAAATCAAATATATACATGATTTATTATGATTTGGAATTTGTTGATTTGAGATAGAGATTGTAGTTAAGGATGGTTAAGTTGCGGGTGAAGGACGTACATTATTGCATATTTGTAATATGAATTAACCGAGTAGTTAAGATTCACATACAATAGCTTAGCACGGAAAGACTTATTTTTATTTCAAAATTTATATATATAAAATATACATATAATTTCTTCAGAGGGAATGAGTTAATTCTTCATAACTCATTGATATAATATACGCGTTATTGATTCGTAATGATGTCCACAGTGATTCTTGAACTGACGGAGCTTTGTGATGTTATAGGTGCTGCTGAATCTGATGATGCTGACGGCACTGACTGTGATGGTGATGCTAACGGTACTGTTGATGCTGTTGGTAAAACAAATCTGGTTTGTAAATCGTGCACCATTCAGGTCAGGGTTTCTACTCTTCCTTCTATCATTTTGGTTCGCTTAACTGATTTATGGTTAGGGCTAGATTAGATAATCTCTAAGACTTTAGAGATTACATAATCACCGCGGAATGTTTTTTCAATGAAGTCATGAATTAATATTTCGTCAGTTATTGTTGTTGGTACTCCTTGGTATCCATGGTTGCGTATGACGTTGATGCTCGTGGGACAGATTGTGAAGTTGAGGTTTACGACGCGATTGTGGTTGGAGGTGGTAATGGTACTGTTGGCGTTGATGATGGTGGTACTGGTTATACTGCTGGGGCTGCTGCTGGTGCTGCTGCTGGTGTTTGTAATCTTTGCACCATATTCTCCAAAGCCACTACCCGAGCGCGAAGCTCGTTAACTTGTTCTATTACACCGGGGTGATTGTTAGTTCGGACGAGCGGATAAATAAAATCTAGAATTTGATGTAGTATGTAATCATGACGAGATACCCTGGAAATGAGAGAGAAAATGGTGTCTCGAACAGAATCGCCGGTAAGTGCTTCAAGTTCATCACCAACAGGGCAATGTGGTGGATGGAAGGGATCACATTTTTCTTGTCTCCAATGATTGAGTAGGCTACGAACCCATCCCCAATTCATCCAGAATAGATGATGGCTGATTGGTTGATCCATTCTGGTCACACTGCTTTCAGAGCTTGAGTGAGATTCCATTTCAGAATCCGAGTGACTTGAACTGATGACGAATTCCATTTCGTACAATTGAATAAAGGATTTTTCGATATGAAATGATTTTCTGGCTATCGTATAGTATTCTATTTACATAGAATATCTATATATATGGAGCAAAAGATTTCTTAGACTATGGAGGAATTTACGGGATATGTCGGGCAAAGTTTACAGTAACAGATACGCTAAGATTTGAATTAGCAGATACGCTAAGATATGAATTTTTGTCTATACACTATTCATGCAATCAATGCAATAAGATGTGTCTAGACTAAGAAGGATAAGTAGGTAATTTTTGACACAAAATGATAAGAAAACTTTTAACATGCAGACACCGTCGATGTCCAGACTCACTAATGCATCCTAATGACTTATCAGTTAGAAACACTAAGGCAGACCTGGTTCGCTAAGACCACTTCTCTGATACCACATGTAAAGACCCGTCCTAATCCATAAGAATGAATACAATAACATATGATTACATCGCAAGGTATTTGACCTCTATATGATACATTTTACAAACATTGCATTCGTTTTAAAAGACAATCTTTCATTTCATCGAAAGTTGATAGGCATGCATACCATTTCGTAATATCCATCTATAAATGATCTAATCTGTCATTTACTTAATCATAATCTTTACTGAACTCAATGACTTGAATGCAACGTCTTTTGAAATATGTCATGAATGATTCCAAGTAATATCTTTAAAATGAGCTAATGCACAGCGGAATATTTCTTTAATACCTGAGAATAAACATGCTTTAAAGTATCAACTAAAAGGTTGGTGAGTTCATTAGTTTATCATAATCATTCATTTCCATCATTTTAATAGACCACAAGAATTTCATTTCCATTTCTCAAAAATATACGTCCCATGCATAGAGATAAAAAACATTCATATGGATTGAACACCTGGTAACCGACATTAACAAGATGCATATAAGAATATCCCCTATCATTTAGGGACATCCATCGGACATGATAAAACAACATCGAAGTACTAAAGCATCCGCTACAACGGATGGGGTTTGTTAGGCCCAATAGATCTATCTTTAGGATTCGCCTCAATTAGTAGACTGGTTTACTAATTCTTAGGCTACCAAGCAAAAAGGGGCATATTCGGCTTCGATCATTCAACCATATAATGTAATTTCGATTACTTGTGTCTATTTCTTAAAATATTTATAAAAATTTCGCATGTATTCTCAGCCAAAAAATATAAAGGGTAAAAAGGCAAATGAAACTCACCATACTGTATTTCGTAGTAAAAATACATATAATGTAATTGAACAAGTGCAAGATTGGCCTCGGATTCACGAAACTAAATTAATTTTATATATATATATATATATATATATATATATATATATATATATGTTGGTCAATATTTGTCTATCAATTTAGGTCAATTCATATTATACCACAATCCTAATGCTCGAGACTAATATGCAAAAGTCAACAAAAGTCAATTTGGCTCAAAATGATTCCCAAAATTTATACATGATTATTATATAGTTTAAATATCGTCGTTTTATATTTTTAAATATTTTTAAAAGATTTAAATTAGAGTAAATAATATTATTCATTTATTAATAAATAAAACTTCATATAAAAATATACTTTTATATATTTTAAGTAATAAATCTCATTAATATCATAAAAAATATTATGATAGGTTTTATTAAAGTAAATATATTATTTGTATTACATATTTATTTGATAAAATAACATTGATAATAATAATAAGTAAAAGTTGTATTATTTTGTAATAATAATTATTATTATTCTATTAATAAAAATATCGATATTTATATTCACTAAAAAAAATTATATTATGATAAAATGATAATTCTAATTATAATAACTTTAATATTTACGATACTTTTTAATATTAACTTTAAAATAATAATTTTATTTAAAATGATAATAATAATGATATTTTATAATAACAATGACATTTCATTTAAAATGATAATTTTTGTTAAAATGATAGTTTTAATACTAACTATACTTTTAATAATAATATTATTAATAAAAATAATAAGAACGATAATTTTATCTACATCAATATCTTACAATATTTTAATTTTCATCAGGATACCCATACTCATTATTCCCTAATCGATTCATTTAATAGCTTTTAATCGTCTTTTATATTACGTTCATGTTAATGATAATAATAGTAATCATATTAATTAGGTGTTACTAATATTAGTTTTTAATTATAATAATACTAATGATAATAAATATTAGAATAATATTAATGATAATATTAATCATAACTTTAATGATAATAATAAAAATAACAATTTTTAATGATAATACTACTTAATGATGATGATAATAATAATAATAATAATAATAATAATAATAATAATAATAATAATAATAATAATAATAATAATTGGATAAAACTATAACAACAATAATAACGACGATAATAATAATCATTTTTATTAATAATACAAAAATTCAATTGATTATAACTTCTAATCCGTTCATCAAAACCATTCGATATCTAAATAAAAAGTTCTTAATTTTTCGCTAGCTTTTCAACGACATGCATATCTTATATCTTATCTCAACCGCATATGTAACTAATTCAGGATTCAACATAACCTAACTAAAGGCAATATCAAAAGTACAAGCATGCATAATCCTATATACTCGAGGACTAGTCAGGGATAAACTATTAGTATGTAAAAATTAAATTATAAGTGTTTACGTATCAATATTGAGAGTCAATATTGCAGGAAAGGTACGTAGACGCAACGGAGATGCTAACCACTAAATTGACCTCACGAGCATACCCATGATCCATACCCATTATCTCCATAGCTATAACTCATAATTTCCTTAGCCCTATCATACTCATAAAATCCATTTTTAACATAACCCGCTCATGACTCCGTCGTAGTATTTTATGTATTAATACTAATAATATCGCTCCTAATAATACTAATACTAATAATAATAAGATTAATATTCATAATCTTAATATTAATAATAATAAAAATAATAATATTAATAATTATAAATATAAATCTAGAGAGATCGAGTGAAAATGGAAAATGAATCAGAATGAGAAAACGTCCGAGTTTTAAAGCATGTTTTGCCCACCAACCCCCCATGCAATCGCATGGGGTTCAAGTGCTAGAGCCATGCGATCACATGGGCTCATATGTTAGCTCATGATCGACCACTAAAAACTGCCGACACTCCAAATGTTACGTATGATTCATATATTTATATATTATTTAATATATAATATATTTAATCTTTAGAATTAATTAAATATTATATTATATTTACATGAGTAGTAAAAATGTAATTTTTGTTCATATGACTCGTACGTTGTCACTCGACTCATGTACCACTTTCGGTTTTTCGAGCGCACTTTCGTACGTTTAGAAAACTAGCCTTTTATGTTACGCGACATGTACACTTATTAATAACTTGACTTACTCATCAAAAAATTACCTTATGATAAATGTAACTTATAAAATTGAGCGTTGTGGTCATTTGCTTCTGTAAATCAGAGTCTCGTAGTTTATCAAGATGTATCATTTTAAATCATCTGTTAAATATTATATTTTATCACTTGTATAATACATATATATATATATATATATATATATATATATATATATATATATATATATATATATATATATATATATATATATATATATATATATATATATATATATATATATATATATGTATATATGTGTGTGTGTGTGTGTATCCTTATTTAAAATATATATTTGTTCATATTGAAATATGTAATAATACAATACTTTTTTTTAAACTAATTATATTTTTAAAGTTTATTTTGTAATCATTTAGATAGTGGAAAAATATTATATCAATCACGTTTACATTTTTGAAACGCTTTATCTAATTGTAATTTATAATATAAACTTTATTTAAATTCTTCAAAAGTCATATACAAATTATCTTATAAAACGTCCTAACTAATAAAGTTCTTTTTAAACTGAAACGTTTATATACATTTAAATCGAATATGATAACTTTGTTTTTTTTTCTTCTAAAACTAAATATATAAAATAATCATTTTATTAAAAGGTTAAAATAGAAGAATTTGTTATATCGTAAAAATGTTTTAGAAAAGTAAGATTAAATATACTTTTGATAGATTTCAAGTTTTTAACGTTTGTTGGTGCAACGTGATATAACGTCTAAAGGTTAGATAAACATATAAAATCATTTTAATGTAAAACGTTAATTTACTTAACTTGTCGATATCCATCTTCTAAGTTATCTATATTCTACAATTTTACTTCCACGTTAATTAATATACAAGTTTAATTGTTTATCTTATCAAAAGTCAAGAGACAATTATTGTAAAGCATAAATTGAAAATCAAACAGGAATCTCCACTAACCCTTGTCTAGTTCCCGTTAATTGACACTTTTGTTCCTTCTAATAAATCACTTTACCAATTATTTCGAATACCGTTAAAAAGAAATGTTTTCCAAATCAAAGTGGACCTCCTAATAGAGATTCGTAATCGTAATTCAATGTATCTGATGAATCAATCATTTGATATATCTTTTAATTCTATCGATAACTATTTGAATATATTAGGAAACAAATACGTTTATGTAAAGTATTATATGTCTAATACTTTGTTAATGTTTTCAAGTTATAGTATATACACATATACATATATAATCATATCCATTCATATAATGGTTCGTGAATCATTGAAATTTGGTCGAGGTTAAATGAGTGTATGAACACAGTTTAAAATTCTTGAGATTCAACTTACAAACTTTGCTTATCGTGTCGGGAATATATAAAGATTAAAATTTAAATTTGGTCGAAAATTTCTGGGTTGTCACATTCTATGCCTATTTGCAACAAGTACTATGGCTATCATACTAAGACTTTACCTAAGTTAGTTGTTTGTATCGACCTGCTTTATTTATAGATCGGCATTGTAGTCATTTTTGATCACTTTACCATTTGCTGTTCGCATTTCTGTGTTGTTGCTTCGTTTACGTTAAGGTGAGTTATAGTTTCATTTTTCTATTTTAAATCTATTGGGATGAGAATACATGTAATTTATTTTACATATTGGATACAAGTGAAAATTGGTTTAAATTATTCATTGTGAGTCGAACGAAAATATTCCCTAATCTGGTCATTTTAATCACTGGTTTCTACTGGTGAACACGAATCCTATGGATAGATATATCGGGCCTGACAGCCCCATTTTATGCTAGTCGCGCTAGCAGTTACAGACGGAATGTATTAGTACTTCGTATTTTTGGAAGATACACTTGTTCAGTGTATATTGTTATATTGGTTTTTGTTAAGGGTAAGGAGCTGTTAAGTGAATTACCAGGTGGCTCATGGGTTAATGGAATAATGTTTTATATGTTTTCGAGCATATAATTTTGTGGTCCAAGATGAGTCTTTTTTTATGGTTTAACTTAAGTATTGTTTGCAATATTAAATCTATAATTCACTCAACATTTTTGTTGACAGTTTACTCGCATGTTTTATTCTCAGGTTCATGATTGATTGCTTCCGCTGTGCTTAGAGAGTCTGCATTGTCTGTAGCAGATTTTGATTTAAACATTAAACATTGCATTCTACTTTATATATTGTTACATTGTGGGTAGTTGTTGACTTGTTTTGGTCAACATTTTTTATACATTTGGGATGGTTTTTCTAAATTTTCAAATGATCTAGATTTTCCTTTTGAGGAAATAAATTTTATTAAATATATGCAATGTTATTTATGAAAATTCATATAGAGTTATGATCAAACTGTAGGACCATGTGACGGAACCGTTAAGGGTACTTGACGGGTTATCACAGTTGGTATTAGAGCCTTGGTTGTAGGGAATTAGGCTACATTGATGTCATTACCTCGAGTCAATAGGATGCATTAGTGAGTCTAGTCTACAGCCCGACCTATAGCCTATTATTATATGTGATTATTTGTATCGTATTGGTATGTATATTCTTTTCATATACGTACATCTCTTTTTTATGTTCTGAATTTGGAAGGAACTCCCATTCCAATTTAAACGTATTCTCCGACTCATGCGAGTTTATATTTTATAAGAACACCTCGGTTAGTGAAACCGAGGGGGTGTCATTCTTGACTTCTGAAATTCTCTACATTTCTATGTCATCTATTGTGTTTATGGATATAACGTCTGAGTTATAGTACGCTAGATGTCATTCTTGACTTCTAAATGCTTGGCATTTCAATGTCAGGTATTATGTTTATGTATATGACATTCATGTTATATTTTGTGGCTTTGTGCCTTTGTGCTTTGGTTTGCGAATCGAAAAATGTCATTTTTGACCTTCAAAGATTCTTGATACTTCAAAGACATTTTTATGTCATCGTTACTCCTATTCATTACTTTTGATATTTTTGTCTCTTGTGCTATCCTTGGCACATTGTTTAAGAAGTTGTTTTAGAGAAAAATTTTGTAGAAATTTGAGATTGATCACTTGTCCTGACCTTATGTAGTGCTATTTGAATAGATCTATGATTTAGTGAAATATAATGGCGTCTGGCCAACGGAATTATATTACAGTAATTCATAAAGAAATCCCAATATTGTGACATGAGGAATAGAAACTGAGTCAAAGAAAATTTTTACACTACTCATTTAGAAATTCCAATGTTATTACATGAGGAATGAAAATACTCATTATCTTATTTGTGGATATACGAAGAACTCATTTAAACCAAACTATCTATCTAGTGCTCACGATTAGTTTACAGTATCTCATATGCCATAAGGATTGTGAATTGAGGAGCCGTGGAATTTTGCATTCATTTTTGTTAACGGCATACCTCTTGTTCATTGATAATTCATCATCACTTGTTGAATCTGGACTCACACTATTACACTATGTTTAATCAAATGTGAGTTCGATACCCACCACCATATCCTTGCTGGGAGGCATGGTACATATTCTTAAGTAACTGGTAGTGACACCCCCGAAATTTCCTAAAGTGTGCATCTTGTTACCTATTATTGCGCTTTTGGCGTAGATTTTCATATGATTTCCATGACCACATTTGGAAATTCAACAGAGATAATTGACAATCACTTGTAGGGATTTTATTTGAACCCTCAAGCGTCGAACTTATAAACACCTTACTATTTCGTTCCTTATGCTGAGATGGTAAATACCTCACGAGCATAATCTTTTGAGGAATAGAACCTACTTACGGGTATCTTTTGATTAATATGATCAAGAAAGTTTTCACACTTGTGCGTCCATTAAATAACAGATTGCTCGACACCATGTGAGTAATGATGTTGTACCCAACTGAAAAATCGTTCACTGTGAATTTTAAACCTACGGTGAGACACACCATCTGAAATTCCCACGTTTGCCTGCGAGCTGTGGCATGAGCCACATTCATCCTAATTACATCAGAAAACTGTAGTGACCCGAAATTTTCCATGTTTATATATATTAAATAAAATTATTATTTACATGATTAAGTGTTTCCAACATGTTAAGCAATCAAACTTGTTAAGAGTTGATTAATTGAAATAGGTTTCATATAGACAATCGACCACCCAAGTTGACTAGTGATTCACGAACGTTAAAACTTGTAAAAACTATATGATGACATATATATGATTATATATATAGTTAACATGATATTATGATAAGTAAGTATCTCATTAGGTATTTTAACAATGAGTTATATACATAAAATTGAGTTTATTGAATTAAAAAACTCGAAACGATATATATAACGATTATCGTTATAACGTCTTAATAAATACATATGAATCATATTAAGATATTGATACACTGTGTTTAATCATGATAAATAATAAGTAAACATGTCATTAAGTGTATTCACAATGAACTACATATGTAAAAACAAGACTACTAACTTAATGATTTCGAAACGAGACATATATGTAACGATTATCGTTGTAACAACATTTAACTGTATATATATCATACTAAGATATATTAATATATCATAATATCATGATAATATAATAATTTAACATCTCTTTAGATATAATAAACATTGGGTTTACAACATTTAACAAGATCGTTAACTTAAAGGTTTCAAATCAACATTTACATGTAATGACTAACGATGACTTAACGACTCAGTTAAAATGTATATACATGTAGTGTTTTAATATGTATTCATACACTTTTGAAAGACTTCAAGACACTTATCAAAATACTTCTACTTAACAAAAATGCTTACAATTACATCCTCGTTCAGTTTCATCAACAATTCTACTCGTATGCACCCGTATTCATACTCGTACAATACAAAGCTTTTAGATGTATGTACTATTGGTATATACACTCCAATGATCAGCTCTTAGCAGCCCATGTGTGTAGTGACCCGGGAATTTCCGACCAAATTTAAACTTGAATCTTTATATGATTTCGACACGATAAGCAAAGTCTGTAATGTTTAGTCACAAAAATTTTGAACTGTTTCATATATTCAATTGACCTTCGACCATTCCTGACGATTCACGAACAACTATTTGTAAATAGTTACATACATATTTAATTATATATAAATATATATGTATGTAATAATATATATAAAAAATATATATATATATAACTATTACTTGTAAGTGTATATAATATTATATATAGTTGTTTAAAAGAATATAATTAATATATTTATTTACTTAAACTTGTTAATTAAGATTTGATATATATATAGAATGTGTATATTGAAAATGATTGATTTCGAGCCTAATTAGTAAACGTCAGTAACACTCGGTTGACATTTGGTTAGTTTTAATATAGATATTTTACATGTTCATGAAGGACTAAAATAAAAGTTGAACTGTAAATCGATTACGAAGATGCTAGATTTGTTAAAAATATTTTTACCTTTTAAAGTTTAAATATTAGTACTCCGTACATATAAATTGGAACAGAAAATAAATAATTATTGAAACTTTTTGATCAGGTTTTAAACAGTTAATGAGTGAAATAATTAATTACATTTACTCTAAAAATTTGGGATTTTTAGGAACACTTTATTATATTAACTGTTTAGCAATGGACACGGTAGCACTCCCTGAAAATTGACTGTAGGATTACCCGGCTGCTTCACTGTATTGGTGTCTAACTCTTAATCATTGATTGATATTATTATTTTTATTATTATTATTATATTAAATAACATTCTTATTATTATATAGCATTGTATGATATATGTATATATGTATATGAGATGTTATCTCCTTTGCACCCTCTCTATCACCACCACAGAGAGCCGCCACCACCATCATTCAATCACCACCATTCCAGCCGCCCTCAACCGCCACCAAGAACCATCACCGCCGTCTCCAACATCACCCAGACCACCCTGCAAACCGAGAACCACCACCGGTTACCATAGTCACCGGCAACGAACCACCACCTTCAACATTCTCTCTCTATCTCTCTCTCTTAAATTTCTTCACGAACCCACAAAATTCTAGTACTCGTTTTCGTTACAGAACATTTACAAGCTGATGCTACAGTTTGTTTTCTATGAGAACCGACACCTCTCTCGCTCTCCTTTCTATCTCTCATTTTTTTTCTTCTTTTTTCTCTTCAGTTGCTAATCGCTACTTTAGGCCTGTTCAATTCGACCATAACACCACGAACCCTTTATAACTTCTGTTACCATCAGGGAAATAAGATTGCTGCTTCACGATTTCTATTTCTGTTCTCGGTTATAACAACAAAGAAGATGAAGATAGTACATAAATTAATGATAACGAATGATGACAATTGGGAACGATGATGATACCGTGGGGTTAGAAAAAATAAGATGACGATGTGATTATGAGATGATGATAATCGTGTTGTTACATGATGCGTGTGTTGTGATGATGATGATGCTGTATGTCGATGATAGTTGATGATGAAGTGGATGAAGATGTGATGTTAAAAATGATGGTGATGCACGATATAAACGATAATGATGATGAAGGTAAAAATAAAGATAATAATACGTAAATAATTGATGGTTATATGATAGTAATTCGATTTACAAGATGATGATTTTATGATGAAGACATTATAATCTTAATAATGTACGGGTTTAGTAATGATTTGATGAGGGAGAATAGTTCTAGGTTTTGATTTAATGAAGGAGAAGAAGAAACAGAATTGGTTAATAAACATTTAGTTACGAATTAAAAACAGAAAGTGAGATAGATTGAATGGTTTGAGGTGTGTGTTGCTTACCGAGAGGTCCTGGGTTCGAAACCAGGAGTCTACAAACTATTTTCTTTTTCAATAAAAGATGTCTTATAAATGTTTTAGTTGTTGGGTCATATCCTGTTTTCATATCGGGCCAAGAGCTTTTAAATTCGCTGTGGGCTGAGATCCAAGTATGATATTGGGCTGTGACTTGTTATGTTTATGGACTTAATGTTGGGCCAAAAGAAACTAGTTAAATATATATGGTATACGGGTTATATCAGAAAATCAGAAGTAGTCGAACGGTTAAAGGAATTTGCATGTGAGCGAGAGGTCCTGAGTTCGAATCCTGGCAGGGACAGATTTGTTATTTTTGAAGATTATACCCTTAAGGTAGTTTACTCATTTTTAATTATTATTATTATTATTATTATTATTATTATTATTATTATTATTATTATTATTATTATTATTATTATTATTATTATTATTATTATTATTATTATTATTATTATTATTATTATTATTATTATTATTATTGTTATTGTTATTGTTATTGTTAGTATTAATGATTATTGTTATAATTCTTATTATTACTAAAATTATTATCATTATTATTATTCTTATTACCAATATTAAAATATGTATTATTATTATTAAAATTATACTCATCATTATTATTATTATTATCATTATTATGAACATAACACAAATTATTATTATAAATATTATTATTGGTATCAATTTATAATTGTTGGTATTATTATCATTGTTATCAACAAAAGTATTAGTAATAATATCATAATTATTGATAATACGATTAGTAGTATGATTATAATTAAACTTGTTATCATTATCAACATTAGTAGTAAAATAGATATTTTTATAATTATTATTATTTTTAGGAATTAAGTATTATTATCAAAAATTAATATTTTCATTACTATTATTTTTAGATTATGCAAAAACTACTGTTATTATTATTTTACTAATATGAGTATTATCATTATTAATTTTATCATTACAAATATTATCTTAATATTATTAAAATACTGTTTTAACAAACAAATGATATATATATATATATATATATATATATATATATATATATATATATATATATATATATATATATATATATATAATATAAAAAATTAATATTTTATTTAACTAAAATTTATAAAAATGAATACCTAGAACATTAAGTTATTAACATAAAAAGGATATAATTAATAAATTTATATATGTAATTGTTCGATTACAACTATGTATATTAATAAATATACAAATGATATAGGTTCGTGAATCCGAGGCCAACCCTATACTTGTTCAATGTCGTTTTATGTATTTTTAGTACAAAATACATTAGGTGAGTTTCATTATTCCCTTTTTAAATGCTTTTGCAATATATGTTTTTGGGACTGAGAATACATGCGCTTTTATAAAAATTTACAAAATAGACACAAGTAATCGAAACTACATTATATGGTTGAATTATCGAAATCGAATATGCCCCTTTATAGTCTGGTAATCTAAGAATTAGGGAACAGACACCCTAATTGACGCGAAATCCTAAAGATAGATCTATCGGGCCCAACAAGCCCCATCCAAAGTACCGGATGCTTTAGTACTTCGAAATTTATATCATGTCCGAAGGAGGATCCCGGAATGATGGGGATATTCTTATATGCATATTGTGAATGTCGGTTACCAGGTGTTCAATCCATATGAATGATATTTTTGTCTCTATGTATGGGACGTATGTTTATGAGAAATGGAAATATGAAATCTTGTGGTCTATTAAATTTATGAAACGATTATTTATGTTAAACTAATGAACTCACTAACCTTTTGATTGACACTTTAAAGCATGTTTATTCTTAGGTACTGATAGTGCCTATTTTATACATATTTTTAGATATTATTTATAAGCACTATCGTTGTTATTTTGTATTTATTTGAATCAATTATACGAAATTTCGATACTTAATAAATTATAATTGATTTCAGATAATTATGAGTATTGATGACTTTTTGGAGTAAAATAGAGAATCGAGGTATAAAGTCAAGAAGATTGAAGCTGAAAAGAAGCTTAGACGAAAAGCGTTACTTGTGTGATGAAAGCGCCACTTAATTATTGGGACAACAAGTGGGTTGATTTATTTATATTGAAGATGGGCTGAATAAAATTTGATGGACTTATAATGGTTGGGCTTCAATTAAATTAAAATTCTAATAATAATATCTTGAGCCCAACTTGTTAAAGCCTATAAATAAAATTGATGGGTGTGGGTGGAGCTGTGGATGGTTTTTGGCAGCCGAGTGGGGACCCCTTGGGGTTTATTGCTGTCGACGAAGGAAAAGGGAAAAGAAGGTATCACCCTCTTGTTGTTGTTGTTGTTGTCCTACGAGAATAAGAAATCAAAGGAAAGAAAGAAGCACACTTGTGTTTGCTATTGTTATAAAATCACTTTGGTGGACTTCACCCTTTGTTGCTGGTCACGAAAAGAAACAGGGAAGCAAACTACAATTTTAGTTGGCTTTGCATCTCAATTTAATTGGTCACAAGAACAAAAGTGGGACTCCTTTTTGGGTGTTGTGGTCATCGAACATCAGGCAACCATATTTGTGATTTTAATTCTTTATCTTTCACGTTTGTTACCTTTTTTTACTCATATTATTTTGGTGATTGTTACAAATACAATTATAATTGCTATTTTAATTTAATTATTTGTGTCTATGCAAATAATGAATTTTATATGCATTATTGATTTGTGTTTGTGTTCAATCTATATTATGGTCATGAGCTAAAATTATTATGTTTCATCTAGATTAATAACCTTAGTGTTGGATGATTTCTTTTATAGTTATATAATTTTTTGCATGATAAATTAGAGTTTGGATAAAGAACCACACTTGTGGGTGTTGATGTATGTTATGAGATTGATTAGTGTACTTGTTTGGACAAAGGGAACCCTGTTTCAATTTAGTGCATTAATTTTTAATTGATTTGTCTTAATTAATTGAGTGCTTACTGGACCAAGGGGGTAAATTGGGTAACATATGTTGAACAAAACAGGGGTGAATTGTGTGGAGCGAACGCGTAACCAATTTAATCTAAATCTCTGAATTAGTTAACTACTTAGTCACAAGCAATGAGGTCTTTGGTGAGATGGAACCCTAAGCCGATAAATCCTAGCTTGAGTGTTCGTAAAAGAGAACTCTAAACGAACCGACTTAGTAATTACATGCATTTTATCACTATAACTTGTGCTTAATACTATATCATCCGACACTGAGGGTAAAAGATATAGGCGAAAATTTCTTTGTCTATTGAATTCAAAACTATCTTTAGTTTGTTTGTTGAGTCTGCATTTATTTTCTATAAACTTAAAAACACAAAAATATTGTCTTTTATTTTATTCACCTTCTATTGACAATCCGGTCGTTAAATGGAAACACACATCTTTGTCATGTTCTTATTTCTTTAAGTCTAGTTAGTTACATTTAGTTTAATAATCTTAAATTGCAATACTGTCCTTGGAACGATCTTGGATTTTACCAGATTCTATACTGCTACACGATCGGGTACACTGCCCGTTAGTGTGTAGTAATCTCTTTAACCAGTATTTTCCTTATATAAATTATAGACGCGATTTTACACATCAAGTTTTTGGCGCCGCTGCCGGGGACAGTTGTGTCAATTTGAGATTGTTTACTAGTTTGTGATTAATTTAGGTTCTGTTTTAGATTTAGATTTTTTATTATTATTTTGTTTAGTGTCGGTGCTTTTATTTCTTTCTAGTTTTTGTCAGTTGCAGGGTTGATGGAAAATTCGGAGCTGTTACTAGAATTTCCAGAGTTACATGATTTTCATCTTTGCTCCATTAGTGAGGAACAGGTTGTTATGGTTGATAAAGAAGGATTGTTGGCCGTTCTCATGGCTAATGGTTATGAGCCTACATCTAAGGAGTTAGAGGAATTGAAGTTGGAGGTTAAGTCTCGTTCCATAGTTGAGGTACAGAGCGGGTCCACACTTGTTTTAGAGGATGTTGAAATTGAGGAGAGTGATTATTTATTATCGGGTGGATATCACGATGTGTATAGTGTGGAGGAGACGGTGTACCATGACCCATTTGATTTGAGCATGACCGTGGGGTACATTTGGGTGTCCCAATCGGATTTTAAGGGTGACACGTCTCCTGACACTCGGGTTATGTTAGAGTTCTCCATAAAGAATCTAGGAGAACTTCCAAATTTAATGTTCACAACCCGCGGTGTTAATGATTGATTGACGTTGCTTATTCGTGAAGCATATTCCACTGATTTCTCGTACCGTCAGATAAGTTTGGAAGAGTTAGGACCCCATTGAAGGCTGATAATGAGGGATCGAGTCGGGTGTACGAATTTGGGAAAGGTTGCTCAACTTGTAAAGTTTTGAAATTGTGAAAGAGGCGAGGAAGCTGACTTTTGAGTTGCAGCTATTTTACTATTTCGCGGTCTAACGATTTTTCTGCTAAAACCCCTGGAAGTTTCAGTTCATTTACTCTTATTGTTTATTATTTTATTTACTCCACTTTTGCTTTGTAGTATAAAATGCTAGTGAGGACATAGCATGAAATAAGTGTGGAGGGGGGGTTTACGGTTTATTTACACTTGGTTTTTGTCTATTTGATTGCATGAAAACGGTTGCTTTTATGTTCAATTAATATATGTTATTAAAGTGACTAGTTTTTGACTCCCTAGGTAGTAAAATTTTTTAAATTTTTATGAGAGCACCTAGTGAAAGGTATTGTAAATGATGAAGAAATATTGTAGGATTTTTAGCCTTTTTATTTTAACACCAATTTTTAGCCAGTTTACCCAGGTCGTTAGTGCTCAGTTTGAGTATTAACATTCCAATTAGAAAACCTTAGAAGCCTTAGCCTTTAGATGAAAACCAAATGAAACCAATTCCCTTTTCTACCATATTTTCGGAAGTTTAAATTCTTAGTCAAGTTTATGTCTTCTTACTATAATAATCTTAATGTTAATAGAACTACTTTTACTTGTGTTATTATTGAAGTGGGAGTGTAATTATTTGTTTGCCTAAAACTCACTTGAGTAGTTGTGTAAAAAGCACAATGAAGGTGGGGGTAAACAGATATTTTCATCATTCCTTACGACAATATATGTGTGTGTGAAAAATATAAAAAAAAAAAGATGAGAAAAATCAAAAAATGTAAATGATTCCTGAAAATGTAATTATTACTTGAAGCATGTTAAATATAGTTTGATGCATAAGCCTTTGGAATTCGAATAAGTAGTTCCTTTGGGGTGCTTGTCACTTAACCACCTAAGGTCCTTTCCGGATTTGGGATCGGTTGGTTCGAAAGCTCGTTACACGGGTTCCATAGAAAGCCGGCATGAAATTGTAATTGACACAATAATTTTTGAGGTTCGAATAATTAGATCCGCGGGGTGCTTTATCACCTAACTTACTAAGGTCGTTTCCCGGTCTGGATAAGTTGGTCGAAAGTTCGCTACACGGACCAAGGGAGTTATTGGTTGAAAGTAATGAGTATAGAAGGTTGATACAAAAAAAAAAAAAAATAAATAAATAAAAATTAAAAATTAAAAAAAAATTGAAAAAAAATAAAATAAAAAAAATATATACAGCAGATATATAAATATATGTGAAAAAAAAGAGTTCCAATGTGGACCATTTGTGTATTTAGGTGATAGTAGTTCTTAATAATAAATTCGCTTTTTAGTAGCTAGATATTTATTTGACTTTGCATTTAACTTCCACTTTTACACCATTTTATATCTTGTTTCATATCCTACCCGATAAATCCATGAACATTTACCGAATTATTATTTCTTTTGATACGATACCTAGGTGAGTTTAACTTGTTGATGTTAGTCTTTAAAATTTGAAAGATATTGTTTTTGTGTACTTATGAACTTAATGAAAAATCTTTTACTTAAAATGATTAACATGATATTGCCTAGGGAGTATATTCTTAAATTGTTTTGTCTTTATTTGCTTGAGGACAAGCAAAAGCCAAGTGTGGAGGGGTTTGATAGTGCCTATTTTATACATATTTTTAGATATTATTTATAAGCACTATCGTTGTTATTTTGTATTTATTTGAATCAATTATACGAACTTTCGATACTTAATAAATTATAATTGATTTCAGATAATTATGAGTATTGATGACTTTTTGGAGTTAAATAGAGAATCGAGTTATAAAGTCAAGAAGATTGAAGCTGAAAAGAAGCTTAGACGAAAAGCGTTACTTGTGTGATGAAAGCGCCACTTAATTATTGGGACAGCAAGTGGGTTGATTTATTTATATTGAAGATGGGCTGAATATAATTTGATGGACTTATAATGGTTGGGCTTCAATTAAATTAAAATTCTAATAATAATATCTTGAGCCCAAGTTGTTAAAATAAAATTGATGGGTGTGGGTGGGTGGAGCTGTGGACAGTTTTTGGCAGCCGAGTGGGGACCCCTTGGGGTTTATTGCTGTAGACGAAGGAAAAGGGAAAAGAGGGTATCACCCTCTTGTTGTTGCTGTCCCACGAGAATAAGAAATCAAAGGAAAGAAAGAAGCACACTTGTGTTTGCTATTGTTATAAAATCACTTTGGTGGACTTCACCCTTTGTTGCTGGTCACGAAAAGAAACAGGGAAGCAAACTACAATTTTCGTTGGCTTTGCATCTCAATTTAATTGGTCACAAGAACAAAATTGGGACTCCTTTTTGGGTGTTGTGGTCATCGAACATCAGGCAACCATATTTGTGATTTTAATTCTTTATCTTTCACTTTTGTTACCTTTTTTTTACTCATATTATTTTGGTGATTGTTACAAATATAATTATAGTTGCTATTTTAATTTAATTATTTGTGTCTATGCAAATAATGAATTTTATATGCATTATTGATTTGTGTTTGTGTTCAATCTATATTATGGTAATGAGCTAAAATTATTATGTTCATCTAGATTAATAACCTTAGTGTTGGATGATTTCTTTTATAGTTATAATATTTTTTGCATGATAAATTAGAGTTTGGATAAAGAACCACACTTGTGGGTGTTGATGTATGTTATGAGATTGATTAGTGTACTTGTTTGGACAAAGGGAACCCTGTTTCAATTTAGTGCATTAATTTTTAATTGATTTGTCTTAATTAATTGAGTGCTTACTGGACCAAGGGGGTAAATTGGGTAACATATGTTGAACAAAACAGGGGTGAATTGTGTGGAGCGAACGCGTAACCAATTTAATCTAAATCTCTGAATTAGTTAACTACTTAGTCACAAGCAACGAGGTCTTTGGTGAGATGGAACCCTAAGCCGATAAATCCTAGCTTGAGTGTTCGTAAAAGAGAACTCTAAACGAACCGACTTAGTAATTACATGCATTTTATCACTATAACTTGTGCTTAATACTATATCATCCGACACTGAGGGTAAAAGATCTAGGCGAACATTTCTTTGTCTATTGAATTCAAAACTATCTTTAGTTTGTTTGTTTAGTCTGCATTTATTTTCTATAAACTTAAAAACACAAAAATATTGTCTTTTATTTTATTCACCTTCTATTGACAATCCGGTCGTTAAATGGAAATACACATCTTTGTAATTTTCTTGTTTCTTTAAGTCTAGTTAGTTACATTTAGTTTAATAATATTAAATTGCAATACTGTCCTTGGAACGATCTTGGATTTTACCAGATTCTATACTGCTACACGATCGGGTACACTGCCCGTTAGTGTGTAGTAATCTCTTTAACCGGTATTTTCCTTATATAAATTATAGACGCGATTTTACACATCAGGTACGAAAGAAATCTTCCGCTGTGCATTTGCTCATCTTAGAGATATTACTTGGAGTCATTCATGACATATTTCAAAAGACGTTGCATTCGAGTCGTTGAGTTCATCAAGATTATTATTAAGTCAATTATAGTAAGATATATTACGAAATAGTATGCATGTTGTCAACTTTCGATGTAATGAAAGATTGTCTTTTCAAAAACGAATGCAATGTTTGTAAAATGTATCATATAGAGGTCAAGTACCTCGCGATGTAATCAACTGTTGTGAATCGTTTATAATCGATATGGACTTCGTCCGGATGGATTAGGATGGGTCTCTACAATGTGAGTCACCTAACACATGTGAGAACCATCATTTGGCAACTAGCATGAAATATCTTATAAAATTACAAAAATATGAGTAATCATTCATGACTTATTTACATGAAAACAAAATTACACATCCTTTATATCTAATCCATGTACCAACGACCAAAAACACCTACAAACACTTTCATTCTTCAATTTTATTCATCTAAGTGATCTCACTCAAGTTCTATCTTCAAGTTCTAAGTGTTCTTCATAAATTCTATAAGTTCTAGTATCATAAAATCAAGAATACTTCCTAGTTTGCTAGTTTACTTTCAATCTTGTAAAGTGATCATCCAACCTCAAGAAATCTTTCTTATTTACAGTAAGATATCTTTCTAATACAAGGTAATACTCATAATTAAACTTTGGTTCAATTTCTATAACTATAACAATCTTATTTCGAGTGATGATCTTACTTGAATTTGTTTTCGTGTCATGATTCTGCTTCAAGAACTTTCAAGCCATCCAAGGATCCTTTGAAGCTAGATCCATTTGTCTCTTTTCCAGTAGGTTTATCCACAAAACTTGAGGTAGTAATGATGTTCTTAACATCATTCGATTCATACATATAAATCTATCTTATTCGAAGGTTTAAACTTGAAATCACTAGAACATAGTTTAGTTAATTCTAAACTTGTTCAAAAACAAAAGTTAATCCTTCTAACTTGACTTTTAAAATCAACTAAACACATGTTCTATATCTATATGATATGCTAACTTAATGATTTAAAACCAGAAAACACGAAAAACACTGTAAAACCGGATATACGCCATTGTAGTAATACCGCGGGCTGTTTTGGGTTAGTTAATCAAAAACTATGATAAACTTTGATTTAAAATTTGTTCTTATGGGAAAATGATTTTTCTTATGAACATGAAACTATATCCAAAAATCATGTTTAAACTCAAAGTGGAAGTATGTTTTCCAAAATGGTCATCTAGACGTCGTTCTTTCGACTGAAATGACTACCTTTACAAAAACGACTTGTAACCTATAATTCCGACTATAAACCTATACTATTTCTATTTAGATTCATAAAATAGAGTTCAATATGAAACCATAGCAATTTGATTCACTCAAAACGGATTTAAAACGAAGAAGTTATGGGTAAAACAAGATTGGATATTTTTTTATTGTTGTAGCTACGAGAAATATTGTAACAATTCTATACAAATCATATCCTAGCTAACTTATATTATATTATACATGTATTCTAATATATTATGTAATCTTGGGATACCATAGACACGTATGCAAATGTTTTGACATATGATATCGACCCATCTATATATATTATTTGGAACAAGCATAGACACTCTATATGCAGTAATGTTGGAGTTAGCTATACAGGGTTGAGGTTGATTCCAAAAATATATATATAGTTTGAGTTGTGATCTAGCCTGAGACGTGTATACAATGGGTCGTAGATTGATTCAAGATAATATATATCGACTTATTTCTGTACATCTAATTGTGGACAACTAGTTGTAGGTTACTAACGAGGACAGCTGACTTAATAAACTTAAAACATTAAAATGTATTAAAAATGTTGTAAATATATTTTGAACATACTTTGATATATATGTACATATTTTTTATAGGTTCGTGAATCAACCAGTGGCCAAGTCTTACTTCCCGACGAAGTAAAAATCTGTGAAAGTGAGTTATAGTCCCACTTTTAAAATCTAATATTTTGGGATGAGAATACATGGAGTTTTATAAATGTTTTACGAAATAGACACAAGTAAATGAAACTACATTATATGGGTGAATGATCGCAGCCGAATATGCCCCTTTTGCTTGGTAGCCTAAGAATTAGTAAACCGATCTACTAATTGATGCGAATCCTAAAGATAGATCTATTGGGCCTAACGAACCCCATCCAAAGTACCGGATGCTTTAGTACTTCGAATTCATTTTATCATGTTCGAAGGATTTTTCGGAATGATAGGGGATATTCTTATATGCATCTTGTTAATGTCGGTTACCAGGTGTTCACCATATGAATGATTTTATCTCTATGTATGGGATGTATATTGAAATATGAAATCTTGTGGTCTATTATTATGATTTGATAATATATAGGTTAAACCTATAACTCACCAACATTTTTGTTGACGTTTTAAGCATGTTTATTCTCAGGTGATTATTAAGAGCTTCCGCTGTTGCATACTAAAATAAGGACAAGATTTGGAGTCCATGCTTGTATGATATTATGTAAAAACTGCATTCAAGAAACTTATTTTTGGTGTAATATATTCTTATTGTAAACCATTATGTAATGGTCGTGTGTAAACGGTATATTTTAGATTATCATTATTTGATAATCTACTTAATGCTTTTTAAACCTTTATAGATAAAATAAAGGTTATGGTTGTTTTAAAAATGAATGCAGTCTTTGAAAAACGTCTCATATAGAGGTCAAAACCTTCGTCCCGAAATTTTTAAGCAGTTGGAGGTGTTGACGAATCTTCTGGAAATAAGTGCGGGTATTTCTTCTTCATCTGATCTTCTCGTTCCCAAGTGAACTCGGGTCCTCTACGAGCATTCCATCGAACCTTAACAATTGGTATCTTGTTTTGTTTAAGTCTTTAAACATCACGATCCATTATTTCGACGGGTTCTTCGATGAATTGAAGTTTTTCGTTGATTTGGATTTCGTCTAACGGAATAGTGAGATATTCTTTAGCAAACCATTTCTTCAAATTCGAGACGTGGAAAGTGTTATGTACAGCCGTGAGTTGTTGAGGTAACTCAAGTCGGTAAGCTACTGGTCCAACACGATCAATAATCTTGAATGGTCCAATATACCTTGGATTTAATTTCCCTCGTTTACCAAATCGAACAACGCCTTTCCAAGGTGCAACCTTAAGCATGACCATCTCTCCAATTTCAAATTCTATATCTTTTCTTTTAATGTCGGCGTAGCTCTTTTGTCGACTTTGGGCGGTTTTCAACCGTTGTTGAATTTGGATGATCTTCTCGGTAGTTTCTTGTATTATCTCCGGACCCGTAATCTGTCTATTCCCCACTTCACTCCAACAAATCGGAGACCTGCACTTTCTACCATAAAGTGCTTCAAACGGCGCCATCTCAATACTTGAATGGTAGCTTTTGTTGTAGGAAAATTCTGCTAACGGTAGATGTCGATCCCAACTGTTTCCGAAATCAATAACACATGCTCGTAGCATGTCTTCAAGCATTTGTATCGTCCTTTCACTCTGCCCATCAGTTTGTGGATGATAGCCAGTACTCATGTCTAGACGAGTTCCTAATGCTTGCTGTAATGTCTGCCAAAATCTTGAAATAAATCTGCCATCCCTATCAGAGATAATAGAGATTGGTATTCCATGTCTGGAGACGACTTCCTTCAAATACAGTCGTGCTAACTTCTCCATCTTGTCATCTTCTCTTATTGGCAGGAAGTGTGCTGATTTGGTGAGACGATCAACTATTACCCAAATAGTATCAAAACCACTTGCAGTCCTTGGCAATTTAGTGATGAAATCCTGATGGTTTCTGATGCTCAGCTTTGACCTTAGAACACGTCAAAAATTCCGCTACGTATTTAGCAACATCGGCTTTCATACCTGGCCACCAAAAATGTTTCTTGAGATCTTTGTACATCTTCCACGTTCCAGGATGTATTGAGTATCTGGTTTTATGAGCTTCTCTAAGTACCATTTCTCTCATATCTCCAAATTTTGGTACCCAAATTCTTTCAGCCCTATATCGGGTTCCATCTTCCCGAATATTAAGATGCTTCTCCGATCCTTTGGGTATTTCATCCTTTAAATTTCCCACTTTTAAAACTCCTTGTTGCGCCTCTTTTATTTGAGTAGTAAGGTTAGTGTGAATCATTATATTCATAGATTTTACACGAATGGGTTCTCTGTCCTTTCTGCTCAAAGCGTCGGCTACCACATTTGCCTTCCCCGGGTGATAACGAATCTCAAAGTCGTAATCATTCAACAATTCAATCCATCTGCGCTGCCTCATGTTCAGTTGTTTCTGATTAAATATGTGTTGAAGACTTTTGTGGTCGGTATATATAATACTTTTGACTCCATATAAGTAATGCCTCCAAGTCTTTAATGCAAAAACAACCGCGCCTAATTCCAAATCATGCGTCGTATAATTCTGCTCGTGAATCTTCAATTGTCTAGACGCATAAGCAATTACTTTCGTTCGTTGCATTAATACACAACCGAGACCTTGCTTTGTGGCATCACAATATATCACAAAATCATCATTCCCTTCAGGTAATGACAATATAGGTGCCGTAGTTAACTTTTTCTTTAACAATTGAAACGCTTTCTCTTGTTCATCTTTCCATTGAAATTTCTTCCCTTTATGCGTTAATGCAGTCAAGGGTTTTGCTATTCTGGAAAAATCTTGGATGAACCTTCTGTAGTAACCAGCTAGTCCTAAAAACTGACGTATGTGTTTCGGAGTTTTTGGGGTTTCCCACTTTTCAACGGTTTCAATCTTTGCTGGATCCACCTGAATACCTTCTTTGTTCACTATGTGACCGAGGAATTGAATTTCTTCCAACCAAAATGCACACTTTAAAAATTTAGCGTACAGTTTTTCTTTTCTCAGCAACTCTAGCACTTTTCTCAAATGTTCTTCGTGCTCTTGATCATTCTTCGAGTAAATAAGTATGTCATCGATGAAAACAATGACAAACTTGTCAAGATATAGCCCACACACTCGGTTCATGAGGTCCATGAATACAGCTGGTGTGTTAGTCAATCCAAACAGCATGACCATTAACTCGTAATGACCATAACACGTCCTAAAAGCAGTCTTCGGAATGTCATCCTCTTTCACCCGCATTTGGTAATATCCAAAACGTAAATCGATCTTTGAATAAACAGACGAGCCTTGTAGTTGATCAAATAAGTCGTCGATTCTCGGTAATGGGTAACGGTTCTTGATGGTAAGTTTGTTCAACTCTCGGTAGTCGATACACAACCTGAATGTACCATCTTTCTTCTTGACAAACAGAACAGGAGCTCCCCATGGTGATGTACTTGGTCGAATGAAACCACGCTCTAAAAGTTTCTGTAACTGACTTTGTAATTCTTTCATTTCGCTGGGTACGAGTCTGTATGGAGCACGAGCTATTGGTGCAGCTCCTGGTACAGGGTCTATTTGAAATTCAATGGATCGATGTGGGGGTAATCCCGGGAATTCTTTCGGAAATACATCGGGAAATTCTTTTGCGACGGAAACATCACTGATGTTCTTTTCTTCAAGTTTAACTTCCTTGATGTGTGCTAGAATGACGTAACAACCTTTTCTTATTAGTTTTTGCGCCTTCAAACTACTAATAAGATTTAATTTCGCGTTGTTCTTTTCTCCGTACACCATTAAAGGTTTTCCTTTTTCACGCATAATGCAAATCGCATTTTTGTAACAAACGACCTCTGCTCTCACCTTTTTCAACCAGTCCATGCCAATTATTACATCAAAACTCCCTAACTCGACTGGTATTAAATCAATCTTAAATGTTTCATCACCCAGTTTAATTTCTCTATCCCGACATATATTATTTGCTGAACTTAATTTACCATTTGCTAATTCGAGTAAAAATTTATTATCCAAAGGCGTCAATAGGCAACTTAATTTAGCATAAAATTCTCTACTCATATAGCTTCTATCCGCACCCGAATCAAATAAAACATAAGCAGATTTATTGTCAATAAGAAACGTACCCGTAACAAGCTCCGGGTCTTCCTGTGCTTCTGCCGCATTAATATTGAAAACTCTTCCACGGCCCTGCCCATTATTATTCCCCTGATTCGGGCAATTTCTAATAATGTTGCCCGGTTTTCCACATTTATAACAAACAGCGTTGGTATTACTTGCTCCGACACTATTCGTTTCGGCATTACTTGTTCCACATTATTTGTTCCTTTAGTTCTGTTAAACTTTGGTCCATAGACCTTACACTTTGTCGCGCTATGACCATTTCTTTTACACCTGTTGCAAAATGTCGTGCAAAACCCCTGATGATTTTCTTCACACCTATGACATGGCTGTTTTTGGTTTTTGTTGCCGTTGTTGTTATTGAGGTTGTTGTTGGAATTGTTATTGTTGTTGAAACGATTGTTTTAGTTGTTGTTGTTGTTGGGATGTTTGTTGTAGTTATTGTTGCGGTTATTGTTGCGATTGTCGTTGCGGTTGTTGGGATAGTTGTTGCGATTGTGGTTGTAATTGTTGTTGTTGTTGTTGTACTGGTGACTCTTGTCACCGTTTTCCTCCCACTTCCTCTTGAGTTGTTTCGTGTTGGCTTCTTCGGCCGCCTGCTCTTTAATTCTTCCCTCAATCTAATTTATGAGTTTATGTGCCATTCGACTTGCCTTATGTATAGAAGCGGGCTCGTGTGAACTCACATCTTCTTGAATTCTTACTGGTAACCCTTTTACAAATGCGTCGATCTTCTCTTCTTTATCTTCGAATGCTCCCGGACACAATAGGCACAACTCTGTGAATCGTCGTTCATATATGGTAACGTCGAACCCTTGTGTTCGTAACTCTCTAAGTTCTGCCTTGAGTTTATTGACTTCGTTTCTAGGACAGTACTGCTCGTTCATCAATTGCTTGAATGTCGACCACGGTAGTGCGTAAGCAGCATTTTGTCCTACCTGTTCAAGATAGGTGTTCCACCACGTTAACGCTGTACCTGTGAAGGTATGCGTAGCATACTTAACTTTGTCCTCTTCAGCACACTTACTTATGGCAAACACCGATTCGACTTTCTCGGTCCACCGTTTCAATCCAATTGGTCCTTCGGTTCCATCAAATTCCAAAGGTTTGCAGGCAGTGAATTCTTTGTAGGTGCATCCTACACGATTTCTTGCGCCGTTAGCTGCATTGCTAGATCAGAGTTATTGTTGGTATGTAGCGCAGCCTATACTGCAGCTATGTTTGCAGCAAGAAAAGTACGAAATTCCTCTTCGCTCATATTCATGGTGTGTCGAGTAGTCGGTGCTATTTCCTTTAAAATAGCCAACTGAATCGAGTTAATCATACAGAATATTAAGAGTAGTCAATAGTATTTCATAGCATAATATGAACTCATTTATAAAAACTTTTTCTTCATATTAGCATTTTATAAGTTTAAATTCGGGTAGTACCTACCCGTTAAGTTCATACTTAGTAGCTAATATACAATTCAACTACTAAATTTCCATATGAAAAACTGATTATAATAATATATCACATACAAATATTCTTCATACTTACAACTTCGCTATATTACATATAACATGATATATAGTACACTTTGATACATGACAGTTTTGAAGATAAATCTAGTTAATACGCAAGTTGTTCAGCAAAGGAAATAAAGATACGTAATTCATAAGTCCAGAAACAAGTCATGCATTCTGGTTTTACTAAGACGACTTCCCAACCTTGGTCTTGTGAAAAATAACCATTATGACCATTGGCTAGGCAGCATGTTGTAATGTCTTCAAAAGGACGAGGGTTTCGTAATGTCCAACAGCCCCGTAATAATCTAAAAACCATGTTTCTCACCCCAACTACTGAATCCGTCACTTGTGGGAAGGTTTTATTTAAAAGTTGAAATCTGATGTTCTTTTTCTCACTTTGGTAAGAAGCAAACATCACTAACCCGTAAGCATAACATGCTTCTTTATGTTGCATGTTAGAAGCTCTTTCTAATTCACGAAATCCTATGTTGGGATATGTTGAGTCAAAATAGGTTCTTAACCCGTAGCGTAAAATTGCATTTGGGTTCCCTGCATTTAATGCTTTAAAGAAAACACGGCGTAACTTACGGTCTCCCCAGTGTGATATACCCCACCTATCAAAGGAAAGCCTTTTATAAACTAAGGCATTTCTGGAAATTCTTTCAAATGTTTGACAAGTTAATTTCGCCATAACTAAATGTGCTGATGAATTCTGACCGACTCTAGACAAGATTTCCTCAATCATATCCTCTGGTAGGTCTTCTAAAATATTCGGTTGTCTACCCTTAACTTCCATTTTGTTTTTATACTGTAAAATAGACAAGGATTAGATTCGTAAAAGATAATTAACAAACAATACAAGCAATTTTTACATAGAACATAAAAGTACAAGCACACTATAATACATATAATACACAACATGATTACAACCCTCTAATCTGAAACACTGGTTTCTTCTTCTTCGGACTTGGTTCGTTTTCCTAATTTTTTAGAAATATATGGTGTTCCTCTAATACGAGCTGTCGTTTTATATAATGGTTTAGAAAAACCTGGTGGTTTAGAGGTTCCCAGGTCATTGTTACATTTTAGGAAATACGGATGTTGTCGATACATATAAAGTTCATCGGGGTTGGAATCGGGTTTCTCTATTTTTATACCTTTTCCCTTATTATTTTCTTTCGCTTTATTAAATTGGGTCGAGGTAATTTCAATAACATCATCGGAATCCTCATCGGGATCCGATTCATCGGAAAATTGGTAATCTTCCCAATATTTTGCTTCCTCGGCGGAAACACCATTGACCATTATTAACTTTGGTCCGTTGGTTGAGGATTTTCTTTTATTTAATCGATTTACTATAGGTATCAATATTTCTTCCTCCGGAACCTCTTCTTCTTCTGGTTCCTCATCTTCCGATTCCTCCTCTTCTGATTCCTCTTCTTCCGGTTCCTCCTCTTCCGGTTCCTCTTCGGGAATTTGTTAATCTTCCCAAAATATATTCGAATCTTCATTATTATTTGGTGAATCAATGGGATTTATACTAGAGGTAGACATCTATCACACAATATCAAACACGTTAAGAGATTAATATATCACATAATATTTACATGTTAATAATATATAGTTTCCAACAAAAAATGTTAAGCAATCGTTTTTGAAGAAAAACACGGTCGAAGTCTAGACTCACTAATGCATCCTAACAAACTCGGTAAGACACACTAATGAAATTTTCTGGTTCTCTAAGAACCTGGCTCTGATACCAACTGAAATGTCCCGTTCATATTGATTATAAACGTTCCATATTAATTGATTTGGTCGCGAGGTTTTGACCTCTATATGAGACGTTTTTCAAAGACTGCATTCATTTTTAAAACAACCATAACCTTTATTTTATCTATAAAGTTTTAAAAAGCATTACGTAGATTATCAAATAATGATAATCTAAAATATACCATTTACACACGACCATTATGGAAAGTAGTAAAAGTCGATACGCGGTAGGAAATCAAGTGGTTGGTCCGAAAGGTCCTCAACCTAAGTCAAAAGTTACTAAGTCAGTAAATCGTTCTCAATGGTTTAAAAGTATGTAAATTAGGTCTTAAGTACCATCATCATTCATCATTAAACAAAAAGTGTAAAGTAAGTTTCAATTAAGAATAGAGTTTGGAATAAAGGCTGACTTCGTTTAGTCGCCACAACCTCTATACAAATTGAAATGAGGTGAGACCAGTGGCCAAGGATCCGTATATGAGTCCCCTAGAGGGTGAACAATTTCCAGAACCAAACTCATCTTCGTTTGACTGTGATGACGGTTTAAGTGCGAGTAGGTCAGAAATTTTAGCACAATGTTAAAAGGGTGTAGTGACTTTCGGATGGCCATAAATCCTATACCGTAATCGGATTAAGACAAGGTCTAAACGGAAAATCATCTACTCGAACCAAACTAGATGGAAATCAACTTTTCCAGTAGCCCAGGTTACTGATCAGTTCCAGAAAATAGTAAGTAATGTGTTCCGGTGGGTTCTTGGTGCTTGATGCTCATCACGGTTCTCATCTTTGATACGTATAGCTTCAAGTGTACAACTCGTTGATGTGTTTTCATCATCTTTACCTAGTTTTGACCATCATAACACTAGTTTAAGTCTAAGATATGTAGCACAACTCAATTAAGGGTTGTAAGTAGTTTGATGAACCAAAGTTACATCAAGATCTTAGATCTGACACATACATGAATTCTAATAGTAATATTAAGCTACAAACTTGAAAGTAAACTAAATAATCAAGATCTTAAGTTGTAGAACTTAGATCTTAGCTAGATCTTAAAGATCCTAGACTAGAAAGTCTAGAGCTAGTGTTCTTAAATTAGATCCTAAGTTATAGAACTTGGATCTTCACTTTAATGAAACCATAAGTTATGAAACTTAGATTTTCAACTTGTAACATGTATATAAGCTTATAAGCTCTTGTTTACAACAAATTTAGAAGACCATAAGCTATAGAAACTTAGATCCAACACAACTGTATGAAGTTATAACTAGAAAGTTATACTTCCATGTTCTTGAACTTATCAAGTTAACTTTAGTTTCAAGAAATATGAGATCAAGCTTAACTAGTAATACTTGACCAAATTTAACAACATCTTAACTTTAAAGTACTTACAAAAGAAAGAAATAAACTAAAGTTACAAATATTATGTTCATGTTTATTTCATACTTCAGAAGATTCAAATCAAAGTTTGGATCTTAGGATTTAAGTCTACAAAACATGAACACAAGTATGATTATGAAACTTGAACTTTAAATTTTATAACATTTAAGTGTAGAACCATAAACTAACAAGTTTAGATTCTTGTTCTTAATTCTTCATCAAACAAAAGATGGAAGTAACCTAGATTACATGAAGATACAAGCTAGGTAACTTGATCTTTAACAATAACAAACAACAAGTAAGTAAACAACAAACAAAGAACAAGTATATTGATGATGATGATGGCGGTTTTCATGGAAGAAAAAGAAAGAAAAAAGAAATTTGTTACTTACAAAGTAGAGAGAAAATGTGAGAGAAATGAAGTGTGGTATGTATGTGTGTGTAAAGGAAGTGAAATACAAGTAAATACGTAACAAAAAAAAAAGACTTTAACTCCCTCCTCCCTATTGTTGGCTGACGGTTTTTGGAGCAAAGGGGGAAGGGTCAAATGCAAATTTCAAGCATGGGGTGAAGGTGTTAGCTAAGAATGGTAATAAAGTTAAATGCATGGGAGCTTGATGCTAGCATGCTTGTGACAAGTCTCTTCATACTTAACTTAATTAATCTAGTTCTAAACCTTAATGAGTCATTAGCATAATGTTGGGCTCCTAATAGTCCATTAAGAAAAGTAGGGTGGGCTTCCAAGTCCATTAACATGAGTCCATGTAAGTAAGTAACAATTAAATAAACAAAGCCCAAGTAATTAACTAGTCACATTAGTTAATTAAAAATGATTAATAATAATTAATCATGTACGTAAATAATATTCAAAATATTATTCGTGAAAAGTACGTGTGTCACAAAGACAAGTCAGGACATGTAAAGTCAATTACGATAACAAGTAAATGTATAAAAATACATTTATTAAAGCGCAAGTATTAATAATAAATATTAATAATAAAAGTTGGAAAATCCAGGGTCGTTACATTATCCACCTGTTAAAGAAAATTTCGTCCCGAAATTTTAAGCTGAGGTAGATGGAGGAGTTGGGAAAAGGTGAGGATACTTCTGCATCATTTGATCCTCTCGTTCCCACGTAAATTCAGGTCCTTGTTTGGCATTCCATCGTACTCGGACGATCGGAATCTTGTTGCATTTCAAAGTTTTGACCTCACGGTCCATAATTTCAACAGGTTCTTCCACGAAGTGGAGTTTGTCATCAATCGTAAGTTCCTCCAATGGTATGACATGTTCCGGTTCAGCTAGACACTTCTTCAAATTTGATACATGAAAGGTAGGATGAACTGAGCTCTATTGAGTTGGAAGATCCAAATGGTAAGCAACGGGTCTAACACGCTCCAAGATTTCAAAAGGACCAATGTATAGCGGGTTTAACTTTCCACGTTTTCCAAAATGAATTACACCTTTCCAAGGTGCGACCTTCAACATTACACGGTCACCTACGTTGAATTCGAAGTCCTTACGTTTAAGGTCGGCATAACTCTTTTGGCGATCACGGGCCGTCTTGAGTATCGCTTGAATTTGGACAATCTTCTCAGTTGTTTCATGGACTATCTCGGGTCCAGTGATTTGCGTTTCGCCTACCTCGACCCAACAAATAGGAGATCGGCATTTTCGGCCATACAACACTTCAAAAGGTGCGACATTAATACTCGAATGATAACTGTTATTGAGAGTATTCGGCTAGCGGCAAATGCCTTTCCCAAGCCTTTCTGAAATCAATGACACATGCACGCAACATGTCTTCCAAACTCTGAATCGTGCGTTCGCTTTGTCCATTGGTCTGCGGGTGATACGCAGTACTCATGTCGAGACGAGTCCCCAAGGGTTCTTGCAAAGAACGTGAAAATCTAGAAGCAAAACGGGGATCGTGATCTAAGATGATCGATAAGGGCACACCATGACGAGATACAACCTCTTTTATGTATAGTTGAGCGAGTCTCTCCATTGTATCAGTTTCCTTCATAGCTAAGAAGTGTGCAGATGAAAGGACCCGTCCTAATCCATCCGGACGAAGTCCATATCGATTATAAGTGATTCACAACAGTTGATTACATCGCGAGGTATTTGACCTCTATATGATACATTTTACAAACATTGCATTCGTTTTTGAAAAGACAATCTTTCATTACAACGAAAGTTGACGGCATGCATACCATTTTATAATATATCTAACTATAACTGATTTAATAATAATCTTGATGATCTCAACGACTCGAATGCAACGTCTTTTGAAATATGTCATGAATGACTCCAAGTAATATCTTTAAAATGACTGAAATCGATAAGAACAGGAGCAAGATAGTTTTTCACAGGTTTGAAAATTTAATTCGAAATCTTATGTGTTGTAGATGTAGAAGATGGTTGTGATTGTGGGTTTGATGGTTGTACCAGAAAAATAAGGCAATCGAATAGCAACGGTAACCAGTTTGTTGAGTTAAGTATTGCAGGTAGAACAAGATTAAATAAAGGCCAGAACAGGATCAATGGTTGGTTAAAAGGGTTTTTGTTTATACTTTTTGCTGATTTGTGACTGTTATGTTGTTGTTATTACTCATGAATTTGATCACATAAGGTGTTGATGTTCATCAATTGAGTGATATGAAGTGTAGGTTTATGATGAAATTGAATAGAACTCACAATATAGAAATTGTCGAATATTATGATTATTTGTTTCTTTTAAATTTCTGTTTCCTTTTTCAAATAGCAGTCGAGGTTTATATGGTTCGTTTGATGGTGGATTTCGAAGAAAACAGAAAGGTTCGAGAAGTAGTTTAGCAAGGGTGTTGGTTGTTTTGATAGTTCACGGTTGCAAGAAAGTTATATGTGTTTCAATCTTGGGCTGACTTTGTGGAGTTCTTTGGAGCTTGTCAACAACTGCTACAACAACAAATCAAATAGAAACAGAAGATTAGAGGGCACTGTAGCTGCAGGTTTTTGTTTGAGTTCATAGTGATCGTGTGACAGTAGCATGTATGGTTTGTTGTGGTGATGATTATGGTGGTTGAACAAGAACATAATCAACCGGAAAATAGCAGCTGCAATATTTAAAGGATGTTAGTGTTTGATTTTACATAAAAAAGAAGCAAAGGACAATTCGAGTGATTCTTTGATCAAGAAACAATAATCTTATTCTAAAATGGTGACTTAATAGTAGCAGCAAAGTCTGAGTAGGTTATATTGAGATGAAGGTGGTTATTTCGATTGAAGTGGGTGATGGAGGTTGAAGGTTTACCGAAACAGCAATTAGTTGTTGGCTGCAACTTCTTTTTCCCATTAGTTAAACAGAAATCGAAGAGAAAGGAAAAGAAAAAAAAATGAAGGATGAAGTAAACGAGTACGAGCAGGGAACTGGTTTTCTTTCAGCTCAATATTTGCTTATTTACTTTATAATATCACAGATTATATGATGTGTAGTGTAAAGTGTAATTGATTGATACAGTAATGTGATTTAAGCACCATTGTATTGTAGTGGCCATTAAAATTGATAGTCAACAATTTGCAGACACAAGGTACATGAGTTGTTCAATTAGAGGAATAAAATCAATAAAAAATAATATAAAGCAGATATGTACATCCACTTATTTGTATTTGTTTTAAGATCGTTTGATATCTAAGATTGAGACAGAAACAAAATATATAGAGATTGATGTTAACATGTAATTGAATCACACTGAATCCTTCATTATTTATATTTTATATAATTAAATTAAATTCTTATTAATGAAGATAATAATAATAATAGTAATTAATAATAAACAATAAATATAAATAAACTAAAAATAAAAAAAAATAAAAAAATAAGAATGATACAAATTATGTTATTGATAATAATATTAGTACATCGTATTACTTCCTACTAGTATTAACTATAAAAATACTAATGATATTATTATTAATAATAATAATAATAAAAATAATAATAATATGATAAGAATAATAATAATATAACCAATTACATGTAACAACTTTTTATGTTGATATATTAAAATTACAGATATCTTAATACTTATTTTAATGGAAGTATAATTAATAATATTGTAACCATATTTTTGATTATAATCTCATATATTATAATTCGCTAATCATGTAATAGTTTAATAATTATTATATAATAAAAAAAAAATTAATATTTGTATCTACTATATTATATCTGCATCTAATAATAAATATACATAAATCATATGTTATGTTTATTTATTTTCAAACAATTGTTCGTGAATCATCGAGAGCAGTCGAAGGTCATTTGAATATATGAACACAGTTCAAAGTTTTTGAAACATCCACATTACAGACTTTGCTTATCGTATCGAAATCATATAAAGATTAAGTTTAAATTTAGTCAAAAATTTCCGGGTCACTACAGTACCTACCCGTTAAAGAAATTTCGTCCCGAAATTTGAGTAAGGTCGTCATGGCTAACAAAAAAAACATTTTTCATGACGAATATGAGTTGATGAATAGAGTTTTATCATTATTGATTAATATAGATAAAACAATTCGATTACTCGAAGAGTACAAGTGAAGCTATCATAAAAGTTTGAAATGAGTAATTGCAGGTTTGTCTTAACTGGTGACGTAGTCAGGGTTGAATTTCGGAATTCAAGGGATTTAAAGAAAATCTTTGTAATCTATAAGATTTGATTCTTCGGTAAATAATAAAATTAGGATTCTCTTTAATTTAATGCGGTCGTCTGCCTCGATCGCTTTGCTATAAATCAACCTCTTTCGTTCCTTTTATTTTCATCACTCATATACATTCTTCCTCAATCTATTCTCTTAAGGATTGTGAAAATGCTCAATCCAGTTCTAATTCTGAATATTATTCTTGTCATTGCAACAATAATTCTTCTTTTTCATTTGCCACCAGAAGAATCTGTTTACTTCTATTACGCTCTAGGAATTATTGTATTCCTAATCCTCCCGTGTCTTTGTCTTGCTTTTCGCATAGACATACACGGTTTATGATCTTTCTTGTTTGCTGCGATTTATACTCCAATTTGTATTTCGTGGCTCCATGTTTTTGTTTTCTCCCCGATCTGAAGTAAAGCGATTAAGACGTCTCGAATTCGTACGTATAAAATTTCGAATGAATATAACTTAATGTTCTAAGCGGAAAGGAAAAGTAATAGCACGATTTTATTTGTTAAATTACCAGAAGTTACGGAAAAGACAGAACCATCAAGAAAATATTTTCTTGATATGTTTAGAGGTTAAATAGAATGAAAGAATCGTGTAGCATGGCACATAATGATGGTACTGTAAATCATCACATTCCATTAGAACTCAGCATGACTTACTGTAATATAATCACGTTGATCAAGTGTTATTATATTATACTAACTCATGCATCAGTTCCCAACATTACTTTAATAACATTCATATTTTAAGCTCGAAAGTTTACAGAATATAGGCACAAACAGTTTCTATATGATGTAACATTGATAGCACGAAGAGATTAATGATTTCAGATAAGAATAGTTATGAAAATATCTTCAGAAATATGAAGGATATTTATAATGAAAGATACGATGATATCTTAGAATTTCTAATATCGATGGATGATGAAGAAGATTTATCCGTAAAGGTTTAGGTTCGGAAGCAAGGTATTTGCTAAAGATTTCATCAGAAACAGAATCATTTGGATTCTTTGAAGTCAAACTTATTCTTTGCGATTTGTCCACGGCGTTCTTCATAGTTTCGCATAATCTGCTTTTCGGTACTAAATTTTCTATTGAATGTTTCCAATATAATGATACATAGGAAGCACGAAGAGGTATATAATTTCGAACGAGAATATTTATGAAAATATCCTCAGAAATATCGAAGATATTGATGATGATATTTTGGAATTTCTAAGTTCGATGGTTGATGGAAAAAGATTTTCCGCAAGATTTTAACATGACTTCGGAGCAAGATATTTTCTAAAGATTTCAACGGATCTAGATTTATCTGGGTTCTATTAATTTAGGGTATGTTACTTGTATTTCTCCTTGGTTTCCTTTATGGTTAGCTCAATCCGCTTTCCAGTTTCAACTTTTCTGAGTTTTTTCAACATACTAGTCTTTATCATCAAACTTTCGATGATTATGGTCGTTTACGGTTATCTACAGTTTCTGTTGCTTCATTCAGCTTTTTCAACATTCAGAGTATTGATTTGTGACTGAGTGCTTTTCAGAATGAGAGATCATAATTCCAAGAGATAAATGTCATATATATAACTGTTGATGTAGATATGCTGTGAGTTTTCAAAGTACTGATTGCTGATTCCCGGTAATTGTTATGGCAGTTCTCGTTATAAGATGTCGATGAGTATATGATAGGGTTTCAATGAATAAATATAATGATTTATCAAAGAGATTTAAGCCAAAAAGCAACGAGGTTGCTGGTACGTCTGCTGGTAATATGGTGGAATATAAAAGAATTCTCCGGTATCAAAAGGGTAATTATATATATCAGGATTATAGTAAGGCTACTTCGAATGAAAAGTCGAAGTTGACTTGCTGGAGCTGTGACAAAATTGGCTACTTTAAAAAGGGATCGCAAAATTATTTTTGCTAATAAATGTCAAAGGATCTGACGCGGCTACGTGTTAAACTTTTACTCAGTTGCCGAGAGTTTCTCAGGTGCATAACTATATGCATAAATCTTTCCTTCCGTTAATGAAGTGCGGTTGATTCATCCTATCGATTGAGGTGTTTTCAAGAATCATGAAAGGTTTGAACGCAGATTGTAATCGTCAAGATATAAATGAGGTTTAAGATGAAATCAAGTGGCAACTTGAAGAAATGTTTAGTTTCATATGTTATATTCAATATTTTAATTCATTTTAATTGTCCAATGTTATTAGTCCACAGTCGATAGTCCACAGTTGACAGTCCAATAATTCATATATAATTTAATATATAATATTCGAATTAATTAATACGTATCGTGACCCGTGTACATGTCTCAGACTCGATCACAGCTCAAAGTATATATATTATTATAGAATCAACCTCAACCCTGTATAGAGAACTCGTTCATTACTGCATATAGAGTGTCTATGGTGATTTCAAATAATATATATAGATGCGTCGATATGATATGTCAAAACCTTGTATACGTGTCCCGATATTTAAAGTGCGTAAAATAAATAACAGAAATAAATGACGATAAATAAAGTGCGTAAAGTAAATAACAGAAATTAAATGACGTTAAATAAAGTTGCGAGAATTGAAATTGCGATAAAATAAATTGCGATAATTAAATTGCGATAAATAAAATGTAAAATGGAATTAACAGTTAGCTAGGAACAGTTAGCTAGGATTTTGTTAGCGTGATTTCTTAACAAAATTTCATATTGTTAATTAGTCTGTTTCTAATCAATTTTTATTGTGTCCATTATTTCTTCATTATGCCACTTGTTGGATTCTGATAGGTCAAAATCCAAATATAAAATTGAACGAAAATGGTTATTTTGTGGTGAACGAATTTGTATAGATGTGGTTGTAAATAGGATAGTAAAATAACAGTTGAATCAGATTCGTAGAATGTACAGTATAACTTATTAATATGAAATCTAAATATTCCTCGGGTATTACCTACCCGTTAAAATATTTTCATGTTTAACACTTTGTACAAAAGAATTTTTAATTACAATCTTTATGAAAACATATATACATATATATTTTCTTCAGATGTAATCATGGATTCATTGAGTTAATATGATATTAAACTCATTTGGTTTACCGTTAGAACTAGAATATATAATCTCTAAAACATTAGAGATTTCATAATCGCCATGTCGAACGAAGATAAATGAGGTAGAACGATACGTAGAACGAAGATCATACTCAAAGTACATATGATGATATTGAAGCATGGATTGTTGATGGTACTGGTGCTGTTATTAATTGTACTGTTGGTGCCGGTGATGTTGCTGAAGCTGATACATTTTGCACCATATTCTCCGAATTGATTATTCGAGCGCGAAGTTCGTTGACTTATTACCCCAAGATGATTGTCGGTTGGAACGAGCGGATGAATAAGGTTCAGAATTTTGGATAGAATATGATCTTGTCGAGTTACCCTGGAAATGGGACTGAAAATGGTGTCTCGAACAGGTTCGCCGGTAAACGCTTTAGGTTCATTGTCAAGAGGTGAATTCAGTTGGTGGAAGGGATTGCCTTCTGCGCGTTTCCATTAATTAAGTCAACTACGAACCCATCAGATGAATTGATAATGGCTGATTGGTTGATTCATGCCGATGACGCTGTTTTCGGAGCTTAGGTGAACATCTATGTCAGAATAGCTGTCGGAATAACTATCGGAATAGCTATCGGAATCTGAGGGACTCGAACTGGTTGCAGGATTCACCTCGTACGATCAGATGAAGGATTTTCGATAAGAAATAAATTATAGGATGTAGATTAGTACCCTGCAATACATAATTTACATATGCATATATAATACTAAAATCCCATAAGTTATGGAGGAATCTACGGAAGTTGTCAGGCAAAGTTACAGTAACAGATATGCTAAGATATGAAGTAGCAGATACGCTAAGATATGAATTTTGTCTATACACTATTCATGCAGTCAATGCAGTAAAACGTGTCTAGACTAAGAATGATAAGTAAGTGATTCTCTAAGAATGATAAGCAGGTAATTTTTGACACAAAATGATAAGAAAAACTTTTGATATGCAGACACGGTCGAAGTCCAGACTCAATAATGCATCGTAACGACTTATCAGTTAGACACACTAATGCAGACATTGTTCGCTAAGACCACCGCTCTGATACCAACTGAAAGGACCCGTCCTAATCCATCCGGACGAAGTCCATATCGATTATAAATGATTCACAACAGTTGATTACATCGCGAGGTATTTGACCTCTATATGATACATTTTACAAACATTGCATTCATTTTTGAAAAGACAATCTTTCATTATAACGAAAGTTGACGGCATTCATACCATTTTATAATATATCTAACTATAACTGATTTAATAATAATCTTGATGATCTCAACGACTCGAATGCAACGTCTTTTGAAATATGTCATGAATGACTCCAAGTAATATCTTTAAAATGAGCAATTACACAGCAGAAGATTTCTTTCGTACCTGAGAATAAACATGCTTTAAAGTGTCAACCAAAAGGTTGGTGAGTTCATTAGTTTAACATAAATAATCATTTCATAATTTTAATAGACCACAAGATTTCATATTTCCATTTCTCATAAACATACGTCCCATGCATAGAGATAAAAATATCATTCATATGGATTGAACACCTGGTAACCGACATTCACAATATGCATATAAGAATATCCCCATCAATTCCGGGATCCTCCTTCAGACATGATATAAATTTTGAAGTACTAAAGCATCCGGTACTTTGGATGGGGCTTGTTGGGCCCGATAGATCTATCTTTAGGATTCGCATCAATTAGGGTGTCTGTTCCCTAATTCTTAGATTACCAGACTTAATAAAGAGGGGCATATTTGATTTCGATAATTCAACCATAGAATGTAGTTTCACGTACTTGTGTCTATTTTGTAAATCATTTATAAAAATTGCGCATGTATTCTCAGCCCAAAAATATAAAGAGTAAAAGGGAATCAAATGAAACTCACCTGATGTATTTTGTAGTAAAAATACATATGACTATATTGAACAACTGAACAATGCAAGGTTAGCCTCGGATTCATGAACCTATATCATTTGTATATATATATTAAAACATATAGCACATAATTCCATTTATTAATAATATGATACTTATTGAAATATTTTAATTATATAATAATCATACTAAATTCTATTTAAGATATATATATTTATATGTATATACTTTACTTTTATATTATATCTTCCATTATGTGTTATATATATTTATTAATATTTATACATATAGTTATATTATTATGTATATAAGTAGTTAGTATTATATCAAAAATCAGTAATTTGTTATAGGTTATATTTATATAATTAATGTCAATATGTTTTGTTCTAATATTTTATGTAATATAAATATAATTATATTATATATCAAATGTATTTTTTTTTTGTATCTAATATGTATTTGATAAAATAATGTTAATAATAATAATAATAATAATACTAATAATAATAATAATAATAATAAAAATAATAATATAATAATAATAATAATAATAATAATAATAATAATAATAATAATAATAATAATAATAATAATAATAATAATAATAATAATAATAATAATAAAACTAACTCTAATTTATACCTTAAATTGGTACGGGCTTAGCCATCAAGAGTCCAAATGATCAAGAAGCCCAAGTTACATGTCCAATCCATTTAGCTAAACCGAATTGTTTTAAGTCTTATCCGTTTTTTTTTCTTCTTTTTATTCGATCTAAATATTTGCAGGGGTTCAATAGGTGCTCCGGTTTGAGGATATTAGATCAAGCGATTAACAGCAGATTCAAATGGGTTCCTGATATTCAAAGGTAATGATTTATAGTAGTTATCAATTTGATTTAGTTAAATTGTTGGATGTTTTGTGGTTATTCAATTAACAGGTGGTCCGGTTTGGTTTTAAATCGAGCAATAATCAACAATTAATTGAAAAAGGTTTTAAGGGAAAAATTATCAATAAGTAATCGATTACCTGTTTTGTTGAAACGCATATGATTGAAACAACAGCAAGTGACTGAAATCGATAAGAACAGGAGCAAGATAGTTCTTCACAGGTTTGAAAATTTAATTCGAAACCTTATGTGTTGTAGATGTAGAAGATGGTTGTGATTGTGGGTTTGATGGTTGTACCAGAAAAATAAGGCAATCGAATAGCAACGGTAACCAGTTTGTTGAGTTAAGTATTGCAGGTAGAACAAGATTAAATAAAGGCCAGAACAGGATCAATGGTTAGTTAAAAGGGTTTTTTTTTATACTTTTTGCCGATTTGTGACTGTTATGTTGTTGTTATTACTCATGAATTTGATCACATAAGGTGTTGATGTTCATCAATTGAGTGATATGAAGTGTAGGTTTATGATGAAATTGAATAGAACTCACAATATAGAAATTGTCGAATATTATGATTATTTGTTTCTTTTAAATTTATGTTTCCTTTTTCAAATAGCAGTCGAGGTTTATATGGTTCGTTTGATGGTGGATTTCGAAGAAAATAGAAAGGTTCGAGAAGTAGTTTAGCAAGGGTGTTGGTTGTTTTGATAGTTCACGGTTGCAAGAAAGTTATATGTGTTTCAATCTTGGGCTGACTTTGTGGAGTTCTTTGGAGCTTGTCAACAGCTGCTGCAACAACAAATCAAACAGAAACAGAAGATTTGAGGGCACTGTAGCTGCAGGTTTTTGTTTGAGTTCATAGTGATCATGTGACAGTAGCATGCATGGTTTGTTGTGGTGATGATTATGGTGGTTGAACAAGAACATAATCAACCGGAAAATAGCAGCTGCAATATTTAAAGGATGTTAGTGTTTGATTTTACATAGAATAGAAGCAAAGGACAATTCGAGTGATTCTTTGATCAAGAAATAATAATCTTATTCTAAAATGGTGACTTAATAGCAGCAGCAATGTCTGAGTAGGTTATATTGAGATGAAGGTGGTTATTTCGATTGAAGTGGGTGATGGAGGTTGAAGGTTTACCGAAACAGCAATTAGTTGTTGGCTGCAACTTCTTCTTCCCATTAGTTAAACAGAAATCGAAGAGAAAGGAAAAGAAAAAAAATGAAGGATGAAGTAAACGAGTACGAGCAGGGAACTGGTTTTCTTTCAGCTCAATATTTGCTTATTTACTTTATAATATCACAGATTATATGATGTGTAGTGTAAAGTGTAATTGCTTGATACAGTAATGTGATTTAAGCACCATTGTATTATAGTGGCCATTAAAATTGATAGTCAACAATTTGCAGACACAAGGTACATGAGTTGTTCAATTAGAGGAATAAAATCAATAAAAAATAATATAAAGCAGATATGTACATCCACTTATTTGTATTTGTTTTAAAATCGTTTGATATCTAAGATTGAGACAGAAACAAAATATATAGAGATTGATGTTAACATGTAATTGAATCACACTGAATCCTTCATTATTTATATTTTATATAATTAAATTAAATTCTTATTAATGAAGATAATAATAATAATAGTAATTAATAATAAACAATAAATATAAATAAACTAAAAATAAAAAAAAATAAAAAAATAAGAATGATACAAATTATGTTATTGATAATAATATTAGTACATCGTATTACTTCCTACTAGTATTAACTATAAAAATAATAATGATATTATTATTAATAATAATAATAATAAAAAAAATAATAATATGATAAGAATAATAATAATATAACCAATTACATGTAACAACTTTTTATGTTGATATATTAAAATTACAGATATCTTAATACTTATTTTAATGGAAGTATAATTAATAATATTGTAACCATATTTTTGATTATAATCTCATATATTATAATTCGCTAATCATGTAATAGTTTAATAATTATTATATAATAATAAAAAAAATTAATATTTGTATCTTCTATATTATCATCTGCATCTAATAATAAATATACATAAATCATATGTTATATTTATTTATTTTCAAACAATTGTTCGTGAATCATCGAGAGCAGTCGAAGGTCATTTGAATATATGAACACAGTTCAAAGTTTTTGAAACATCCACATTACAGACTTTGCTTATTGTATCAAAATCATATAAAGATTAAGTTTAAATTTAGTCGAAAATTTCCGGGTCACTACAGCAGATTTGGTAAGACGATCAACGATAACCCAGATGGTATCGTATCCACCCACCATCTTTGGTAACTTCGTAATGAAATCCATTGTTATCCTTTCCCACTACCATTGTGGGATTTCGGGTTGTTGAAGTAACCCAGAAGGCCTCTGATGTTCGTCCTTAACTTTTGAGCAAGTCAAACACTTACCAACATAAGTTGCAACATCCTTCTTAAGATTCGGCCACCAATACTGTTCCTTGAAATTGTGGTACATTTTACCAGCTCCTGGATGAATCGAATATCTCGACTTGTGGGCTTCATCTAATATAAGGCTCCTTAGATCTCCATAACGGGGTACCCAAATTCTTTCGGCATAGCATCGGAGTCCAGTCTCCTTAACTTCGAATCGAGAAACGAGAATGTTCAAGTATTCATGAGATATATTCTCCTCCTTGAGAGCCTCATCTTGGGCTGCTCGGATCTGGCTGTTGAGGTTCGAATGAATGGTGATGTTCAGAGCCCGAACACGAAGAGGTGCCATCCTCTCCTTTCTGCTCAAAGCGTCAGCTACAACATTGGCTTTGCCAGGGTGATAACGAAGTTCACAATCATAGTCGTTCAGCGTCTCGATCCATCGACGCTATCTCATATTTAGTTGCTTCTGATCAAAGATGTGTTGGAGGCTTTTGTAGTCGGTGCAGATAGTACTTTTAGTTCCATAAAGATAGTGTCTCCACAGCTTTAATGCAAAGACAATGGCTCCAAGCTTGAGATCGCGCGTAGTGTAATTTTGCTCGTGAATCTTCAGTTGTCGGGAGGCGTAAGCGATAACCTTTGTGTGTTGCATCAGTACACAACTAAAACCACTTTTCGAGGCATCGCAATAAATGACGAAATCATCACTGCCTTCAAAAAGTGATAAGATAGGTGCGATGGTTAACTTCTTTTTCAAGGTTTGAAATGATGATTCCTGTTCGGGTTCCCAAATGAACTTCTTCCCTTTGTGAGTCAGCGCGGTCAAAGGACGCGCAATCAGAGAGAAACCTTCAATAAATCTTCGGTAGTAACCGGCGAGGCCTAAAAATTGGCGAATGTGAGTCAGAGTAGTGGGGGTTTTCCACTTGCTGATAGCTTCGATCTTTGCGGGATCTACTTTTATACCTTGATCACTCACAACGTGACCCAGAAATTGGACTTCCTTCAACTAAAACTCACACTTGGAGAATTTTGCATAAAGTTGCTCTTGTCTCAAGAGTTCCAACACTAGACGAAGATGTTGCTCATGTTCTTCTTCGCTTTTGGAGTAGATGAGGATATCATCTATGAAGATGATAACGAAATTATCCAGGTATGGCTTGCATACACGATTCATGAGGACCATAAACACGGCAGGTGCGTTGGTTAAACCGAATGGCATCACGAGAAACTCATAATGACCATAACGAGTTCTGAATGCGGTCTTCATCACATCGCTCTCTTTCATCCTCAACTGGTGATAACCAGATCGCAGATCGATCTTAGAGTAAACGCTCGATCCTTGTAGTTGATCAAAAAGATCATCAATTCGGGGAAGAGGATACCGATTCTTGATCGTCAATTTGTTGAATTCACGGTAGTCGATACACATGCGGAATGATCTGTCCTTCTTCTTCACAAATAAAATAGGTGCGCCCCAAGGCGAGAAACTTGGTTGGATAAATCCACGATCTAGCAGTTCTTGTAATTGGCTCTGCAACTCTTGCATTTCGGAAGGTGCGAGTCGATAGGGTTCGCGAACTACAGGTGCAGCTCCGGGAACTAAATCGATATGAAACTCCACTGCTCTCGGTGGCGGTAATCCAGGCAATTCCTCTGGAAAGACGTCAAAAAATTCGTTCATAATTCTTACATCATCCACGCTCTTCACTTCTGTTTCTAACATTTTCACATGTGCCAAAACAGCAAGACGTCCTTTCTTCATGATCTTTTGCGCTTTCATGCAACTAATGAGATTCAGTTTCGAGCTACATCTTTCTCCGTAAATAATCAGTGGCTCACCATCTCCGTGTGGTATACGAAGAGCTTTATCTCTACAGATAATGTCGGCCCTTATCTTGGTCAACCAGTCTATACCGACAAGAACATCAAAGCTTCCCAATTTGATGGGTGTCAAGTCAATCTCGAAATCCACACCAGCTATGTTGATAATAGCTCCTCGGCTAATTTGGTCAACTTTCTCAAGTTTTCCATTGGCTACCTCTACAAGCATACTCTCCTTTAAAGGAACTAACGAGCAATTTATGTTAGATCAAAAGTGTCTACATACATAACTTCTATCGGCACCAGTATCAAATAGGACAGAAGCTAATATATTGTTGATAGTGAATATACCTGTGACCAAGTTGGGGTTCTCACGGGCATCCCCTGCGTTTACGTTAAAAGCTCTGCCACGCGGTGGTCTGCCGTCCTTTCGCTTGTTGGGACACTCATTTTTGAAGTGGCCCGGTTGTCCACACTCATAGCACTTTCTCAGTCCAGTAGGGTTTGTCTTCACATTCAGGGTGGTGATCTTGCAGTCTTTGCCAATATGCCCAGTCCTTTTACATTTCTCTCAGACCACGTTGCAGTCCCCGGTGTGATGCTTGTAGCATTTCTTGCACTGCGGCAGACTACCCTTGTAGTTAGAGTTTGAGCTAGTGTTCGGATTGGGGTTCCTTCCGTCGTTGTGCCTCTTAGCAGGGTTTTGTTCAAAGACCCTCCCCTTGTTATTGTCCCACTTACGCTTCTCACTACTACCCGATTCGGATTTACCCTTTTCTGGTTCTTGGCTGGTGATTTGGTTCATCAGGGTATGCGCCATGCGCATACCTTCCAGGACATCAGCTGGTTTTGAAGAGGTGACATTTTCCTTAATGGACTTGGGGAGTCCCCAGAAATACCATTCCATTCGCTTAAATTCGGGGGTGACCATCGTAGGACACATCAGAGCTAATTCCAGATACCTTCGGTTATAACTATCAAGATCGTTTCCTACCACTTTCAGTGCCCAAAACTCATTTTCCATCTTCTGTATCTCCATTCTGGGGTAGTACTCTTCGATCATAGCCCCCTTAAATTCCTCCCACGGGGTAGCATACGCCTCATTAATACCCTTAGCTTGAGCAAGTGTGTTCCACCAGGTTAAGGCGCCGTCCGACATCGTACATGAGGCATACTTGGTTTTGTTCATCTATGAGCAGTTGCTTACATAGAACACAGCTTCTAGTTTCTCAAACCACCTAGTCAGTCCAACTGGCCCCTCAGTACCACTAAAGTTGTGGGGCTTGCAGCTTTGGAATTCCTTGTATGTGCACCTGTTATGATTGTGCTGGATAACCGGTGGAGCTTGGGGGTTCATTTCCGCTATAGCTGCGGCTACCCGTTCGGCTATCATTTCTTCAATCTATGCTGCTGTGGGCATTGATCTTCCGTTGGCCATTGATCTTCTAAACAAAATTTTTGACTCAAGTCAAAATCCAGCATTCAAATAATAATGATACAGCATATGGTAACCAACATGGAATCAACACAGCGCATGTTAATTAAGTAATGCAACTAGATACAGATACCACAAAATCATCATACAGTAACGTAATAGAACACCGTACAAAGATTAAACAACACTAAGTTCCATTCATTAATAAAAAAGTTGCATACATTCGCATAAGATTCGTACAATACACAAGTGAAACATGAAACTACAAATGGGATTACATAAAGAAACCTAATACAAAAGCCCTATGGTGACGGTGGGTAAAGGATGTACATCATGTGGGACACCTGGTCCTTGAGCTCAGTTACCTGAGAACGGAGGGTATCCACCTCCCTTGTCAGTTCCTTGACAGAGGGAGAGGCTAGTGGAGCAGGCAGTGCTGATGGTGCATGTGGTGCCGGTGTTGCAGATGATGCTGGTGGAGCTGGTGGTGCAGACGGTCCGGCACCAGAAGTAGATGCTGCATAACGGGGAGCCTTACATATGAATGGATCAGCAGGATACGGCACAAGCCGCTTACGGGCGGTAACTCTAACCTTCAGTCCATGTGCGTTAACGAACGATCTACCTCCGTTAACCCCTGGAATAGCAGTACCGTTGAAACGATACCGTTTATTCGGAATGGTAGAGGGTGGCAGCACGGGTGCCTCCTCAGGGTCCTCGTCAGAATCATCGTCGGAATCCTCGTCGCTGGATGTGCTCGGCCAGTAGTCATCAGTCGGTATCGGCCAGGTGGAATCGGCACAACACGTCCATCAGGAAGGCGCCTAGCCTAATGATTATGCTCATTACGAAACGGAACGTCCCCATATTCCCCAGGAATCACAGCACCAGTGGAATGGTGCTGTGGCTCCGAGGGTCCTGGGATGAGTGGAACTGGAATCTCCGGTGGATCTTCGGGTCCGTCTGAGATGATCACTGGGTCGGGTGTGTGGCTACTGGCTCCAGAGGATGAAGCGCAAGAGTCGCTGGAGGGTGTCGATGACGGGATCTGTGTGTCGGCAGCAGTAGTAGGCGAGGTGGCGGATGAGTCTGAGTCGCTATCCAAAATGATAACGGGCGGGATATCCGACATCTGAACAAGGAAAAATAACTTTTTCCATGTCAGTAAGTCATATAGCAAGTACGTATTAGGCAAAGTAACTACGCCAGCCTAGATCATCTATAGCAGTAAGTAGCATGGCAATAATAACAAGAATCATGCAATCAAAAGCAGAAAATAGCATGCAGTAGTGAAAGCAAGTAACAGTATACGGCATATAGTAGTAAAAGTAAGCAGTAGCATGCAGCAAGTTCTGCAGAAACAAGTAAGCTAGCAAGTTGTAGATTAGTCCTATTAGTGAATTCTACTCGGTCCGGTCTAGACTCACTAATGCAACCTAATTCCCTACAACCAATGCTCTGATACCAAATGTGATGCCCCGTACAAAACCATCGTGTACGGATCATCAACAACAGGATCATTACAAGGTCAAACACTATATGCTATTTTAAAATAAGTTTACATTCATAAGAAAAGGTGACGTCATAACCAACGCCAAATGTTTAACATACAATAATGTGCCTCTACGAATAGAAGGCGATAATAATAGTATGTGACCCAATGGTCATTACAAATTCATTGTTTCAAAAGTAATAAAGTTTGAATGCAAAATAAACGTTTCATGCGAAGACATCTCTAATAAGCACAGCGGGAGTCTACAAAGCATGACAACTACAGCGGAAGCAACCAAACCTTAAGCACCTGAGAAAAACATGCTTAAAAACGTCAACACACAGGTTGGTGATCTATAGTTTAAGTATAACAGTAATGTAAGGTAGGCCACGAGATTTCAGTATTTCAAAACAGTATGAAAAATAAATGTATAACCGTGGGCACTTGATAACTAACTTAACGTAAATAACACCCCCTAAAAGTACACTTGGCGAGTGCGTAAATTTACGAAGTATTAAACCCCCGTTAAATGCTAGCTCTACTAGCCCGAGTGGGGATGTCAAACCCTATGGATCCATATCTAAGATTCGCGTTCACCGGTTCAAAGACCAATGACTAAACGTTACCGAGCTAACGGGAAAGTTTATGCCGTTGTATAACCCACACATATATAAAGTTTAGGTACTCTTGCCTAGTATGTAAAATGTAAAATGCGCATGTATTCTCAGTTCCCAAAATAGTTAAAGTAAAAAATGGACGCTATAACTCACAGTGGAAAGTAGTAAAAGTCGATACGCGGTAGGAAATCAAGTGGTTGGTCCGAAAGGTCCTCAACCTAAGTCAAAAGTTAATAAGTCAGTAAATAGTTCCCAAAGGTTTAAAAGTATGTAAATTAGGTCTTAAGTACCATCATCATTCATCATTAAACAAAAAGTGTAAAGTAAGTTTCAATTATGAATAGAGTTTGAAATAAAGGCTGATTTCGTTCAGTCGTCATGACCTCTATACAAACTGAAATGAGGTGAGACCAGCGGACATGGCTCCGTATATGAGTCCCCTAGAGGCTGACCAATTTCCAGAACCAAACCCGTCTTTGTTTGACTGTGGTGATGGTTAAGTGCGAGTAGGTCAGAAAATTCAGCACAACGTTAAAAGGGTGTAGTGACTTTCGGATGGCCATAAATCCTAAGCCGTAACTCGGATTAAGACGAGGTCTAAACGGAAAATCATTTACTCGAACCGAAATAGCTGGAAATCAACTTTTCTAGTAGCCCAGGTTAATGATCAGATCTAGAAAACAGTAAGTAATGTGTTCTGGTGGGTTCTTGGTGCTTGATGCTCATCACGGTTCTCATCCTTGATGCGTATAGCTTCAAGTGTACAACTCGTTGATGTGTTTGCATCATCTTTACCAAGTTTTGACCATAATAACACTAGTGTAATTCTAAGATATGTAGAACAACTCAATTAAGGGTTGTAAGTAGTTTGATGAACCAAAGTTACATCAAGATCTTAGATCCGACACATACATGAGTTCTAATAGTAATATTATGCTACAAACTTGAAAGTAAACTAAATAATCAAGATCTTAAGTTATAGAACTTAGATCATAGCTAGATCTTAAAGATCCTAGACTAGAAAGTCTAGATCTAGAGTTATTAAGTTAGATCCTAAGTTATAGAACTTGGATCTTCACTTTAATGAAACCATAAGTTATGAAACTTAGATTTTCAACTTGTAACATGTATATAAGCTTATAAGCTCTTATTTACAACAAATTTGGAAGACCATAAGCTATAGAAACTTAGATCCAACACAAGTGTATGAAGTTATAACTAGAAAGTTATACTTCCATGTTCTTGAACTTATAAAGTTAACTTTAGTTTCAAGAAATATGAGATCAAGCTTAACTAGTAATACTTGACCAAATTTGACAACATCTTAACTTTAAAGTACTTACAAAAGAAAGAAATAAACTAAAGTTACAAATTATATGTTCATGTTTGTTTCATACTTAAGAAGATTCAAATCAAAGTTTGGATCTTAGGATTTAAGTCTACAAAACATGAACACAAGTAGGATTATGAAACTTGAACTTTAAATTTTATAATATTTTAGTGTAGAACCATAAACTAACAAGTTTAGATTCTTTTTCTTGGTTCTTCATCAAACAAAAAATGGAAGTAACCAAGATTACATGAAGATACAAGCTAGGTAACTTGATCTTTAACAACAACAAACAACAAGTAAGTAAACAAAAAACAAAGAACAAGTATATTGATGATGATGGTGGCGGTTTTCATGGAAGAAAAAGAAAGAAAAAAGAAATTTGTTACTTACAAAGTATAGAGAAAATGTGAGAGAAATGAAGTGTGGTATGTATGTGTGTGTAAAGGAAGTGAAATACAAGTAAATAAGTAACAAAAAAAAGAGACTTGAACTCCCTCCTCCCCATTGTTGGCCGACGGTTTTTGGAGCAAAAGGGGAAGGGTCAAATGTAACTTTCAAGCATGGGGTGAAGGTGTTAGCTTAGAATGGTAATAAAGTTAAATGCATAGGAGCTTGGTGCTAGCATGCTTGTGACAAGTCTCTTCATACTTAACTTAATTAATCTAGTTCTTAACCTTAATGAGTCATTAGCATGATGATGGGCTCCTAATAGTCCATTAAGAAAAGTAGGGTGGACTTCCAAGTCCATTAACATGAGTCCATGTAAGTAAGTAACAATTAAATAAACAAAGCCCAAGTAATTAACTAGTAACATTAGTTAATTAAAAATGATTAATAATAATTACTCATGTACGTAAATAATATTCAAAATATTATTCGTGAAAAGTACGTGTGTCACAAAGACAAGTCGGGACATGTAAAGTCAATTACGATAACAAGTAAATGTATAAAAATACATTTATTAAAGCGCAAGTATTAATAATAAATATTAATAATAAAAGTTGGAAAATCCAGGGTCGTTACAAGTATCGTCCGGACAATAATCTCAGATTAAATAAGTAAATTTTCAATGACCATTACATGGTCAAAATCCACGGCATTAGCGTGCCTTCGTAATTGTCTATGTGCATGACGTATTATTCACATCCAGAACATCACGAAACCTTTACAACCATCAAAATCCGGAGATTCATGTGTATGTGTGATAAAGGCACTTAATGCCATGTCATGCAGAGTCCTCAGACATCCACTAACACTTAAACCATTCAAAATTGTTAAATTACCCAAGGATCTTTGTTAGGACCCCGAAGTTGTATAGTATTAATGTGAAATAAACTTAAATGAAGGTTCCTTAGAAGAGGGCTATATAAGGAACCTAAGTAGTCCTAATTAGATAGCCATTGCATTGTAAACGAGTTCTAGAAGCTGTGGAATGTAAATCTTGTTGATTCTCTCTCATACCGAATCTCCTTTACACTTACTGAATCTCATTCTAACTTATCTTTTCTTCTAATCTCAACATGATCTGACCTATCATTTGGTATCAGAACTTCTAGAGAGTGATATTACATCACTAGATCGATCTAGAGATTGAAGATTACAGAATCTGAGCACTCTCGGTATATTGAATCAGATTCGGTATAATCAAATCTGATAATCTGACATTCAGATTCTTGTAATAAGTTCAGTAAAGGTGTATTAGGTTGATTAGAAAGAGTTTCGATCATCATTACAGCTTTTTAACATAATCATGAAGAATCAAGTTGTTTTTTTGGAGTTCGTGGCTAAAACTCTCGGTATTCATCAATTCAAGCTTGATTCTGTAGTTTAGTAAAGGTTTGAGGTTTCAGTTGTGATCGTGAGGTGTTTAATCACATTTCTGACTATTTAATTTCATCAACTCTTCAAGTTTTGAAGATTTGATCTACATTCGGTATCGTAACTACCATACCGAATCTGCTTCAAAGTTATTAATTCTCAATCAGTGTTGCAGATTGTGGTGTGTTTGTGATTCTATCACATTCGCTTTGGTCATACGCAGCTAATTGGTGTGATTTGAGAAAGGATTCGTTTGAATTCTAGGTTTTCATACTTAGACTCGGTATTGTCAACTGCTACAGTTGACATTCGGTATCCTATACATTCGGTATCTTTGATATTTTATGTGATACTAACTTGTTTCCTTGTGCATCAAGGTTACAGAATCTAATTCAAAGGAATTGAATTGTGTTTGAATTCAAATTCATATAGAATCTGACTGCCGAGTCAGATACCGAATCAGAATCTCGGTATCACTTAATTCATTGGTTTTAAGTGTTCTCAGGCTACAAATCTTGTGGTTATCGAATCTATACTGAATCTGGGTGTGTTACTTATATTTCTGATCAGTTTCTGTTCAGAATCTGGTTTGCCGAATCTGCTACAGTACAGAATCTGTACCGAATCTGCTACAGTACCGAATCAGATATGTAAACTAACATTTGTGTTAGATTGTTGTGATTTTTCATCCTAGATTTGTGTAATACCGAATCTACCTCATTTTCAAGATGTCTACTCAAGATACTTTGATCATTGGATCAGATTCCCATCCTCTAGTGATGTTTGATGGTAAGTACACTCAGTGGCTTCACCGTATCTCTCGGAACATAGACTACAAGGGTGAGAAAGAAAAGTACATATGGGCTTCTCTGAGAGATGGTCCAGTTGTCGATTATCATCCAGATACTGGTATGCCAATTCCAGTCTATGAACTTTCTGGTGATAAACATGAGAGAGCTCAGGGTGACATAGAGGCAAAGAACATTGTTATTCAAGCTATCCCGTATGAATTGTTTGAAAATGTTGATAGCAACACCACAGCAAAAGATATATGTGATGAGATCAAATGACAGCAAGAAGGTTATGACATGTCAGATGTTACTAAACTGAATAAGGCTCTTGGATTTTATGAAGATTTCAAGCAGGAACTTGATGAACCACTCAAGGATACCTACCGTTGGTTCAATGGTGTTCTCAATGGGTTGAAAAGGTGCATGATCATAAAAGTAAATGCTGAAGTCAACATGAAATTTCTCAAAAAGCTCAATGTTGATTGGCTTCCTTATGGAATCATTGTTCGATCTACCAAAGAGATTGATAAGATGACTATTCATGAGCTTATTGGAGTTCTTATGCATTACCAACCTGAAATGTCTAAACTTCAAGAAGGAAGGAAAGAGTCATCTACAAGTGATCCTCTTGCTCTCATTGCCAAAAAAAAGAGCAAATCATTTACGACTTCCAAAAGTTTGTCCAAGAAAGTGCTTGTTGAAGAATCTACTGATTCTGAAGAGTTGAATCAATCTGATGTTGATGATTCTCACCTTGAATTAGTCAAAATGGTAGCCATGTTCACAAAAGCCTTGAACAAACACAAGTTTAAAGGCAAATCAAGCAATCAACGCAAGAACTCATCGTCTTCCTCGTACTACAAGAAAGCTGATCAATCAAAACAACAACAACGTGCTGATGATTCCAAGAAGGATGATTCCATCTGTTTCAATTGTAGCAAAGCTGGTCATTACTCTCATGAGTGCAAGATGCCTAAGAAAAAGGATGCAGCTTACTACAAGAAGAAAATGTTGATGGCTAAGATTGTAGAAACTAGGGGAGAGCTGAAACTGGTTGATGATACTTGGTTTAACTGGACTGATGATTCAGATTCAGAGGTGGAACATGCAAATGTTTGCAAGGTGACTAAGCTCATCAAAGCTAAGGAAGCAATGGAGAATTCTGACTCAGCATCTAATGATGATGAGGTACAATCATCTGAAATTCCTCCTGATTTTATAAAAGTGCAAAATGACATGATGAAGAATTTGGTCTCAATGTCAAAAGAAGTCAAAGGTTTAAAATCTGAAAACAAGGTTTTAAAAGATAAAATCAAATTTTCTGAGACCAATCCATCTACATCTAAATTACAATCGGAATTGCAAAGATTGACTGTTCAACTTAGCTCCACAGAAACTAAGTTGGAAGATCTTAAAAAATCAATTCATCCGATTAAAGTCGAAAGGACAAATTATCGTCTAAAATCGGAATGACTAGCAGAAAAAGTTCAATTTTTAGAAAAAGATCTTTCTGATTTGAAAACTAAACATGAACCCACACTTTCAAAGCTAAACAAGAAAATTATTCAATTGGAAAACACCATAATTGAAAAGAACTCTGAAATTTTTCATTGTCAAAAGAGTCTTTTCAAATGAAAGCACAACTTGCTCGATATGAGGAAAAACTCTATCGAACAGAGCAATCCAAAGCTATCATGGATATGGGACTTTCAAAACAAACGATTTTCATGAATAGACCAAAAACGATTCATGGTGAAAATGGGGGTTGGGTTATGAAGATCCTAAGATCTTAGATAATGCTTCCAAAAAGATTCCAGGATTATATCATTCTGATTACTTTCGAGCTGGTTTACCATCTCATTTTTTGCATGCTTCTGATGCTGATTTTGTTGATATTATTATTAATCGCAAATCTAGGAAATACCATCAAATTAGTTTAATGTATGAAAAAATTAATGCTAAAATGGGTAAATCAAATCCTGATTTCTTGAAGGAACTTGTTGAAACTGAAAAGAATATGCAACGTGAAAATTATGTGCCTATGCACAGACTGGTTTATATCCCAACACTCATGCTAGAGTAATACATTTTAATGCTTGAGAATGAAGTGTTTAACAAACCTAGTTCTAGCATTATTGTTATAGATGAGGTGTTTGATGAACCAACTTTTGATGTGAAACCAATTCTACCAACCTTACCTGCATGTTCTGATAATGTTTTCTATGAAGACCTAGCACATTAACTAACTGTCTTCTTTGAGACAGAATCCCTAGGTCAAACTAATTTAGATGTAAAGGTAGAACCTCGAGATGAACCAACTGTTAAAAACTTGATATACTTTGATGCAACAATTGATCCTTTGAATGAATTTTATGCTAGCATACCTGCTTTACACATTTTGAGTCATAAGGTAGATAAACTGGGAAAGGAAAATGTGATTTGCAACTTAAGTGTCAATCATTAGAACAAATGCTTTCTTTGTGTGATAAATTGCCTCCACTTCCTAAGAAAGAATGTACTTATGATTTTAAGGAAGGTGAAGTGCTAGTTTCTGCAGAGGAATTATTTCTTGAAATTAAGAGCTTAAAACAAAAAATAATTCAACTGAAACAGGCTAACACACTTAAGCAATCATCTACTGTTGAAATCAATGTGTCTGAATATGTTGGTGGGATTACTCAGAAGGGGAAGGGGACAACAACATCTAAGGATGCAAAACTCATTACTATTCTTAAAAACCCACTACGTTCTCAATCTGGTAAACGTGTTTCAAAAGTTGCACCTTCAACCCAATTTGTTGTCAAGAGAGTTCATTCTCAAAATGGTTCTGTGTTAACTGAAAAGATTCCTATAATTCCAATGTAAAATAAATCAAAGGAAAGTCTTTTAACGAGATCAGTCAAGTTAAAACAGCACACGAGTCCAAAACCTGATTTGAGTGAGTATGATGCAAAGAAACGTAAAATCAAATTAGAAATTTTGCAAAACCAATCATCTCATGTGTCACCTAAAATGTTTGGACGTCTAACTAACATAGGTGTTTTTCGTGTCACAGGTCATAATTTACATCTGACTTACAAATCTATATGGATTCCTAAGTCCCCGACTAAAAAAGTAGCAACCAAACCAAAGCAATCTGCTAGTCGACCTAGGAAATCATCTCATGTCTTTCAATTTTCGTCTGTGAACAAAACATCTGCTTGGAATAAGTTGTGTGTTAAAACTTCTAGTAATGATGTAAAACTTGATATTGCATATGATGCTTCATGTAATGTTGTTTTAAATGATGTTTTATTGTCTAAATTGTATGATGCTTTACGTGATTATCTCGTTGTTGATCCAAAGTTTATTGTTGGTACTAACCGTAGAGGACCCAAGAAACTTTGGGTACCTAAACTCTACGAAATTAACATTTACAGGGTTTCAACGTATGTGTTTGGTATATCGATTCCGGTTTCTCTCGACACATGATGGGCTATAAATCCTTGCTTGCCAATTTCGTTGACAAATTCCTAGGAACGGTTACTTTTGAAAAATGATGAGATTGCAGCAATAACGGGTTATGGAGATTTTGTGAAAAATGGCATAACGATCAAACGGGTCTCATATATTTAGGGTTTGGGGTGCAGTTTATTTAGTGTCAGCCAATTTTGTGACGGAGATCTCAAGATTTTGTTTGAACGTCGTCAATGCTCGGTGCAATCCACCGATGGAAACAATCTCCTTGTTGGTAAACGTTGTGCTTCACTTTATACTATTGACCTCAATGATGCACCATCACATGAAACCATATGTTTGGTTACTCGTTCAACAAAGGAAAATTCATGGTTATGGCATCACCGGATGTCACACCTGAATTACAAGGGTATTAATCGACTGGTCTCTAAAGACTTAGTTGATGGTATTCCATGCTTACAATATGATAAGCATCATGTGTATCCATCATGTGCGATGGGTAAGCTGAAACTGACTAATCATCCGCTTAAGCAAAACTCCAGTGCTTCATCGTCCTTGCAATTATTGCATATGGACTTATGTGGACCCATGAGGATTTCTAGCCTTGGTGGCCGAAAACATGTGCTTGTCATTGTTGATGACTATTCCCGATTTACATGGATTTTCCTTCTAAGGACTAAGTCAGACACCCCCGCCATTATCATTGAGTTTATTAAAAAGACTCAACGCTCTTTTAACAAACATGTTAAGAGTATTCGAACTGATAATGGGACGGAATTTAAGAATGACCTTCTTGATAGTTATTTGAGAGACCAAGGCATTAAACATCATTTCTCTGCTGCACGAACCCCTCAATAGAATGGAGTAGTTGAACGACGTAATTGTACATTATGCGAAGCAGCTCGAATGATGCTTACTTACTCCAAACTACCTCCGAAAATGTGAGGGGAGGCCATTTCCACTGCATGTTATACCCAAAATCACTGCATCATTAATAAACTTTTTGATAAAACTCCTTATGAGTTACTATATGGTAGACGCCCGAATGTCAAATATTTCTGTGTATTTGGTTGTATATGCTATGTGCTTAATGATTTTGACAGCCTCAGAAAGTTTGATCCTCATGGCGATCAGGCCATATTTCTCGGTTATTCTTCGAACAAAGTTGCCTATCGTGTCTATCACAAACGGACAAAGATGATCAAGGAAAGCATTAATGTAAGGTTCGATGAGTTATCGGGAATGGCTTTTAAACAACTCAGTTCAAAACCCGTTCCTTACCTGGATACTACTTCTTCTGCACAAAACTCAATTTTCTTGAAGAAGGGTGTTCCTATGGTAACAACTAAGGAACTGGATATCTTGTTTGATAGTCTTTATGCTCCTCAACGGAATTCAAATGTTCAAGCCGTACCGATTACACCATTACAGTCAACTACTATGGAGACTCAACTAAGTCTTTTTTATGAAGATACAACACCAACTAATTCACCTGTTGCTTTTTCATCCTCTTTTCCAGCTCCTGTTACTGATAATCTTGAACCAATTCAAGATTCATCAGTTGATACAACTCCAGTTGTTTCTCCAGATATTCAATTGAATCTATTAGATAGTGTTACATCAGATCAACCGGATCAAGGCTCAACGTCAACAACAGTTGATGTTTCAATGGATACCACTGATGTACAACCTCTTCCACATAACAATCGATGGACTAAAAGTCATCCAATTGATCTTATCATTGATGATGCATCTGCTCAGTCTCAACTCGAAGGGCAACTCGGAATATGTGTCTATACACTGCCTTTCTTAGTAAGATTGAACCAACAACGATTGCTCAAGCTTTACTAGATCCGAACTGGGTGGTAGCAATGCAAGAAGAGATCAATCAGTTTGTTCGTTTGAAAGTATGGCGATTAGTTCCAAGATCAACGGGTCAACGACCAATAGGGGTTAAGTGGATTTTTAAGAACAAGAAGGATTCTGATGGAATTGTGGTTCGAAATAAGGCACTTCTTGTGGCCAAGGGATATTGACAACAAGAGGGTATTGATTATGACGAAACGTTTGCTCCGGTTGCTAGGATTGAGGCTATTCGTCTTTTCCTTGCATTTGCTTTTCATATGAAGTTTATGGTGTTTCAAATGGATGTCAAAACTGCTTTTCTGAATGGTCATCTTCAAGAGGAAGTTTATGTTGATCAACCAGAAGGCTTTGTCGATCTCATTCATCCAAACCACGTATACTACTTGGAGAAAGCCTTGTATAGTCTGAAGCAAGCACCACGTGCATGGTACGAGACCTTAACAAAGTATTTAATGGACAATGGCTTCTCTCGTGGAATGATTGATACAACGCTATTCATACGTAAAAACCATGGTCACATTCTGTTGGTTCAAATTTACGTTGATGACATTATTTTTGGTTCCACGTCCCCGGCCTTATGCAAAGAATTTGGTGAACTTATGACGAAGAAATTCGAAATGAGCATGCTTGACCAGTTAAATTTTTTCTTGGGGTTACAAGTAAAACAATTACCAAACGGGATTTTTATCAGTCAAACGAAGTATATCAATGATATGCTAAAACGTTTTAAAATAACTTTTTTAAAACCAATGACAACCCCAATGAGGACTTTACTAGATGCTGATGCTGATGCTAATGGGGAATCCTTTAACATTACGCTTTATCGAAGCATGGTTGGTTCTTTAATGTATCTGACTGCAAGTCGTCCAGACACTACACTTGCTGTAACTGTCTATGCCCTCTTTCAGTCAAACCCTAAGAAATCCCACTCCAAAGCGGTTGTTAGGATTTTTCAGTACCTTAAAGGTACACCTAACCTTGGGATCCGGCATCCTCATGGATCCAATTTCAATCTCACTGCTTATACTAATGCGGATCATGGCGGTTGCCATGTTGATAGAAAGAGCACATCTGGATCAATTCAGATGTTGGGGAATATGCTAGTTGGTTGGTCATCCAAAAAGCAGAACTGTGTGTCTTTATCAACAGCTGAGTCTGAGTACATTGCTGCAGCTCACTGTTGTTCACAAGTTTTGTGGATGCAAACTCAACTTTTGGACTATGGCTAAACACATAGATATTCGTTATCATTTCATTAAGGACCATGTAGAAAAAGGGGATGTAGAGTTATACTTTGTGCCTACCAAAGTGCAATTAGCTGACATGTTCACTATGACATAGATGAAATTAGGCTAAAGTTCTTGATCAAAGAGATTGGCATGGTAGAATATAGTGCTTGACATTCCTTAGATCTGTTGGGTCATATACTTGGGATCTTGTGTTTAGGGGGAGTAGATACTTTCTAGGGGGCACAACTGATTTCTTATGCTTTAGATAACATCTTTCAAGGGGGAGCCTTTAGATTTATTTGTTTAATGGTTACTGATGTGCGCAGAGGTGTATACGAAATAGTTATATTTTTATTGCTAAATATTATTAAATACGATACAATTTTACACAGATTATTTATTTATTTATAGAGTGGATATACCTAAACCTTGCTACAACACTTATAGGCAGTGTACCTAATCGTACAGTAGTGTAGTTTTTAGTAAGTCCGGTTCGTCCACAGGGAACTAGCCAAGTTTAACGCTATATTTTTAAACTATATTTGTATAAATAAAAATATATATAAGTAGTATTATTATTATAAAAGGGGATTTTTACCGTTTAATGACCGGTTTGTCGATTTTAAAACTTTAGTCGCAGTTAAAACCTAATGTAAAATATTAAAAATAAATATAACTTAATTTAAAGCGTAAAGTAAATGCCAATAATTAAAGTGCGATAAATTAAAGTGCGATAAATAAAATGACAGTAAATAAAGGTGCGATGAGATATAAAATAAAGGAATTATACTTAATTAAACTTCCGTAATCATGATGTTTGACGTGTTGATTTTAGTTTATTACCATGGGTTAATTATCCTTTGTCCTGGATTATTCGATATGTCCATCTGGTTTTTGTCTATAACAGTCCATCAGTCATAAATATAAAGTGTGAGTGTCATCGTCAAATTATTCTTATATCCGAAGTCAAACATTTCAACAAATTGGGGACTTAAACTATAACAAGGTTTTAATACTTTGTTAACAATTACGCCAAGTGTCCTTGTACATAATTCCCCCTGTTTTAATGAGTCTATTGACTATTAATCCATTCCCGTGTCCGGTTAAATGAACGATTATCAGTACTTATAAATATCCCGCCCATCGTGTCCGATCGAGTGTATATGGTTATTTATAATTACGTATAATTGTAAATCTTTATATTAAATTAACGAACTATCATTCAATTAAACAAATATAAAGCCCATTAATAGCCCATAGTCTAATTTTCACAAGTGTTGTTCTTTTGTCCAAACCCCAATTATGGTACAAAGCCCAATTACCCCGTCTGTAATATTTTAGCCCAACATCACGATTACTTCAATTTAAATAAGCATAATAATAACTTAGCTACGAGACATTAATTTAAAAAGGTTGAACATAACTTACAATGATTAATAATAGCGTAGCGTTACACGGACAGAATTTCGACTTATACACTTACAACATTCGCTAACATACCCTTATTATTATTAATCTTAAATTAAAATTAAAATTATAAATTTTATATATATATATATATATATATATATATATATATATATATATATATATATATATATATATATATCGTGAGAGAGAGAGATTGAATTATATGTGAAAAATTCTGCCAAAACACGCGAACTTTATAAGACCTCAGCTACAACAGTACTCCATGCGATGACATGGAGTTTGTTCCTCCTGGCCATGCGATCGCATGGCCGCCTTTTACTGGACACATAACATTCCAAAACGTGGGCTGCTGAGATTTTAATAATAATATAATATATATAATTTTATATAATTATATATATATTATATTATATTCTTGTGCATAGTTGACTCGTAATTTTAGGTCCGTTGCGTCGCTCATTGAAAGTTGACTCTGGTCCCGGTTCTGGATTTTCGAACGTCCTTGCGTACAATTTAATATCTTGTATTTTGCAATTTGCGGCTCGTACTCTTGTAACTTTTAGATGTTTCTCATCAATAATTTGAACCACTTTGATTGTACTTTGTACTTTTTAGCTTTTTGGTCATTTGCGTCTTCAAATCGTCGAATCTGTCTTTTGTCTTCTCCTTTTATTATTTAAACGAATATTACTTGTAAATAGAACAATTGCAACTAAAAGCTTGTCTTTCTTGAGGGATAATGCTATGAAATATATGTTCATTTTTAGCATTATCAAATATTCCCACACTTGAGCGTTGCTTGTCCTCAAATAATATAGTCTTCAAATAAAAATACTAGAATCACTTCTTTATTCTTCACACTTTGTACATCAGTGATTTCGATTTGGCGGTATGAACAATGATAGTAACGTTGTGGTTTACAGTCCCACATGACTATAAAAATTTAGATCCTTTAAGGAAATTGGATCTTTATGAAAACATCTGATCTTTTGAAAATTCAATCTAGCTTTTACCCTAGATAAGTTTTCCGGAATAACCCTTCACCAGTGTTTACAAATTGTTTTTGTGGGTTGTGTGGGTTTCATATTTAAAATTTTAGCTCATAACTTGCGTTTTTGTGTCACCCACTTGCTAACCTTGTATTAGGAAAGCAACACGTTCAGTATACTTGTTCCGTATATTACCTTTCGGTAAACTACCGTTTGGTTGTAAAGGAAAGCGTTGAACAAGCAACTGTTAAGGCAATCTCCCGTGACATGCTTTTTATTATGGTCTATATCATGTCGGATGCAATTACTATCCTTTGTAGGAGCAATAGTAAAGATCACCCTATAATTTTTCGGTCTGGCACAAGGTCCTGTCTTTGACCATGCTATGCAACCACCGTTCTTACGGTTGACACCCGATTTGGTCCAGGTGACCTAATGAATTCCAGGTGAATTCCTAGGATTTTACGTTCAATGGTAATGAACGCATTAAAAATGGGTTTTCAGAAAACAAATCGTTTTGTAATTTTGATCAAAATATTTTCTCGTTCAAGCTCGTGTTTAGATATCATCGAATTCTATGAGTTTGTAATTCTTAATCTTTAAAGTCAATCTCAAGGATTGAGTAATATCAGTCTTAAAAGCTGATTTTTGATCTTTAAGGAGATTATCCTTTCTGGGGATCTGATTCATTAGTCTTGTAAGCTAATTTGCACGGTGCCCCCCATTATACGAGAGATATCCTCTCATGGTTAAGATAAGTCTGACCACTTGGTGACCCTGTTTGATTCTGAGGTCCGTGGATTTTCAGCTGATTTTTGAGAAAACTTTTCAAGGTGTTTCGTAGACTCTACAACTGGTCTGGACGACAACTTCCTGACCTAAATCAAGAAGCGGGTGTCTTTTTCGGAAGACTTTACTTCCTTTTTAATGATGGAATTGTTTCATCGTGTAGATCCATCTTTCTTTCAAATATATTACAATTTTCCGGGTAAAACAGTTAATTTTGTCCAAAACAAAAGTATCTTCAATTATTTGTACAAAAATATGTGACATATGTTCTAAATAACTTGGTAAATTTTTCCCACACTTGGCTTTTATTTTCCTTTCTTTGCCTTTTTATTTTCCTCTATTCCATTTTAAATGAATTCTAACATTTTAAGTTGTTTCTCAATTTATGTCCTTTACGAGGTAACAACAATTTCGGTGTTAACACCTAGTTTTATCGTTCATATATATGTATAAACATGATTTTGAATTCATTTATTTGAAAATTTTGAAAATTTTTACTAGAATTGGGTAGTCAGTATATAAGACTAGGGCTGTTCTTTATTATCAGAGAGCACTAGATTCTAATACAACTACTGCGTTACTAGTATTTTTAATGGTAACCAAGTGTATAAGTCAAAATTTTTAACAATCCGAAAGAATTTAACCCCTTCCCACACTTAAGATCTTGCAATGCCCTCATTTGCAAGAAATCAGTAACAATTTAAATTATTGAGGGTGAGTAGCATAGAAAAATGATTAAATTTTACCAAAGTTTTCAAACATATTGGCGTTTATTTGTTGAATGATAAATGGTGCACATCATTTGTTCATTCCGTCTTGTTGTTACATCACATTTGTTTTTCTTTTTGTCGTCAAAATTAGTAGCTTTTGCTGAACTTAATGCCAGTCTTTGAAAATTCGCTGTTTTACCCTGTTGTGTACAATTAACAATATACATACATACAAATAATAACATGCATGGTAATTTGAAATGGGACTTAACACCCCACTTTCAAATCAAATATGAAATATTGGTACAACATAATAAAAATGTTAAAACTTACATAAAAGTATCACAATATTATATGTTTAAACATAAATAAATAAAAATAATAAAAAGATAAAAATCATAGAAATTCACCAACGGGAACTGTATCAATCTGGATAGGGGTTCCAGTTCATGTCGTCGGTCGAGTTCCACGGTTGGTTATAGGTGTACTGATAGGCCTGGCTAGGGTCGTAGAGAGTAAATGGTGGTCACATATCGGGCTGGTATGGAGGATAGTAAGCAGTTCGGGTCGGTACGTAGTTATTTGGTACCTGAGGTGATAGCTGGCTTATGAACTGATGCTGATGATAGTGCCATCTATCATGCTGTCATTACCTGGAATGATCGTACACATTCTCGGCGTGCCACTGCTCTAACGGATTATATCTAGCCTCGTTTGTCATTTTTACCTCATCTATACGCTGATAAACGTCAGTAACAGCCTCCCTAATGACATCTCTAATGTCATCCGATTCCTCTATTTCCTCATCTAAACCTCTCTCTACATGTGGATGACGACCATCATATGGTACTGCCTGATTGCGTCTGCTCTTTAATACCTTTGCACCCTGATAGACCTTCAATCCTAAAGTCTCAACCTGTTCCCTACACACCATCAGTGGACCCCCTTGATCCCTATCTACACCCAAATACTCTCCAATGAGAGTAACAAAAATACCTCCTCCTATTATTCCCCCGTCCTGTATTCCTGTCACCATTTTGGACAGATAAAAACCAACACAGTAGGGAATATTAACAAAGCTTCTAGTGTTTCGAATACACTTAAGGTAAAATAAATTGTGTAAGGTCATCTTCTCCTTGTTTTTACCTCTTTGTGTAATCGAATTAGCTAAAAATCTATGTATAACACGAAGCTCTGCTTTGTTAATATCTAAATAGGAGTGTCTTCCTCCCAGCGTAAAAACATTATAATTTGACATACGCCTCCAGACGACGTCCGCGTCAAAATTTCTATCTACCCTTTCACCATGATAAATCAAATTTGTACAATCATGTAGTAGTAATTCACCAGGAGTGTAAATCTGTAAAGCCCTATCCATGTCCAGCATGGACATCCTATACATCCTAAAGCCCTGGCCGTATCTAATGCTATAGTACTCATAAGTTCAACACACCATTCCTTATATACAGGCCTACGAATGGTGAATAAACGTTCCCAATCGGGAAAAGAAGAGTTCCCATACCTTTGGATCAGATGCTGCCTAACTGAGTTAGCTAGTTGGACCCTTTCCAAAGGCTCCCAATCGATTACCTTCGGTACTTCTACATTTTTCATTACCAGTATAAATTTGTTACTTTGGTACGACGAGTAATCTCTCCAATTTCGATCAAATCTCAAATTGGGATGCAACTGTTCTTCTTGAATCGTTGGGTGTTCTATTATTGGATGAATCAGAAATTGTACGTAGGCATTAACATATTCTTGTTGCGGATCATAATACGGTATGTGTTGATCATTATGATATTGTTGTTCCTGTTGTTGCTCCTGTTCAGGTTCTGATTCATATTGTGGCTCATATTCCATTTCTGGATGTGGTTCCGGAGCAGGTTGCCTAGATGATGATGATGCACTATCAGTATCAGTATTTCTCTGCAAAACACATTAAACACAAAATTTGTGCATCCAAATATGCATTAGTGTTAGCAAAATAAAAAATTTAAAACAATTACAATCACATGTTTAATCTATATTAAACTCATGCTCATTTTTATATTTTTATCAATTCTACACTTTTTCAAATAAGCATATATGAAAATGTTTACAAAGTTCATAAGCACTCTACTCAAATAATATTTTAAAATAACCATTACTAGCAATTAAACAAGTTTCAAATGGCATTTACATCAATTTAATCAAGTTCATGAATTTTAGACCTAAAAAGTCCACTTTAATTCTCAAAAATCATGTTTAGGATCAAAGTTTGGATCATTTAGCTACCTAAACATGTTACACTACTTAATTTAGCAATAATTCATGACAAAAATTAGCCATAACCTGTTTATGTCAAAAAGCCCCAAATTGCTCAAGAACACAATCCCTATATTTCTAAAAATTTTGAACTTTTTGGCTTTAAATCATGTTAAATAGCATCAATCTAGGTTATACATGCATAATATTTAACTATAATTACACTAGAAATTAACAAAATTAAATTAGGTAAAATTTAGCTCAAGAACACTAAAACTGAAAATTTAAAGAGTTTAGGGGTAAAATTTTTACCTTCCTTGAAAAACTTCTGAAGAAAGACATGATTGTAGTTGATTTTAGGACGAAATTTGGTTGAATTTAATTAAAAATTGGTGAAATTTGAGGTGTTTATGTGTATGTGTTCGTGAATGCGTGTGTAGAAATGAGGAGCAGCAGCAGCTCGACTGCCTTTTTGATCCTGTCCAGTATTTTGCCTCCATGCGATCGCATGGAGGTGTAGCCTAAATCCCATGCGATCGCATGGATCCCAGGTTTTATTTTTTATTTTGTATAAAAACCTTCACTTAATAAAACATAAATTAATAAATTATAAAAATTTGTTTCTTTTAAGAATGAGGGCGTTTCGGATCATTGTCCTAGTCCGTATCTCGACAAAATTTTAAAATTTGTCACTTTTAAAGCGTTGTTTTAAAAGCAAAGATTTTTGGGTTTTTAATGTTTTTGGCATACTTTAATTCAATAAGATTAAAAATAATGATAACAAAATTTCTCGTCCCTCCCTTGGGTAAAGCAATTTCGGTTCAACGACCTAGTCTTCAACTCACGACGAATTTTTAGAAATCACATTTTTAACTTCATGAAATAAAGTACATTTTTGTTTTTAAATTCACACCAAACTTAAATTTAAAATGCTTAAAATTAAAAATTCATATAAATATCATTAATATTTTTATACATTAATTTTACAAACTTATATTAAAAATATTAAAAAAAATTTAAAATATTTAAAAACTTAAATATATTGATTTAAAAAATTTACATTAATAATTTAATATTTATATATTAATTTTAAAAACATGGTAAAATTTAAAATTAAAAATCTTTTTGGTCTTTTATCCCACTTTAATCAATCAAATATTATCAAAAATATACGCCCCTCTTTTCGGTAAAGTAATTTCGGTTCCATAACCTAGTTTTACTCCTGACAAATTTCTGAAATATTTTGGATTGATTGATTAAAGATATTTATACCTTAAGAATAAACGGTAAATTTCGCAGTGATGTAATAAATTTTTGTATGATATCAATAATTTCAGTTACGCATACCTAATTTTATTGAATACCAATTTAATACTTTATAGCAAACGATTCAGCGTTTATTATCAAAAGGTTAAAAGCAATAAAAATAAAAATAAAAACTGTACATACTTACATGTGAGAAAGAATTCTCAGAGACCTGCTTTAGCCGACTCATAAGAGAGTCGTGTGATTTGGTTTTCCATAGCTACGTAAGCGTAACCTTGAATCTTCAATATCTTTTCTTCTTAACATATGAACGGTCCTTCTCTGCATAGAGTAACAAATTCAGTATTTGAATATGTTTGATTGTTTGAACATTTACCTTCGTGTGACCATTTCCTGCATTTATGACATCTTTCAAGGTGTCGTGCTCTTCTTTTTATTGCGGATTTTGATTTTCCTTTACCAAAATGTGTCTTATGATGATCTTTCCTGAGTTCTTTCCTTACTTCATCCATTTTGGCTCTTATAAATGATACCACTTCACTCGGGAGTGTGTCATTATTACGTTTAGTAATCATAGCGTGTAGTAGTAGACCATGGTTTAGATCAAAGGAATTATTCATCTCGTAAAATCTAAAAAAAATAAAAATTCAGAATGAAGGGAGAAGACTAGTTCTTTAGGGTCTGCTAGGGAAATACCATTCGGATTCCATTCTCGGAAACTACATGAAAACATAATATATTACTCTAACAGAAATATATATTACCCTTAAAAGATTCGAATCTTCCCACCATTAGTTAGCTGTGGTGTCGAAATTGTGATTAACTTCGTTGTCAACTTCCATTGGATCATGTATGTAATGTTTATCTCTGTGACCATTAACTTTAAATTCAATCCCATTTGAATTTATCAACTCTATTGTTCCATATGGGAAAACTCTTTTGACTATGAATGGTCCACACCATCTTGATTTCAATTTTCTAGGAAATAGCTTGAATCGTGAATTGAAAAGAAGAACTCTGTCTCCTTCTTTAAATTCTTTTGAACTTCTGATTCTTTTATCATGCCATTTCTTCGTTCTTTCCTTATAGATTAATGAATTTTCATATGCTTCATGTCTTAATTCTTCTAATTCGTTTAGTTGACTTAATCGTAAATGTCCGGCTTCATGTAAATCAAGATTACATGTCTTCAAAGCCCAAAATGCTTTGTTCTCAATTTCTACTGGAAGGTGACATGCTTTTCTGTAAACGAGTCTAAAAGGTGTAGTTCCAATTGGAGTTTTGTGGGATGTTTTAAAAGCCTAGAGTACATCCTCCAATTTCATGGACCATTCCTTTGGATTTGATCCTACGATTTTCTTTAGAATACGTTTTAATGCTCGGTTGGTATTTTCAACTTGTCCACTTATTTGTGGATGATAAGCGGTTGAGATTTTATGAGTTACTCCATATCTTTTGAGAACTTTCTCAAGTTGATTATTACAAAAATGAGTACCCCGATCACTTATTAAAGCTTTCGGTGTTCCGAACCTTGCAAAAAGACGTTTTAAAAAGTTGACTACAACTCGTGCATCGTTAGTTGGAAGAGCTTGTGCTTCCATCCATTTAGATACATAATCAATGGCAACGAGAATGTAGATATTATTATGAGATTTTGGAAATGGACCCATAAAGTCAATACCCCAAATGTCAAATACTTCACATACTTGAATGACATTTTGTGGCATTTCATCACGTTGATTTATTTTTCCGGCCCTTTGACATGCATCACAGGATCTTCAAAGAAGGTGTGCGTCTTTGAAATTTGTAGGCCAATAGAATTCAGCGTCATAGACGTTTCTTGCTGTGAGTTGAGGCCCATAATGCCCTCCGGTTGGTCCTGTGTGACAATGGTTTAAGATTTGACTAGCTTCATCTCCAAATACGCATCAGCGTATTATTCCATCGGGACAACTTTTAAACAAATATGGATCTTTCCAGAAATAGTGTTTTATATCACTAAAGAATTTCTTTCATTTTTAGTACGACAACCCTTTTTCAAGGAATCCACATACTAAATAGTTTGCATAGTCTGCAAACCATGGAATTTCATTATAATTTATCTTCAATAGATATTCATCAGGAAAGTTATCTTGTATGGTCGATTCATTTAGAACTTCTAATTCAGGATTTTCAAGACGAGAAAGATGATCAGCTGCGAGATTTTCTGCTCCCTTTTTGTCTCAGATTTCAATATCAAACTCTTGTAAGAGTAAGATCCAACGGATTAATCGTGGTTTGGCATCCTGTTTTGAAAATAGGTACCCAAGAGCAGAATGGTCGGTATAGACCACTGTTTTAGCTAGAACTAGATATGAACGAAATTTGTCAAAAGCAAAGTCAATAGCAAGGAGTTATTTTTTAGTAGTTGTGTAATTCGTTTATGCTCCTTGTAATGTCTTACTAGCGTATTAAATAGGTTGAAATCGTTTTTCAATCATTTGTCCTAAAACGGCTCGCATTGCAAAATCACTTGCATCGCACATGAGTTCAAACGGTAGATTCCAATTTGGAGTTATCATGATCGGTGCATTAGTGAGTTTTTCTTTAAGAATATTAAAAGATTTGATGCATTCATCTGAAAAGATGAATGGAGCATCCTTTTCTAGGAGTTTATTCATAGGAGTGGCAATTTTAGAAAAATATTTTATGAAACGTCGGTAAAAACTGGCATGCCCTAGAAAACTCCTAACTCCTCTAACATTGGTGGGATGTGGAAGTTTAGCAATTACATCTACTTTAGCTCTATCCACTTCAATTCCTTCCTTTGAAATTTTATGACCAAGAACGATGACTTCTTTAACCATGAAATGGCATTTCTCCCAATTAAGAACTAGATTTGATTGTTCGCATCTAATAAGCATTCGTTCAAGATTAACTAGACATGTTTCAAAAGTATCACCGAAGACTGAAAAGTCATCCATGAAAACTTCCATGCATTCTTCTATCATGTCATGAAAAATCGCCATCATGCAACTTTGAAAGGTTGCAGGGGCGTTTCAAAGTCTAAATGGCATGTGTTTGTAAGCAAAAGTACCATAAGGGCACGTGAATGTGGTTTTTTCTTGGTCCTCGGGTGCTATTGGAATTTGAAAGTATCCGGAGAAACCGTCAAGAAAATAATAGTAACTGTTTCCAGCTAACCTTTCCAATATTTGATCAATGAAAGGTAAGGGAAAGTGATCTTTCCTGGTGGCGTCATTTAATTTTCTATAATCAATACAGATACACCATCATGTTACAGTCCTAGTAGGAATAACCTCATTTTTTTCATTTGTGATGACAGTCATGCCACCCTTCTTAGGTACACATTGAACTGGGCTTACCCATAGACTATCAGAGATGGGATAAATTAAGCCTGCATTGAGCAGTTTAATAATTTCTTTCTTAACAACATCTTGCATATTAGGATTTATTCTTCGTTGGCGTTGCACATACGTTTTATGATCTTCTTCCATAAGGATTTTATGTGTGCAATACGAAGGACTTATTCCTTTAATATCATGAATCTTCCATGCAATAGCTGGTTTATGAGCTTTTAGCACAGAAATGAGTTGAGATTTTTCATTTTCAGTAAGAGAAGATGATATTATTACAGGTAATTCAGATTCACCATGTAAATAAGCGTATTCCAAATGGCTTGGAAGTGGCTTTAACTCTAATGTCGGTGGTTCTTCTATCAATGATTTGTATCGATATCTGTCTTCTTCTTTTAGCATTTGAATTTCTTCTGTTGTTGGTTCATATCCATTAGCCATAAGTGTAGTTAACATTTCAGCTTCATCAATTGGTTCAGTTTCGTCTCCTAAAGAACATTCTCCTGTTCCTTGTAATTCTAGAAATTCTTCTAACAATTCTGCATGTAAATCTATAGTTTAAATATAATAACATGTATCATCTGCAGATTGCGGTTGTTGCATGACTCTATCAACATAAAAGGTAACACTCTCGTCCTCTATACTTAGGGTCAGTTTCTTACCAAACACGTCTATTATTACTTTAGCCGTGTTTAAGAATGGTCTTCCTAATATGAGAGGAACTCGAGAATCATCTTCCATGTCCAGAATAACAAAATCTACTGGAAATACTAAAGTACCAACTTTAACTAGCATGTTCTCCATTATCCCTCTAGGATATTTTATTGATCGATCGTTGAGTTGTATGCTTATTCGTGTTAGTTTCAATTCTTCAAGGTCTAGTTTAGCGTATAGTGAATATGGCATTAAATTTATACTAGCACTTAAGTCTGCCAATACTTCTATTGAACTAAGACTACCCAAAAAATATGGAATTGTGAAACTTCCTGGATCTGGGAGTTTTTCTGGTATCTTATTTAACAGCACTGCAGAACAATTAGCATTCATAGTAACAGCTGAGCGTTCTTCCATTTTCTTTCTATTTGTGATTAGATCTTTCAGAAATTTAGCATATCTTGGCATTCCTGATATCACATCAATGAAAGGAAGATTTACATTTATTTGTTTAAACATATCCAAGAATTTGAATTGCTCGGCTTCAAGTCTTTCTTTTCTTATTTTACTTGGGTAAGGAAGTGGTGGTTGGTATGGTTTAACATAAGGCTTTGCCTTAACTGTGTTATCTTCATTAACCTTTTCAACTACCGGTTCTTTTTCCTTTTCTTGCTCAGATTGTGGTTCTTGTGAAGTAGGAATATAGTCATCAGAAATTATAGGTATTTCAGATGGTTTAAGTGTAATACCACTTCTTGTGGTAATGGCTTTAGCTGTTTCATCCCGGGGGTTAGCATTTGTATCGCTAGGTAGACTTCCCGGTTTTCTTTCACCTATCAACCTTGCTAGGTTACTTACTTCTTGTTCCAGATTTTGGATAGAAGCTTGTTGATTTCTAAATGCTTGAGCATTTTGTTCATTGGTTTGTTTCTGAGATGTGAAAAATTGAGTTTGAGATTCAACTAGCTTCGACATCATATCTTCTGAATTTGGCTTTTTTTCATCGGTTTGTGGTGGTTTGTTTTGAAAAATAGGTCTTTGCTGATTGTAAGTATTGTTGGATACTTGCTGATTGCTAGGACCTTGTTGGTTGTTGTATGGAACATTTCGGTTATAATTCTGATTTTGATTGTAGATTGGTCTTGGCGGTTGATAATTATTCTGATAATTATTTCCATGCCTTTGGTTCATGTATGAAACATTCTCTCTTTGTTCCATTGTTTGTTCAATACTGAGACAATCTTTTGTCAAATGTGGTCCTCCACACTGCTCACAACTAATTCGTATTGAGTGAATATCTGTAGTCATCTTTTCCATTCATCTCTCAACAGCATCTATCTTTGCAGAAATGGAATCAAAGTCATGGCTAGAATCGGCTCTATCCGCTTTAGATGATCTAACGATATCCTTTTCTTGGTGCCACTCATGTGAGTGGGAAGCAGTGTTATCAATAATTTTGTAAGCTTCAGTTGCGGTTTTCTTCATAATGGAACCACCAGCTGCTATATCGATGTCTTTGCGTGTAGTGATGTCGCATCCTTGGTAGAATATTTGTACTATTTGATAAGTGTCTAAACTATGTTGCAGACATCCTCTCAACAACTTTCCAAATCTTGTCCACGCCTTATATAGAGTTTCATTTGGCTTTTGTGTGAACGTAACAATTTCTCCTTGAAGTCTTACAGCTTTAGATGCCGGAAAGAATTGTTTAAGAAATTTTTCAATTAAAACGTCCCATGTATCAATCGCCCCTTCAGGTAATGATTCTAACCAATCTGTGGCTTCTCCCTTTAAAGTCCAGGGAAATAACATAGATAGATCTGTTCATCCTCCACTTCTCGGATTTAAAATAGAGTACAGATCCTATTAAAGGTACGAAGATGTTCGTTTGGATCTTCCTTCGGCGCACCACTAAATTGGCATTGATTAGTTACCATGTGTAGAATTTGTCCTTTGATTTCATAATCTGGCGCATTAATATCTGGTTGAGTAATTGCGTGACCTTGGCCAGTGCGTTTAGCTCTCATTCGATCTTCCATACTTAGAGGTTCTAGATTTTTCATGATTGAATTTGTTGAATCTGAATCACTAAAGGATTATGACTTAACGGTTTCTTCCTCGACAATCTCTGGATGAGTGATTTGTGGTTCAGGAGGAATGATTAGTGGTTCAAGATCTCTGAATTGTCCCTGAATATCCTCCGGATTCTCAATTGTGAGGTCTGGTTCAAAAAATGGATTATCGGAAATTTGAATTGGAGTACTTGGTCGACTAGATGACGATTCTAAAGAAAAATCAACGGAGACAATATTGGCTAGATGTCTTGATCGAGTTACAGGTGGTGAACGTATAAAAGGTGGTGAACTTTTTGCTCGGTGCATTCACTGAATATCCTATTAGTTATAAAAACTAAAAATTATATATGTTATCAAATTAATAGACTTTTCTGATTTTGCCCACGTTTCGAATAGCCAATAGATGCAGCAGGTAGCCAGGACCCTTTAAATCGGAAGCCCACAACTCACCACTAACAAATCCAACTATTACTACGAACCAGAAAATTTTGGATGTCTATCAATTTAACCGCTTAAAATAATTTTTCGTCGAAGTTTAAAGAAATTTTAGAGAAGAAATAGAAAATTCTATGTCCTAAAAACTAGAGCGTCGAGAAATAAGAAAGAAAAAGTGCGCGTCGAAAAATAAAAGGTCGAAAAATAAGCTACGAAAAACAAATCAAATGCAGCGTCGAAAATTAAAAGTCTAAAAACTAAATATTAAAACTTACGTCTAAAGGTATTAAAGCTTAAAGGAATTCTAAATCCAAAACGGTAATAACTTAAAAAGGTACTAAAGTCTATTAAATATTAAAGCGATGAGCGACGTCGTAAAGTTCTAAAGCACCAAAATCTTAATCTAAAGAAAAAGCACTTAAGGGATTTTACGGCAAAGTCTAAAAATCTAGAAATAAAAAACTACGACAAAATACTAGATTAAAAACTAATTACGAACGATAAAAATACAAATATTACGAATAAAAAGATATAAAATATAAAAATAAAACTTAAAGTTGTAAAAAATACAATTTTTATAAAAATATTATTTTTATATTATTTATTTTATAAAAGTATTAATTTATTATATTAATAAAACTAATTAAAACTAAATATACAAAATAAATAAAACTAAACTAAATATTATTATACTTAACCCTAATTAGAATTAATTAATAATAATAATAATAATAACCGTAACCCTAATTTCGTACGTACTAGGATCAGGCCAGTCAAATCACTCCATGCGATCGCATGGAGTGCTAGTTAAATATTCATGCGGTCACATGAAATAGGAAACCAGGCCAGAAGTTGTGGGCTGCTATAGTATCGGGCCGTATACTTTTTATATTTATATTTTTGATTTTTAATTTTCTGTTTTATATTTATATAAAGTATTTATATAAAATAAATAAAAAATTATATTTTTACAAACTAAAATAGAAATAGAAATAGAAATATTTTATAATTTATATATTTTAAATAAATTCTTAAAAATATATATATTTTTTCTTTCTATATTTTTTTTTTGTATTTTTAATATTTAAAACGTATTTTTACAGAAAGAAATTAAAACTTAATAAATTTTTTTTTATATAGCATTTCGCTTCTGGCATTTAAGAAGTCCCCGGCAGCGGTGCCAAAAATACTTGATGTGCGCAGAGGTGTATACGAAATAGTTATATTTTTATTGCGAAATTTTATTAAATACGATACAATTTTACACAGATTGTTTATTTATTTATAGAGTGGATATACCTAAACCTTGCTACAATACTTATAGGCAGTGTACCTAATCGTACAGTAGTGTAGTTTTTAGTAAGTCCGGTTCGTCCACAGGGAACTAGCCAAGTTTAACGCTATATTTTTACCGTTTAATGACCGGTTTGTCGATTTTAAAACTTTAGTCGCAGTTAAAACCTAATGTAAAATATTAAAAATAAATATAACTTAATTTAAAGCGTAAAGTAAATGACAATAATTAAAGTACGATAAATTAAAGTGCGATAAATTAAAGTGCGATAAATAAAATGACAGTAAATAAAAGTGCGATGAGATATAAAAAAAGAAATTATGCTTATTTAAACTTCCGTAATCATGATGTTTGACTTGTTGATTTTAGTTTATTACCATGGGTTAATTATCCTTTGTCCTGGATTATTCGATATGTCCATCTAGTTTTTGTCCATAACAGTCCATCAGTCATAAATATAAAGTGCGAGTGTCCTCGTCAAATTATCCTTATATCCGAAGTTAAATATTCCAACTAATTGGGGACTTAAACTATAACAAGGTTTTAATACTTTGTTAACAATTACGCCAAGTGTCCTTGTACATAATTCACCCCTATTTTAATGAGTCTATTGACTATTAATCCATTCCCGTGTCCGGTTAAATGAACGATTATTAGTACTTATAAATATCCCGCCCATCGTGTCCGATCCTGTGTATATGGTTATTTATAATTACGTCCAATTATAAATCTTTATATTAAATTAACGAACTATCATTCAATTAAACAAATATAAAGCCCATTAATAGCCCATAGTCTAATTTCCACAAGTGTCGTTCTTTTGTCCAAACCCCAATTATGGTACAAAGCCCAATTACCCCGTCTTTAATATTTTAGCCCAACATCACGATTACTTCAATTTAAATAAGCATAATAATAACTTAGCTACGAGATATTAATTTAAAAAGGTTGAACATAACTTACAATGATTAATAATAGCGTAGCGTTACACGGACAGAATTTCGACTTATACCCTTACAACATTCGCTAACATACCCTTATTATTATTAATCTTAAATTAAAATTAAAATTAAAAATTATATATATATATATATATATATATATATATATATATATATATATATATATATATATATATATATATATATATATATATATATATATATATATATATATATATATATCGTGAGAGAGAGATTGAATAATATGTAAAAAATTCGGCCAAAACACGCGAACTTTATAGGACCTCAGCTGCAACAGTACTCCATGCGATCGCATGGAGTTTGTTCCATCGCATGGCCGCCTTACTAGACACATAACATTCCAAAACGTGGGCTGCTGAAATTTTAATAATATATAATATAATATATATAATTTTATATAATTTTATATAATTATATATATATTATATTATATTCTTGTGCATAGTTGACTCGTAATTTTAGGTCCGTTGCGTCGCGCGTTGAAAGTTGACTCTGGTCCCAGTTCCGAATTTTCGAACGTCCTTGCGTATAATTTAATATCTTGTATTTTGCGTTTTGCTGCTCGTACACTTGTAACTTTTAGATGTTTCTCATCAATAATTTGAATCACTTTGATTGTACTTTGTACTTTTTAGCTTTTTGGTCATTTGCGCCTTCAAATAGTCGAATCTGTCTTTTGTCTTCTCCTTTTATTATTTAAACGAATATTACTTGTAAATAGAACAATTGCAACTAAAAGCTTGTCTTTTTTGAGGGATAATGCTATGAAATATATGTTCGTTTTTAGCATTATCAGTTACGTAAGGGGGAGGTAACTCATTGATATCATATTTCAAGGGAGAGTTAATTCATTTTCTTGAAAAAATATCAAAATGGTGATTTACTTTCTTGTATATCTCATTTTGAGGGGGAGAAAACGGGAGAAAATGAAAAGAAAATTGTTTTTCAAAAGTGAATTTCATAAATTCTTTGTTTATATCTGAAAGAATTCACTGAGGCTTGTATACATCTCAGTATGCAACCCATTTTAACAATTGGTATCATTGAAGATTTGTACTTTGTACATAATTCAAAATTTTTTAAGTACAAATCTTGTTTTATAAAATTCATAAAAATTGGAAAAGATAAAATCCAAAAAGATGCGAATTTAACTGATAAATGCTAATTTTAGCATTATACCGAATCTGACAACCAATAGTACAGATTTGGTAAGTTCAAAATTTTCAAATATTGTCTCAGAAATGTCTTCCATTAAAAATGTGATAATCTTGAATGATTTTTGATAAAGATTTGTCAAAATTTGAAGTAAAATGTGTTTAAGTCTGAAATTGGATTGCATTCGGTACTTAAGGCCCATTCGGTAAAGCCCATGTCTTTAAAACATTCGGTATCTATAAATAGCAGGGTCAAAGTCAAACTTTCTCTCACTTTATTCTAATTGCATACCGAATCTGAACTATTCTACCGAGTCTACCTAATCTACCGAATCCCGTCTTCTGTAAATTCAATTTCTTAGTAATTCTTTGTTTTAATTGAATCTAAGATGCACATACTGTAGATGTAAGATAATTGAACACTTATAAATTAGAGAATAATGCAAATAACATGATTGTGATGCTTAATTTTGAAAAAGTGTTGATTATACCGAATCTGAGTTGAGTCTCTTAAATCTTAGATTAAACTCATCTTATTTGGTTAATTAACATGAAATCTTGTTAAATCTATGTTAAATTAGTTGATCTATCAATTGACCGAGTCTGATTACATGTTTAATTGAGTATTTGATAGATTCTGTACATACCGAATGTGTTCTTGCTACAGTACCGAGTCTGTTCAAGACATTAACATGTTTTTCTGATTTGAGTTGTTAATTGATTATGACTATGTTTTTGCTTTATATAAGACTTAATATGCATGTTTGGGTGATTATGTGTGATTTTTGAAGATACAGAATATGTTCTTGGCATTATACCGAATCTGTAAGTTGGTACTTTAAAAATCTGAAATTTTCAACTTGCTAAATCTTACATGCTTTATTTAAGTCTTTGGCATGAAAACTCAAGCTTATTTGGTTACAGAGTCTCAAGTTTTCATGACTACCGAATCTGCTTGATTTGTGCTTAAATTAGACTAAGTGTTGTTCTGATTCTTTGTGTTATATAATTGACTTTGCATGATGATTTTGTACTGTAATGAATATCATATGAATGTCATGTTTGTCAATTACTTGTTCATAATTGAAATAAATGATTTTTATAACTTAGAAAAACCATCAAAATTATAAAACTTGAAAAATACAAAGGATTTCAAAGGCAAATAAGAATAGAGATATGTGCTTTATTATAAACATCTTGTGGTCTTCTATTTCTTATTTATACAGCTAAATGGCGAACAATCATTTTATCAACTCTGAAACCAACATTCCTTGCAACTACTGGACTGCAATACTAGAGAGGCATACATTATGGAATCTCTAAGCTCTACTGCTAGTGTGGCTGTGACAGATCTGGAGCTACTAAACAGAACTATTAGGTTTGTGGAAGCTACACAACCTACTGTTGCAAATCCAGAGGGAACACAAGCTCGTTTTGAATTTGAGCTAAGAGGAGTTCAAGGGATGAGGAGTATCACAAAGCCTGATTTCAGGAGGATCTTTAGACTTCCTCTTGTACAGAATGCTCCTGCTCTCCCTGCTACTCAGCAGATGATGTCTTCAATTTTTTATCTTGGTTATGTTGGAGCTACCAATGTTCCACCGGCTAAGTTTCAGAAGAAATACCTGCACTCAAGGTGGTATGTGATCTTCTCAATCATCAACAGATGCTTGCTGATGACAAGGAGTGGATCTGACAGCTTGACTGTGCCAATACTGAAATTGTTCTACTCTTTCACAAGATTAGAGACTCCTGACTATGCGGAGCTTCTATGGGATTTGGTTCAGGCCCAAGTTGATAAGCCAAGGGGTTTATACATCCCTTGTGAAAGGTTTTTCTGTATCTTTATCCATGATGCTATAAATGCTTGCAGAAATGCAAATATATTTTTACCAGGTACACATGGATTACTGATGAAAAGATTTGGGGAGCTGAAGATGAATACCCCAATGGTATCTGACAACCAATTCACTGCGCCAATTCCAAATTAGCTTGTGGGGCTAGCTGCACCCCAAGACGCTCGAATGCGTTCATATTTTGAGACTGTAGGAATACCTCTTTCGAACCCGGTACAACAAGAACAAGTTGAACCCGCCACGGTTCCAGCCCTAGAGGTTGTAGAGGAACCTGTAGTACAACCACTCGGGCCAGCTAATCCTCCACTTAGGGTGAACCTCAAACGTTCTAGGGTAGCACACCAAGTTCAACCCATGAGGATCAGGGAACCTAGTTCACCTAGGATTGAACCAACCCTTTCCACAACACCTGAAGTGAGCAGTGACATTGATTCTTTAGCAACTGAATCATCTCCTGAACATTCTCCTAAGAGAACTCGATTTATGCCCGATGAAATGATTCAGACTCCGCCAAACCAACGAGTAACTAGATCTAGGACTTCGACACCTATCGTCCGCCAAATAGTTACTCCAACCGTTGGTGATACGGGCTAAGACCTAGAGCCGATTAGGTTACCCTCACCCATCTCCGTATCACATCCAATAATAACAGTAAGCCCTACACAAAATGAAGTGCAAGCTTCGGTAGGAAAGAGAGCTAAACGCATGGATGGTAAAAAGACCACTAAGCTCATCCAATCTAAACAGGACTTAATAATAAATCCTACACAGTGTAGTGACCCGAACTTTTCCATGTTTATATATATTAAATGAAATTGTTATTTACATGATTAAGTCTTTCCAACATGTTAAGCAATCAAACTTGTTAAGACTTGATTAATTGAAATAGGTTTCATATAGACAATTGACCACCCAAGTTGACTGGTGATTCACGAACGTTAAAACTTGTAAAAACTATACAATGACATATATATGGTTATATATATAGTTAACATGATTTTATTATAAGTATGTATCTCATTAGGTATTTTAACAATGAGTTATATACATAAAAATGAGACTATTAATTTAAGAAACTCGAAAACGATATATATAACGATTATCGTTATAACAACGTCTTACTAGGTACATATGAATCATATTAAGATATTGATACACTTGGTTAATTATGTTAAATGATAAGTAAATATATTATTAAGTGTATTAACAATGAAATACATATGTAAAAATAAGACTACTAACTTAATGATTTCGAAACGAGACATATATGTAACGATTATCGTTGTAACTACATTTAACTGTATATATATCATACTAAGATATATTATATATCATAATATCATGATAATATAACAATTTAACATCTCATTTGTTATAATAAATAATGGGTTAACAACATTCAACAAGATCGTTAACCTAAAGGTTTCAAAACAACATTTACATGTAACGACTAACGATGACTTAACAACTCAGTTAAAATGTATATACATGTAGTGTTTTAATATGTATTCATACACTTTTGAAAGACTTCAAGACACTTATCAAAATACTTCTACTTAACAAAAATGCTTACAATTACATCCTCGTTCAGTTTCATCAACAATTCTACTCGTATGCACCCGTATTCGTACTCATACAATACACACCTTTTAGATGTATGTACTATTGGTATATACACTCCAATGATCAGCTCTTAGCAGCCCATGTGAGTCACCTAACACATGTGGGAACCATAATTTGGAAACTAGCATGAAATATCTCATAAAATTACAAAAATATGAGTAATCATTCATGACTTATTTACATGAAAACAAAATTACATATCCTTTATATCTAATCCATACACCAACGACCAAAAACACCTACAAACACTTTCATTCTTCAATTTTCTTCATCTAATTGATCTCTCTCAAGTTCTATCTTCAAGTTCTAAGTGTTCTTCATAAATTCCAAAAGTTCTAGTTTCATAAAATCAAGAATACTTCCAAGATTGCAAGTTTACTTCCAAGTTTTCTAAATCCATTCCAAGTAATCATCCAAGATCAAGAAACCTTTGTTACTTACAGTAGGTTATCTTTCTAATACAAGGTAATAATCATATTCAAACTTTAATTCAATTTCTATAACTATAACAATCTTATTTCGAGTGGAAATCTTACTTGAAATTGTTTTCGTGTCATGATTCTGCTTCAAGAACTTTCAAGCCATCCAAGGATCCTTTGAAGCTAGATCTATTTTTCTCATTTCCAGTAGGTTTATCCAAGGAACTTAAGGTAGTAATGATGTTCATAACATCATTCTATTCATACATATAAAGCTATTTTATTCGAAGGTTTAAACTTGTAATCACTAGAACATAGTTTAGTTAATTCTAAACTTGTTCGCAAATAAAAGTTAATCCTTCTAACTTGACTTTTAAAATCAACTAAACACATGTTCTATATCTATATGATATGCTAACTTAATGATTTAAAACCTGGAGACACGAAAAACACCGTAAAACCGGATTTACGCCGTTGTAGTAACACCGCGGGCTGTTTTGGGTTAGTTAATTAAAAACTATGATAAACTTTGATTTAAAAGTTGTTATTCTGGGAAAATGATTTTTATTATGAACATGAAACTATATCCAAAAATTATGGTTATACTCAAAGTGGAAGTATGTTTTCTAAAATGGTCATCTAGACGTCGTTCTTTCGACTGAAATGACTACCTTTACAAAAACGACTTGTAACTTATTTTTCTGACTATAAACCTATACTTTTTCTGTTTATATTCATAAAATAGAGTTCAATATGAAACCATAGCAATTTGATTCACTCAAAACGGATTTAAAATGAAGAAGTTATGGGTAAAACAAGATTGGATAATTTTTCTCATTTTAGCTACGTGAAAATTGGTAACAAATCTATTCCAACCATAACTTAATCAACTTGTATTGTATATTATGTAATCTTGAGATACCATAGACACGTATACAATGTTTCGACCTATCATGTCGACACATCTATATATATTTCGGAACAACCATATGTAGTGACCCGAACTTTTCCATGTTTATATATATTAATTGAGATTGATATTTACATGATTAAATGTTTCCAACATGTTAAGCAATCAAACTTGTTAAGACTTGATTAATTGAAATAGGTTTCATATAGACAATTGACCACCCAAGTTGACCGGTGATTCACGAACGTTAAAACTTGTAAAAACTATATGATGACATATATATGGTTATATATATAGTTAACATGATATTATGATATGTAAACATATCATTAAGTATATTAACAATGAACTACATATGTAAAAACAAGACTACTAACTTAATGATTTTGAAACGAGACATATATGTAACGATTATCGTTGTAACGACATTTAATGTATATATATATCATATTAAGAGATATTCGTACATCATAATATCATGATAATATAATAATTTAAAATCTCTTTTGATATTATAAACATTGGGTTAACAACATTTAACAAGATCGTTAACCTAAAGGTTTCAAAACAACATTTACATGTAACGACTAACGATGACTTAACGACTCAGTTAAAATGTATATACATGTAGTGTTTTAATATGTATTCATACACTTTTGAAAGACTTCAAGACACTTATCAAAATACTTCTACTTAACAAAAATGCTTACAATTACATCCTCGTTCAGTTTCATCAACAATTCTACTCGTATGCACCCGTATTCGTACTCGTACAATACACAGCTTTTAGATGTATGTACTATTGGTATATACACTCCAATGATCAGCTCTTAGCAGCCCATGTGAGTCACCTAACACATGTGGGAACCATCATTTGGCAACTAGCATGAAATATCTCATAAAATTACAAAAATATGAGTAATCATTCATGACTTATTTACATGAAAACAAAATTACATATCCTTTATATCTAATCCATACACCAACGACCAAAAACACCTACAAACACTTTCATTCATCAATTTTCTTCATCTAATTGATCTCTCTCAAGTTCTATCTTCAAGTTCTAAGTGTTCTTCATAAATTTCAAAAGTTCTAGTTTCATAAAATCAAGAATACTTTCAAGATTGCTAGCTCACTTCCAATCTTGTAAGGTGATCATCCAACCTCAAGAAATCTTTGTTTCTTACAGTAGGTTATCATTCTAATACAAGGTAATAATCATATTCAAACTTTGGTTCAATTTCTATAACTATAACAATCTTATTTCAAGTGATGATCTTACTTGAACTTGTTTTCGTGTCATGATTTTGCTTCAAGAACTTTGAGCCATCCAAGGATCCATTGAAGCTAGATCCATTTTTCTCTTTTCCAGTAGGTTCATCCAAGGAACTTAAGGTAGTAATGATGTTCATAACATCATTCGATTCATACATATAAAGCTATCTTATTCGAAGGTTTAAACTTGTAATCACTAGAACATAGTTTAGTTAATTCTAAACTTGTTCGCAAACAAAAGTTAATCCTTCTAACTTGACTTTTAAAATCAACTAAACACATGTTCTATATCTATATGATATGCTAACTTAATGATTTAAAACCCGGAAACACGAAAAACACCGTAAAACCGGATTTACGCCGTCGTAGTAACACCGCGGGCTGTTTTGGGTTAGTTAATTAAAAACTATGATAAACTTTGATTTAAAAGTTGTTATTCTGAGAAAATAATTTTTATTATGAACATGAAACTATATCCAAAAATTATGGTTAAACTCAAAGTGGAAGTATGTTTTCTAAAATGGTCATCTAGACGTCGTTCTTTCGACTGAAATGACTACCTTTACAAAAACGACTTGTAACTTATTTTTCCGACTAGAAACCTATACTTTTTTTGTTTAGATTCATAAAATAGAGTTCAATATGAAACCATAGCAATTTGATTCACTCAAAACGGATTTAAAATGAAGAAGTTATGGGTAAAACAAGATTGGATAATTTTTCTCATTTTAGCTACGTGAAAATTGGTAACAAATCTATTCCAACCATAACTTAATCAACTTGTATTATATATTATGTAATCTTGAGATACCATAGACACGTATACAATGTTTCGACCTATCATGTCGACACATCTATATATATTTCGGAACAACCATAGACACTCTATATGTGAATGTTGGAGTTAGCTATACAGGGTTGAGGTTGATTCCAAAATATATATAGTTTGAGTTGTGATCAATACTGAGATACGTATACACTGGGTCGTGGATTGATTCAAGATAATATTTATCGATTTATTTCTGTACATCTAACTGTGGACAACTAGTTGTAGGTTACTAACGAGGACAGCTGACTTAATAAACTTAAAACATCAAAATATATTAAAAGTGTTGTAAATATATTTTGAACATACTTTGATATATATGTATATATTGTTATAGGTTCGTGAATCAACCAGTGATCAAGTCTTACTTCCCGACGAAGTAAAAATCTGTGAAGGTGAGTTATAGTCCCACTTTTAAAATCTAATATTTTTGGGATGAGAATACATGCAGGTTTTATAAATGATTTACAAAATAGACACAAGTACGTGAAACTACATTCTATGGTTGAATTATCGAAATCGAATATGCCCCTTTTTATTAAGTCTGGTAATCTAAGAATTAGGGAACAGACACCCTAATTGACGCGAATCCTAAAGATAGATCTATTGGGCCTAACAAACCCCATCCAAAGTACCGGATGCTTTAGTACTTCGAAATTTATATCATATCCGAAGGGTGTCCCGGAATGATGGGGATATTCTTATATATGCATCTTGTTAATGTCGGTTACCAGGTGTTCACCATATGAATGATTTTTATCTCTATGTATGGGATGTGTATTGAAATATGAAATCTTGTGGTCTATTATTATGATTTGATATATATAGGTTAAACCTATAACTCACCAACATTTTTGTTGACGTTTTAAGCATGTTTATTCTCAGGTGATTATTAAGAGCTTCCGCTGTCGCATACTTAAATAAGGACGAGATTTGGAGTCCATGCTTGTATGATATTGTGTAAAAACTGCATTCAAGAAACTTATTTTGTTGTAACATATTTGTATTGTAAACCATTATGTAATGGTCGTGTGTAAACAGGATATTTTAGATTATCATTATTTGATAATCTACGTAAAGCTTTTTTAAACCTTTATGATGAAATAAAGGTTATGGTTTGTTTTAAAATGAATGCAGTCTTTGAAAAACGTCTCATATAGAGGTCAAAACCTCGCAACGAAATCAATTAATATGGAACGTTTTTAATCAATAAGAACGGGACATTTCAGTTGGTATCCGAGCGTTGGTCTTAGAGAACCAGAAAATTGCATTAGTGTGTCTTATCGAGTTTGTTAGGATGCATTAGTGAGTCTGGACTTCGACCGTGTTTTCTTTAAAAATGATTGCTTAACATTTTTGTTGGAAACTATATATTTTTAACATATGAATATTATGTGATATATTAATCTCTTAACGTGTTTGATATCATGTGATAGATGTCTACCTCTAGAACAAGTCCCATTGACTCACCTAATAATAATGAAGAGTTAAATGTAAATTGGAATGATTCGTGGACTGATTCACAAGTTCCCGAAGAGGAACCGGAAGAAGAGTCGGAACCGGAAGAAGAATCGGAACCGGAAGAAGAATCGGAACCGGAAGAAGAAATAGAACCGGTGGGGGAAATAATAAAACGGTTAAGTAAAAGAAAATCCTCAACCAACCGACCAAGGTTAATTATGGTCAATGGTGTTTCCGCCAAGGAAGCAAAATATTGGGAGGATTACCAATTCTCCGATGAATCGGATTCCGACGAGAATTCCGATGATGTTATAGAAATTACCCCAACTGAATTTAAAAAGGCAAAAGAAACTAATAAGGGAAAGGGCATAAAAATAGAGAAATCTAATTCCAACCCCGATGAACTTTATATGTATCGTCAACCCCCGAAGTCCTTAAGTTGTAACAATTACCCGGGAACCTCTAAACCACCAGGTTTTTCTAAACCAATGTGGATTACGACGGCTCGTATTAGGGGAACATCATATATCCCTAGAAACTTGGGAAAACGAACCAAAACCGAAGAAGAAGAAACGAGCGAGTCGGAATAAGATAGTTGTATTCGTGTGGTGTAATATATGTAATATAGTGTGCTTATGCTTTATGATATATGTAAAAAAAATTGCTTGTATTAATAAGTATTTTTTTTTTATGAATCTAACTCTTGTCTATTTTACAGTTTAAAAACACAAAATGGATAGACAACCCAATATTTTAAGAGACCTACCCGGAGACATGATTGATGAAATCTTGTCTAGAGTCGGCCAGAATTCTTCGGCACAACTATTTAAGGCGAGATCAGTTTGTAAGACATTCGAAGAACGTTCCAAGAATGTCTTGGTTTATAAGAGACTTTCGTTTGAAAGATGGGGGATATCACATTGGGAAACCCATAAGTTACGATGTGTTTACTTTGACGCATATATTGCGGGGAACCCAAATGCTATTTTACGCAACGGGTTAAGAAATTATTTTGACTCAATATATCCGAATATTGGACTTCGTGATTTAGAAAAAGCGGCTAACATGCAACATAAAGAAGCATGTTATGCTTACGGATTAGTAATGTTCGCTTCTCACCAAAGTGAGAACAAGAACATCGGGCTACAACTATTAAACAAAACGTTTCCACAAGTGACGGAGTCGGTAATTGGGGTAAGAAATGAGGTTTTTAGATTATTACGGGACTGTTGGACATTACGTAACCCTCGTTCCTTTGATGATGTTACAACACGCTGTCTTATCAACGGCCATAACGGTTATGTTGCACAAGACCAAGGATGGGAAGTAGTCCTAGTAAAACCAGAATGCATGACTTGTTTCTGGACGTATGAATTACGTGTCTTTATTGCCTTTGCTGAACGACTTGTGTACTAGCTAGAATTATCTTCACAACTATCTTGTATCAAAGTTATTGTGTGCTATATTTCATGCTTTATGTAAAATAAGCGGTATTGTAAGTTTGTAAAACATTGTATAAAAGCTTGAACGCGAAATATTATTACAATCAGTTTTTCATATAGAATTGTAGTAGTTGAATTGTATATTAGCTACTAAGTATGAACTTAACGGGTAGGTACTACCCGAATTTAAACTTATAAAACGCTAATATGAAGAAAAAGCTTTTATAAATGAGTTCATATTATGCTACGAAATACTATTAACTACTCTTAACATTCTGTATGATTAACTTGTTCCATTTGACTATTTTGAAGGAAATGGCACCGACTACTCGACACACCGTGAATATGAATGAAGAGGAATTCCGTACTTTTCTAGCTTCAAACATAGCCGCAGTACAGGCTGCACTACATACCAACAATAACCTTGGATCTAGCAGTACAGGAAATCGTGTGGGATGCACCTACAAAGAATTCACTGCCTGCAAACCTTTGGAATTTGATGGAACCGAAGGACCGATCGGATTGAAACGGTGGACCGAGAAGGTCGAATCGGTGTTTGCCATAAGTAAGTGTACTGAAGAGGACAAAGTGAAGTACGCTACGCATACCTTCACAGGTTCTGCGTTAACATGGTGGAATACCTATCTAGAGCAAGTGGGACAAGATGATGCGTACGCACTACCTTGGTCAGCATTCAAGCACTTGATGAACGAGAAGTACCGTCCCAGAACTGAGGTCAATAAGCTCAAGACAGAACTTAGAGGGTTACGAACCCAAGGATTTGATATTACCACATACGAAAGACGATTCACAGAATTGTGCCTATTGTGTCCGAGAGCATTCGAAGATGAGGAAGAGAAGATTGACGCGTTTGTGAAAGGATTACCAGAAAGAATCCAAGAAGATATAAGTTCACACGAGCCCGCCTCCATACAACAGGCATGTAGAATGGCTCACAAACTCGTGAACCAAATTGAAGAAAGAATTAAAGAACAGACTGCTGAAGAGGCCAATGTGAAGCAAGTCAAAAGAAAGTGGGAGGAAAACGGTGATAAGAATCACCAATACAACAACAACAACAATTACAACAATAATCGCAACAATTATCCCAACAATCGCAACATCACTCGCAACTACAACAAACGGCCCAACAACAACAACAACAACATCAACTACAACAATCATCCCAACAACAATAATAACCGCAACAACAACAACAACAATCAGAAGCAGCTATGCCAAAGGTGTGAAAAGAATCACTCGGGGTTCTGCACCAAATTTTGCAACAAGTGTAAAAGAAATGGTCATAGCGCGGCGAAGTGTGAGGTCTACGGACCAGGGGTTAATAGAACGAAAGGAACAAATGGTGTCGGAACGAGTAATGGCGGAGCAAGTAGTGTCGGAGCAAGTTATGCCAATGTAGTTTGTTATAAATGTGGAAAACCAGGCCACATTATTAGAAATTGCCCGAACCAGGAGAACACGAATGGACAAGGCCGTGGAAGAGTTTTCAATATTAATGCGGCAGAGGCACAGGAAGACCCGGAGCTTGTTACGGGTACGTTTCTTATTGACAATAAATCTGCTTACGTTTTATTTGATTCGGGTGCGGATAGAAGCTATATGAGTAGAGATTTTTGTGCTAAATTAAGTTGTCCATTGACGCCTTTGGATAGTAAATTTTTACTCGAATTAGCAAATGGTAAATTAATTTCAGCAGATAATATATGTCGGAATCGAGAAATTAAACTGGTTAGCGAAACATTTAAGATTGATTTGATACCAGTAGAGTTAGGGAGTTTTGATGTGATAATCGGTATGGACTGGTTGAAAGAAGTGAAAGCGGAGATCGTTTGTTACAAAAATGCAATTCGCATTATACGAGAAAAAGGAAAACCCTTAATGGTGTACGGAGAAAAGGGCAACACGAAGCTACATCTTATTAGTAATTTGAAGGCACAAAAACTAATAAGAAAAGGTTGCTATGCTGTTCTAGCACACGTCGAGAAAGTACAAACTGAAGAAAAGAGCATCAATGATGTTCCCGTCGCAAAAGAATTTCCTGATGTATTTCCGAAAGAATTACCGGGATTACCCCCACATCGATCCGTTGAATTTCAAATAGATCTTGTACCAGGAGCTGCACCAATAGCTCGTGCTCCTTACAGACTCGCACCCAGCGAGATGAAAGAACTACAAAGCCAATTACAAGAACTTTTAGAGCGTGGTTTCATTCGACCAAGCACATCACCGTGGGGAGCTCCTGTTTTGTTTGTCAAGAAGAAAGATGGTACATTCAGGTTGTGTATCGACTACCGAGAGTTGAACAAACTTACCATCAAGAACCGCTACCCACTACCGAGAATCGATGACTTATTTGATCAACTACAAGGCTCATCTGTTTATTCAAAGATTGACTTACGTTCCGGGTATCATCAAATGCGAGTGAAAGAAGATGATATTCCAAAGACTGCTTTCAGAACACGTTACGGTCATTACGAGTTTATGGTCATGCCGTTTGGTTTAACTAATGCACCAGCTGTGTTCATGGACCTTATGAACCGAGTGTGTGGACCATACCTTGACAAGTTTGTCATTGTTTTCATTGATGACATACTTATTTACTCAAAGAATGACCAAGAACACGGTGAACATTTGAGAAAGGTGTTAGAAGTATTGAGGAAGGAAGAATTGTACGCTAAGTTTTCAAAGTGTGCATTTTGGTTGGAAGAAGTTCAATTCCTCGGTCACATAGTGAACAAAGAAGGTATTAAGGTGGATCCGGCAAAGATAGAAACTGTTGAAAAGTGGGAAACCCCGAAAACTCCGAAACACATACGCCAGTTTTTAGGACTAGCTGGTTACTACAGAAGGTTCATCCAAGACTTTTCCAGAATAGCAAAACCCTTGACTGCATTAACGCATAAAGGGAAGAAATTTGAATGGAATGATGAACAAGAGAAAGCGTTTCAGTTATTGAAGAAAAAGCTAACTACGGCACCTATATTGTCATTGCCTGAAGGGAATGATGATTTTGTGATTTATTGTGACGCATCAAAGCAAGGTCTCGGTTGTGTATTAATGCAACGAACGAAGGTGATTGCTTATGCGTCTAGACAATTGAAGATTCACGAACAAAATTATACGACGCATGATTTGGAATTAGGCGCGGTTGTTTTTGCATTAAAGACTTGGAGGCACTACTTATATGGGGTCAAAAGTATTATATATACCGACCACAAAAGTCTTCAACACATATTTAATCAGAAACAACTGAATATGAGGCAGCGTAGGTGGATTGAATTATTGAATGATTACGACTTTGAGATTCGTTACCACCCGGGGAAGGCAAATGTGGTAGCCGATGCCTTGAGCAGGAAGGACAGAGAACCCATTCGAGTAAAATCTATGAATATAATGATTCATAATAACCTTACTACTCAAATAAAGGAGGCGCAACAAGGAGTTTTAAAAGAGGGAAATTTAAAGGATGAAATACCCAAAGGATCGGAGAAGCATCTTAATATTCGGGAAGACGGAACCCGGTATAGGGCTGAAAGGATTTGGGTACCAAAATTTGGAGATATGAGAGAAATGGTACTTAGAGAAGCTCATAAAACCAGATACTCAATACATCCTGGAACGGGGAAGATGTACAAGGATCTCAAGAAACATTTTTGGTGGCCGGGTATGAAAGCCGATGTTGCTAAATACGTAGGAGAATGTTTGACGTGTTCTAAAGTCAAAGCTGAGCATCAGAAACCATCAGGTCTACTTCAACAACCCGAAATCCCAGAATGGAAATGGGAAAACATTACCATGGATTTCATCACTAAATTGCCAAGGACTGCAAGTGGTTTTGATACTATTTGGGTAATAGTTGATCGTCTCACCAAATCAGCACACTTCCTACCAATAAGAGAAGATGACAAGATGGAGAAGTTAGCACGACTGTATTTGAAGGAAGTCGTCTCCAGACATGGAATACCAATCTCTATTATCTCTGATAGGGATGGCAGATTTATTTCAAGATTCTGGCAGACATTACAGCAAGCATTAGGAACTCGTCTAGACATGAGTACTGCCTATCATCCACAAACTGATGGGCAGAGCGAAAGGACGATACAAACGCTTGAAGACATGCTACGAGCATGTGTTATTGATTTCGGAAACAGTTGGGATCGACATCTACCGTTAGCAGAATTTTCCTACAACAACAGCTACCATTCAAGCATTGAGATGGCGCCGTTTGAAGCACTTTATGGTAGAAAGTGCAGGTCTCCGATTTGTTGGAGTGAAGTGGGGGATAGACAGATTACGGGTCCGGAGATTATACAAGAAACTACCGAGAAGATCATCCAAATTCAACAACGGTTGAAAACCGCCCAAAGTCGACAAAAGAGCTACGCTGACATTAAAAGAAAAGATATAGAATTTGAAATTGGAGAGATGGTCATGCTTAAAGTTGCACCTTGGAAAGGCGTTGTTCGATTTGGTAAACGAGGGAAATTAAATCCAAGGTATATTGGACCATTCAAGATTATTGATCGTGTCGGACCAGTAGCTTACCGACTAGAGTTACCTCAACAACTCGCGGCTGTACATAACACTTTCCACGTCTCGAATTTAAAGAAATGTTTTGCTAAAGAAGATCTCACTATTCCGTTAGATGAAATCCAAATCAACGAAAAACTTCAATTCATCGAAGAACCCGTCGAAATAATGGATCGTGAGGTTAAAAGACTTAAGCAAAACAAGATACCAATTGTTAAGGTTCGATGGAATGCTCGTAGAGGACCCGAGTTCACCTGGGAGCGTGAAGATCAGATGAAGAAGAAATACCCGCATCTATTTCCAGAAGATTCGTCAACACCTTCAACAGCTTAAAATTTCGGGACGAAATTTATTTAACGGGTAGGTACTGTAGTGACCCGAACTTTTCCATGTTTATATATATTAATTGAGATTGATATTTACATGATTAAATGTTTCCAACATGTTAAGCAATCAAACTTGTTAAGACTTGATTAATTGAAATAGGTTTCATATAGACAATTGACCACCCAAGTTGACCGGTGATTCACGAACGTTAAAACTTGTAAAAACTATATGATGACATATATATGGTTATATATATAGTTAACATGATATTATGATATGTAAACATATCATTAAGTATATTAACAATGAACTACATATGTAAAAACAAGACTACTAACTTAATGATTTTGAAACGAGACATATATGTAACGATTATCGTTGTAACGACATTTAATGTATATATATATCATATTAAGAGATATTCGTACATCATAATATCATGATAATATAATAATTTAAAATCTCTTTTGATATTATAAACATTGGGTTAACAACATTTAACAAGATCGTTAACCTAAAGGTTTCAAAACAACATTTACATGTAACGACTAACGATGACTTAACGACTCAGTTAAAATGTATATACATGTAGTGTTTTAATATGTATTCATACACTTTTGAAAGACTTCAAGACACTTATCAAAATACTTCTACTTAACAAAAATGCTTACAATTACATCCTCGTTCAGTTTCATCAACAATTCTACTCGTATGCACCCGTATTCGTACTCGTACAATACACAGCTTTTAGATGTATGTACTATTGGTATATACACTCCAATGATCAGCTCTTAGCAGCCCATGTGAGTCACCTAACACATGTGGGAACCATCATTTGGCAACTAGCATGAAATATCTCATAAAATTACAAAAATATGAGTAATCATTCATGACTTATTTACATGAAAACAAAATTACATATCCTTTATATCTAATCCATACACCAACGACCAAAAACACCTACAAACACTTTCATTCATCAATTTTCTTCATCTAATTGATCTCTCTCAAGTTCTATCTTCAAGTTCTAAGTGTTCTTCATAAATTTCAAAAGTTCTAGTTTCATAAAATCAAGAATACTTTCAAGATTGCTAGCTCACTTCCAATCTTGTAAGGTGATCATCCAACCTCAAGAAATCTTTGTTTCTTACAGTAGGTTATCATTCTAATACAAGGTAATAATCATATTCAAACTTTGGTTCAATTTCTATAACTATAACAATCTTATTTCAAGTGATGATCTTACTTGAACTTGTTTTCGTGTCATGATTTTGCTTCAAGAACTTTGAGCCATCCAAGGATCCATTGAAGCTAGATCCATTTTTCTCTTTTCCAGTAGGTTCATCCAAGGAACTTAAGGTAGTAATGATGTTCATAACATCATTCGATTCATACATATAAAGCTATCTTATTCGAAGGTTTAAACTTGTAATCACTAGAACATAGTTTAGTTAATTCTAAACTTGTTCGCAAACAAAAGTTAATCCTTCTAACTTGACTTTTAAAATCAACTAAACACATGTTCTATATCTATATGATATGCTAACTTAATGATTTAAAACCCGGAAACACGAAAAACACCGTAAAACCGGATTTACGCCGTCGTAGTAACACCGCGGGCTGTTTTGGGTTAGTTAATTAAAAACTATGATAAACTTTGATTTAAAAGTTGTTATTCTGAGAAAATAATTTTTATTATGAACATGAAACTATATCCAAAAATTATGGTTAAACTCAAAGTGGAAGTATGTTTTCTAAAATGGTCATCTAGACGTCGTTCTTTCGACTGAAATGACTACCTTTACAAAAACGACTTGTAACTTATTTTTCCGACTAGAAACCTATACTTTTTTTGTTTAGATTCATAAAATAGAGTTCAATATGAAACCATAGCAATTTGATTCACTCAAAACGGATTTAAAATGAAGAAGTTATGGGTAAAACAAGATTGGATAATTTTTCTCATTTTAGCTACGTGAAAATTGGTAACAAATCTATTCCAACCATAACTTAATCAACTTGTATTATATATTATGTAATCTTGAGATACCATAGACACGTATACAATGTTTCGACCTATCATGTCGACACATCTATATATATTTCGGAACAACCATAGACACTCTATATGTGAATGTTGGAGTTAGCTATACAGGGTTGAGGTTGATTCCAAAATATATATAGTTTGAGTTGTGATCAATACTGAGATACGTATACACTGGGTCGTGGATTGATTCAAGATAATATTTATCGATTTATTTCTGTACATCTAACTGTGGACAACTAGTTGTAGGTTACTAACGAGGACAGCTGACTTAATAAACTTAAAACATCAAAATATATTAAAAGTGTTGTAAATATATTTTGAACATACTTTGATATATATGTATATATTGTTATAGGTTCGTGAATCAACCAGTGGTCAAGTCTTACTTCCCGACGAAGTAAAAATCTGTGAAGGTGAGTTATAGTCCCACTTTTAAAATCTAATATTTTTGGGATGAGAATACATGCAGGTTTTATAAATGATTTACAAAATAGACACAAGTACGTGAAACTACATTCTATGGTTGAATTATCGAAATCGAATATGCCCCTTTTTATTAAGTCTGGTAATCTAAGAATTAGGGAACAGACACCCTAATTGACGCGAATCCTAAAGATAGATCTATTGGGCCTAACAAACCCCATCCAAAGTACCGGATGCTTTAGTACTTCGAAATTTATATCATATCCGAAGGGTGTCCCGGAATGATGGGGATATTCTTATATATGCATCTTGTTAATGTCGGTTACCAGGTGTTCACCATATGAATGATTTTTATCTCTATGTATGGGATGTGTATTGAAATATGAAATCTTGTGGTCTATTATTATGATTTGATATATATAGGTTAAACCTATAACTCACCAACATTTTTGTTGACGTTTTAAGCATGTTTATTCTCAGGTGATTATTAAGAGCTTCCGCTGTCGCATACTTAAATAAGGACGAGATTTGGAGTCCATGCTTGTATGATATTGTGTAAAAACTGCATTCAAGAAACTTATTTTGTTGTAACATATTTGTATTGTAAACCATTATGTAATGGTCGTGTGTAAACAGGATATTTTAGATTATCATTATTTGATAATCTACGTAAAGCTTTTTTAAACCTTTATGATGAAATAAAGGTTATGGTTTGTTTTAAAATGAATGCAGTCTTTGAAAAACGTCTCATATAGAGGTCAAAACCTCGCAACGAAATCAATTAATATGGAACGTTTTTAATCAATAAGAACGGGACATTTCACCATAGACACTCTATATGTGAATGTTGGAGTTAGCTATACAGGATTGAGGTTGATTCCAAAATATATATAGTTTGAGTTGTGATCAATACTGAGATACGTATACACTGGGTCGTGGATTGATTCAAGATAATATTTATCGATTTATTTCTGTACATCTAACTGTGGACAACTAGTTGTAGGTTACTAGCGAGGACAGCTGACTTAATAAACTTAAAACATCAAAATATATTAAAAGTATTGTAAATATATTTTGAACATACTTTGATATATATGTATATATTGTTATAGGTTCGTGAATCAACCAGTGGCCAAGTCTTACTTCCCGACGAAGTAAAAATCTGTGAAAGTGAGTTATAATCCCACTTTTAAAATCTAATATTTTTGGGATGAGAATACATGCAGGTTTTATAAATGATTTACAAAATAGACACAAGTACGTGAAACAACATTCTATGGTTGAATTATCGAAATCGAATATGCCCCTTTTTATTAAGTCTGGTAATCTAAGAATTAGGGAACAGACACCCTAATTGACGCGAATCCTAAAGATAGATCTATTGGGCCTAACAAACCCCATCCAAAGTAACGGATGATTTAGTACTTCGAAATTTATATCATATCCGAAGGGTGTCCCAGAATGATGGGGATATTCTTATATATGCATCTTGTTAATGTCGGTTACCAGGTGTTCACCATATGAATGATTTTTATCTCTATGTATGGGATGTGTATTGAAATATGAAATCTTGTGGTGTATTGTTACGATTTGATATATATAGGTTAAACCTATAACTCACCAACATTTTTGTTGACGTTTAAAGCATGTTTATTCTCAGGTGAATACTAAGAGCTTCCGCTGTTGCATACTAAAATAAGGACAAGATTTGGAGTCCATGTTTGTATGATATTGTGTAAAAACTGCATTCAAGAAACTGATTTCGATGTAACATATTTGTATTGTAAACCATTATGTAATGGTCGTGTGTAAACAGGATATTTTAGATTATCATTATTTGATCATCTACGTAAAGCTTTTTAAACCTTTTTTTGTGAAATAAAGGTTATGGTTTGTTTTAAAATGAATGCAGCCTTTGAAAAACGTCTCATATAGAGGTCAAAACCTCGCAACGAAATCAATTAATATGGAACGTTCTTAATCAATAAGAACGGGACATTTCAGTTGGTATCCGAGCGTTGGTCTTAGAGAACCAGAATTTTGCATTAGTGTGTCTTATCGAGTTTGTTAGGATGCATTAGTGAGTCTGGACTTCGACCGCGTTTACTTGAAAAATGATTGCTTAACAAATTTTGTTAGAAACTATATATTTTTAACATGTGAATATTATGTGATATATTAATCTCTTAACGCATTTGATATTATGTGATAGATGTCTACCTCTAGAACAAGTCCCATTGACTCACCTAATAATAATGAAGAGTCAAATGTAAATTGGAATGATTCGTGGACTGATTCACAAGTTCCCGAAGAGGAACCGGAAGAAGAGTCGGAACCGGAAGAAAAATCGGAACCGGAAGAAGAATCAGAACCGGATGAAGAAATAGAACCGGTGGTGGAAATAATAAAACGGTTAAGTAAAAGAAAATCCTCAACCAACCGACCAAGGTTAATTATGGTCAATGGTGTTTCCGCAAAGGAAGCAAAATATTGGGAGGATTACCAATTCTCCGGTGAATCGGATTCCGACGAGAATTCCGATGATGTTATAGAAATTACCCCAACTGAATTTAAAAAGGAAAAAGAAAATAATAAGGGAAAGGGCATAAAAATAGAGAAATCTAATTCCAACCCCGATGAACTTTATATGTATCGTCAACCCCCGAAGTCCTTAAGTTGTAACAATGACCCGGGAACCTCTAAACCACCAGGTTTTTCTAAACCAATGTGGAAAACGACGGCTCGTATTAGGGGAACATCATATATCCCTAGAAACTTGGCAAAACGAACCAAAACCGAAGAAGAAGAAACAAGCAAGTCGGAATAAGATAGTTGTATTCGTGTGGTGTAATATATGTAATATAGTGTGCTTATGCTTTATGATATATGTAAAAATTGCTTGTATTAATAAGTATTTTTTTTTATGAATCTAACTCTTGTCTATTTTACGGTATAAAAACACAAAATGGATAGACAACCCAATATTTTAAGAGACCTACCCGGAGACATGATTGATGAAATCTTGTCTAGAGTCGGTCAGAATTCTTCGGCACAACTATTTAAGGTGAGATCAGTATGTAAGACATTCGAAGAACGTTCCAAGAATGCCTTGGTTTATAAAAGGCTTTCGTTCGAAAGATGGGGGATATCACATTGGAAAATCCATAAGTTACGATGTGTTTACTTTGACGCATATATTGCGGGGAACCCAAATGCTATTTTACGCAATGGGTTAAGAAATTATTTTGACTCAATATATCCGAATATTGGACTTCGTGATTTAGAAAAAGCGGCTAACATGCAACATAAAGAAGCATGTTATGCTTATGGATTAGTAATGTTCGCTTCTCACCAAAGTGAGAACAAGAACATCGGGCTACAACTATTAAACAAAACGTTCCCACAAGTGATGGAGTCGGTAATTGGGGTAAGAAATGAGGTTTTTAGATTGTTACGGGACTGTTGGACATTACGTAACCCTCGTCCCTTTGACGACGTTACAACACGATGTCTTATCAACGGCCATAACGGTTATGTTCCACAAGACCAAGGATGGGAAGTAATCCTAGTAAAACCAGAATGCATGACTTGTTTCTGGACGTATGAATTACGTGTCTTTATTACCTTTGCTGAACGACTTGTGTACTAGCTAGAATTATCTTCACAACCATCTTGTATCAAATTTATTGTGTGCTATATTTCATGCTATATGTAAAATAAGCGGTATTGTAAGTTTGTAAAATATTGTGTAAAAGTTTGAACGCGAAATATTATTATAATCAGTTTTTCATATAGAATTGTAGTAGTTGAATTGTATATTAGCTACTAAGTATGAACTTAACGGGTAGGTACTACCCAAATTTAAACTTATAAAACGCTAATATGAAGAAAAAGCTTTTATAAATGAGTTCATATTATGCTACGAAATACTATTAACTACTCTTAATATTCTGTATGATTAACTTGTTCCATTTGACTATTTTGAAGGAAATGGCACCGACTACTCGACACACCGTGAATATGAATGAAGAGGAATTCCGTACTTTTCTAGCTTCAAACATAGCCGCAGTACAGGCTGCGCTACATACCAACAATAACCTTGGATCTAGCAGTACAGGAAATCGTGTAGGATGCACCTACAAAGAATTCACTACCTGCAAACCTTTGGAATTTGATGGAACCGAAGGACCGATCGGATTGAAACGGTGGACCGAGAAGGTTGAATCGGTGTTTGCCATAAGTAAGTGTACTGAAGAGGACAAAGTGAAGTACGCTACGCATACCTTCACAAGTTCTGCGTTAACATGGTGGAATACCTATCTAGAGCAAGTGGGACAAGACGATGCGTACGCACTACCGTGGTCAGCATTCAAGCACTTGATGAACGAGAAATACCGTCCCAGAACTGAGGTCAATAAGCTCAAGACAGAACTTAGAGGGTTACGAACCCAAGGATTTGATATTACCACGTACGAAAGACGATTCACAGAATTGTGCATATTGTGTCCGGGAGCATTCGAAGATGAGGAAGAGAAGATCGACGCGTTTGTGAAAGGATTACCGGAAAGAATCCAAGAAGATATAAGTTCACACGAGCCCGCTTCCATACAACAGGCATGTAGAATGGCTCACAAACTAGTGAACCAGATTGAAGAAAGAATTAAAGAACAGACTGCTGAAGAGGCCAATGTGAAGCAAGTCAAAAGAAAGTGGGAGGAAAACGGTGATAAGAATCACCAATCCAACAACAACAGCAATTACAACAATAATCGCAACACTTATCCTAACAATCGCAACATCAATCGCAACTACAACAAATGGCCCAACAACAACAACAACAACAACAACAGCAACTACAACAATCATCCCAACAACAATAATAACCGCAACAACAACAACAACAATCAGAAGCAGCTATGCCAAAGGTGTGAAAAGTATCACTCGGGGTTCTGCACCAAATTTTGCAACAACTGTAAAAGAAATGGTCATAGCGCGGCGAAGTGTGAGGTCTACGGACCAGGGGTTAATAGAACGAAAGGAACAAATGGTGTCGGAACGAGTAATGGTGGAGCAAGTAGTGTCGGAGCAAGTTATGCCAATGTAGTTTGTTATAAATGTGGAAAATCGGGCCACATTATTAGAAATTGCCTGAACCAGGAGAACACGAATGGACAAGGCCGCAGAAGAGTTTTCAATATTAATGCGGCAGAGGCACAGGAAGACCCGGAGCTTGTTACGGGTACGTTTCTTATTGACAATAAATCTGCTTACGTTTTATTTGATTCGGGTGCGGATAGAAGCTATATGAGTAGAGATTTTAGTGCTAAATTAAGTTGTCCATTGACGCCTTTGGATAGTAAATTTTTACTCAAATTAGCAAATGGTAAATTAATTTCAGCAGATAATATATGTCGGAATCGAGAAATTAAACTGGTTAGCGAAACATTTAAGATTGATTTGATACCAGTAGAGTTAGGGAGTTTTGATGTGATAATCGGTATGGACTGGTTGAAAGAAGTGAAAGCAGAGATCGTTTGTTACAATAATGCAATTCGCATTATACGAGAAAAAGAAAAACCCTTAATCGTGTACTGAGAAAAGGGCAACACGAAGCTACATCTTATTAGTAATTTGAAGGCACAAAAACTAATAAGAAAAGGTTGATATGCTGTTCTAGCACACGTCGAGAAAGTACAAACTGAAGAAAAGAGCATCAATGATGTTCCCATTGCAAAAGAATTTCCCGATGTATTTTCGAAAGAATTACCGGGATTACCCCCACATCGATCCGTTGAATTTCAAATAGATCTTGTACCAGGAGCTGCACCAATAGCTCGTGCTCCTTACAGACTCACACCCAGCGAGAGGAAAGAACTGCAAAGCCAATTACAAGAACTTTTAGAGCGTGGTTTCATTCGACCAAGCACATCACCGTGGGGAGCTCCTGTTTTGTGTGTCAAGAAGAAAGATGGTACATTCAGGTTGTGTATCGACTACCGAGAGTTGAACAAACTTACCATCAAGAACCGCTACCCACTACCGAGAATCGATGACTTATTTGATCAACTACAAGGCTCGTCTGTTTATTCAAAGATTGACTTACGTTCCGGGTATCATCAAATGCGGGTGAAAGAAGATGATATTCCAAAGACTGCTTTCAGAACACGTTACAGTCATTACGAGTTTATCGTCATGCCGTTCGGTTTAACTAATGCACCAGCTGTGTTCATGGACCTTATGAACCGAGTGTGTGGACCATACCTTGACAAGTTTGTCATTGTTTTCATTGATGACATACTTATTTACTGAAAGAATGACCAAGAACACGGTGAACATTTGAGAAAGGTGTTAGAAGTATTGAGGAAGGAAGAATTGTACGCTAAGTTTTCAAAGTGTGCATTTTGGTTGGAAGAAGTTCAATTCCTCGGTCACATAGTGAACAAATAAGATATTAAGGTGGATCCGGCAAAGATAGAAACTGTTGAAAAGTGGGAAACCCCAAAAACTCCGAAACACATACGCCAGTTTTTAGGACTAGCTGGTTACTACAGAAGGTTCATCCAAGACTTTTCCATAATAGCAAAACCCTTGACTGCATTAACGCATAAAGGGAAGAAATTTGAATGGAATGATGAACAAGAGAAAGCATTTCAGTTATTGAAGAAAAAGCTAACTACGGCACCTATATTGTCATTGCCTGAAGGGAATGATGATTTTGTGATTTATTGTGACGCATCAAAGCAAGGTCTCGGTTGTGTATTAATGCAACGAACGAAGGTGATTGCTTATGCGTCTAGACAATTGAAGATTCACGAACAAAATTATACGACGCATGATTCGGAATTAAGCGCGGTTTTTTTTGCATTAAAGACTTTGAGGCACTACTTATATGGGGTCAAAAGTATTATATATACCGACCACAAAAGTCTTCAACACATATTTAATCAGAAACAACTGAATATGAGGCAGCGTAGGTGGATTGAATTATTGAATGATTACGACTTTGAGATTCATTACCACCCGGGGAAGGCAAATGTGGTAGCCGATGCCTTGAGCAGGAAGGACAGAGAACCCATTCGAGTAAAATCTATGAATATAATGATTCGTAATAACCTTACTACTCAAATAAAGGAGGCGCACCAAGGAGTTTTAAAAGAGGGAAATTTAAAGGATGAAATACCCAAAGGATCGGAGAAGCATCTTAATATTCGGGAAGACGGAACCCGGTATAGGGCTGAAAGGATTTGGGTACCAAAATTTGGAGATATAAGAGAAATGGTACTTAGAGAAGCTCATAAAACCAGATACTCAATACATCCTGGAACGGGGAAGATGTACAAGGATCTCAAGAAACATTTTTGGCGGCCGAGTATGAAAGCCGATGTTGCTAAATACGTAGGAGAATGTTTGACGTGTTCTAAGGTCAAAGCTGAGCATCAGAAACCATCAGGTCTACTTCAACAACCCAAAATCCCGGAATGGAAATGGGAAAACATTACCATGGATTTCATCACTAAATTTCCAGGGACTGCAAGTGATTTTGATACTATTTGGGTAATAGTTGATCATCTCACCAAATCAGCACACTTCCTGCCAATAAGAGAAGATGACAAGATAGAGAAGTTAGCACGACTGTATTTGAAGGAAGTCGTCTCCAGACATGGAATACCAATCTCTATTATCTCTGATAGGGATGGTAGATTTATTTCAAGATTCTGGCAGACATTACAGCAAGCATTAGGAACTCGTCTAGACATGAGTACTGCCTATCATCCACAAACTGATGGGCAGAGCGAAAGGACGATACAAATGCTTGAAGACATGCTACGAGCATGTGTTATTGATTTCAGAAACAGTTGGGATCGACATCTACCGTTAGCAGAATTTTCCTACAACAACAGCTACCATTCAAGCATTGAGATGGCGCCGTTTGAAGCACTTTATGGTAGAAAGTGCAGGTCTCCGATTTGTTGGAGTGAAGTTGGGGATAGACAAATTACGGGTCCGGAGATAATACAAGAAACTACCGAGAAAATCATCCAAATTCAACAAAGATTGAAAACCGCCCAGAGTCGACAAAAGAGCTACGCGGACAGTAAAAGAAAAGATATAGAGTTTGAAATTGGAGAAATGGTCATGCTTAAGGTTTCACCTTGGAAAGGCGTTGTTCGATTTGGTAAACGGGGGAAACTAAATCCAAGGTACATTAGACCATTCAAGATTATAGATCGTGTCGGACCAGTAGCTTAACAACTGGAGCTACCTCAACAACTCGCGGCTGTACATAACACTTTCCATGTCTCGAATTTGAAGAAATGTTTTGCTAAAGAAGATCTCACTATTCTGTTAGATGAAATCCAAATCAACTAAAAACTTCAATTCATCGAAGAACCCGTCGAAATAATGGATCGTGAGGTTAAAAGACTTAAGCAAAACAAGATACCAATTCTTAAGGTTCGATGGAATGCTCGTAGAGGGCCCGAGTTCACCTGGGAACGAGAAGATCAAATGAAGAAGAAATACCCGCATTTATTTCTAGAAGATACGTCAACACCTCCAACTACTTAAAATTTTGGGATGAAATTTATTTAACGGGTAGGTACTGTAGTGACCCGAACTTTTCCATGTTTATATATATTAAATGAAATTGTTATTTACATGATTAAGTGTTTCCAACATGTTAAGCAATCAAACTTGTTAAGACTTGATTAATTGAAATAGGTTTCATATAGACAATTGACCACCCAAGTTGACCGGTGATTCACGAACGTTAAAACTTGTAAAAACTATACGATGACATATATATGGTTATATATAGTTAACATGATTTTATTATAAGTATGTATCTCATTAGGTATTTTAACAATGAGTTATATACATAAAAATAAGACTATTAATTTAAGAAACTCGAAAACGATATATATAACGATTATCGTTATAACAACGTCTTACTAGGTACATATGAATCATATTAAGATATTGATACACTTGGTTAATTATTTTAAATGATAAGTAAATATATTATTAAGTGTATTAACAATGAAATACATATGTAAAAATAAGACTACTAACTTAATGATTTCGAAACGAGACATATATATAACGATTATCGTTGTAACGACATTTAACTGTATATATATCATACTAAGATATATTATATATCATAATATCATGATAATATAACAATTTAACATCTCATTTGTTATAATAAATAATGGGTTAACAACATTCAACAAGATCGTTAACCTAAAGGTTTCAAAACAACATTTACATGTAACGACTAACGATGACTTAACGACTCAGTTAAAATGTATATCCATGTAGTGTTTTAATATGTATTCAGAAACTTTTGAAAGACTTCAAGACACTTATCAAAATACTTCTACTTAACAAAAATGCTTACAATTACATCCTCGTTCAGTTTCATTAACAATTCTACTCGTATGCACCCGTATTCGTACTCATACAATACACAGCTTTTAGATGTATGTACTATTGGTATATACACTCCAATGATTAGCTCTTAGCAGCCCATGTGAGTCACCTAACACATGTGGGAACCATCATTTGGCAACTAGCATGAAATATCTCATAAAATTACAAAAATATGAGTAATCATTCATGACTTATTTACATGAAAACAAAATTACATATCCTTTATATCTAATCCATACACCAACGACCAAAAACACCTACAAACACTTTCATTCTTCAATTTTCTTCATCTAATTGATCTCTCTCAAGTTCTATCTTCAAGTTCTAAGTGTTCTTCATAAATTCCAAAAGTTCTAATTTCATAAAATCAAGAATACTTCCAAGATTGCAAGTTTACTTCCAAGTTTTCTAAATCCATTCCAAGTAATCATCCAAGATCAAGAAACCTTTGTTACTTACAGTAGGTTATCTTTCTAATACAAGGTAATAATCATATTCAAACTTTAATTCAATTTCTATAACTATAACAATCTTATTTCGAGTGGAAATCTTACTTGAAATTCTTTTCGTGTCATGATTCTGCTTCAAGAACTTTCAAGCCATCCAAGGATCCTTTGAAGCTAGATCTATTTTTCTCATTTCCAGTAGGTTTATCCAAGGAACTTAAGGTAGTAATGATATTCATAACATCATTCTATTCATACATATAAAGCTATCTTATTCGAAGGTTTAAACTTGTAATCACTAGAACATAGTTTAGTTAATTCTAAACTTGTTCGCAAATAAAAGTTAATCCTTCTAACTTGACTTTTAAAATCAACTAAACACATGTTATTTATCTATATGATATGCTAACTTAATGATTTAAAACCTGGAGACACGAAAAACACTTTAAAACCGGATTTACGCCGTCGTAGTAACACCGCGGGCTGTTTTGGGTTAGTTAATTAAAAACTATGATAAACTTTGATTTAAAAGTTGTTATTCTGGGAAAATGATTTTTATTATGAACATGAAACTATATCCAAAAATTATGGTTAAAATCAAAGTGGAAGTATGTTTTCTAAAATGGTCATCTAGACGTCGTTCTTTCGACTGAAATGACTACCTTTACAAAAAAGACTTGTAACTTATTTTTCTGACTATAAACCTATACTTTTTCTATTTAGATTCATAAAATAGAGTTCAATATGAAACCATAGAAATTTGATTCACTCAAAACGGATTTAAAATGAAGAAGTTATGGGTAAAACAAGATTGGATAATTTTTCTCATTTTAGCTACGTGAAAATTGGTAACAAATCTATTCCAACCATAACTTAATCAACTTGTATTGTATATTATGTAATCTTGAGATACCATAGACACGTATACAATGTTTCGACCTATCATGTTGACACATCTATATATATTTCGGAACAACCATAGACACTCTATATGTGAATGTTGGAGTTAGCTATACAGGGTTGAGGTTGATTCCAAAATATATATAGTTTGAGTTGTGATCAATACTGAGATACGTATACACTGGGTCATGGATTGATTCAAGATAATATTTATCGATTTATTTCTGTACATCTAACTGTGGACAACTAGTTGTAGGTTACTAGCGAGGACAGCTGACTTAATAAACTTAAAACATCAAAATGTATTAAAAGTATTGTAAATATATTTTGAACATACTTTGATATATATGTATATATTGTTATAGGTTCGTGAATCAACCAGTGGCCAAGTCTTACTTCCCGACGAAGTAAAAATCTGTGAAAGTGAGTTATAGTCCCACTTTTAAAATCTAATATTTTTGGGATGAGAATACATGCAGGTTTTATAAATGATTTACAAAATAGACACAAGTACGTGAAACAACAATCTATGGTTGAATTATCGAAATCGAATATGCCCCTTTTTATTAAGTCTGGTAATCTAAGAATTAGGGAACAGACACCCTAATTGACGCGAATCCTAAAGATAGATCTATTGGGCCTAACAAACCCCATCCAAAGTACCGGATGCTTTAGTACTTTGAAATTTATATCATATCCGAAGGGTGTCCCGGAATGATGGGGATATTCTTATATAAGCATCTTGTTAATGTCGGTTACCAGGTGTTCACCATATGAATGATTTTTATCTCTATGTATGGGATGTGTATTGAAATATGAAATCTTGTGGTCTATTGTTACGATTTGATATACTAAGAGCTTCTGCTGTTGCATACTAAAATAAGGACAAGATTTGGAGTCCATGTTTGTATGATATTGTGTAAAAACTGCATTCAAGAAACTAATTTCGATGTAACATATTTGTATTGTAAACCATTATGTAATGGTCGTGTGTAAACAGGATATTTTAGATTATCATTATTTGATAATCTATGTAAAGCTTTTTAAACCTTTATTTGTGAAATAAAGGTTATGGTTTGTTTTAAAATGAATGCAGTCTTTGAAAAACGTCTCATATAGAGGTCAAAACCTCGCAACGAAATCAATTAATATGGAACGTTTTTAATCAATAAGAACGGGACATTTCACACAGCAAGATGCTTCGGCATCTAAGGAAGTAAAGTCTTCCTCTGCAGTAATGTCTGCGTTGACTCAATCGATTGAGGAAACTCAATCATTGAAGTCCAGAACGGCCGAAGGGGAGCCAAAAAATCTTGAAAAGGTACCCTGTGTATCGGCTGGAAATCCTCTTGTGCCTCAACGTACAACAGGGTCTAGAGGTCCGGCTTATCTTGATGATGGAGATCTACCGCGTCCCATGGAAACGAGTCAACATGACAATCCTTCGGGATATTTATTAGACTTCCAGCAAACTGATCCCTTGGTTCATGAAAGTTATCCATTGGTTCAAACCGCTTCTCTTCCAGATTCTGAATCTCAGGGTCTGGAGAAAGAGTCATTAACTGAAAGAGATGTACCACCTCATGGTATATCAATGATTTCAGGAGTCGGATATAGCAATATCTCTGCGAGATCTAAACCGATGGGTAGTTCTACTACTTTGTCAGAGTCTCATGAGACTAAAGTCATAGAGGTGGAAGCTTCGAAAGAAACTTCACCAGCGACAACTCCGGTTGTTGCCCAACCTCCATCAGAAGGGGATATCACAAATCTGACTAGTAGTATGTACAGCCCTACATATAAGAATAATACCGCATGAATATCCTTACCTGCCCTTACAGGAAATCAAACACTTCCACCGACATCGCCTTCAACAGTTGCTGCCGATGCTGATGTTGTTCGTGGTTACACCGTTGTTTCACCAACTGGGTCACCTTCTCGGATTTCGAATAGATATGGATTAAGATATCTCTCTGACAATGAGGTGGAGGAACTATATCTTACTGAGTTTGTTAAACGAACTGATCTTGATGAAGTTCGCGAGACTATGATGATTTATCTTGAGCAAGCAAGGGTAGTATATCCTTTATCTCCATGCAAGTCGCCTGAACCAATTCACATACCTGATCATGATGATTTCGATCCCGACAATCTTCATGAGGGGGAGAATAGACAAGGTGGTTATCGGTCCAGTAGTTTTCAAAGATAAACTTATGAAGCTGGTGCATCTAGTCAACATAAGGATCAAGATGTTGTTGATATATCTGATTCTGAAAGTGATGAAATTGAGGAAATCTAATGTGAAAGTTTTCTAGATGAATTGGAAGGTCAGAGAGAGGGTGACTCAGGGATGCTTATGATTATGGATTCAGCTGATCAATTAGAGAATAAGTCAACTCAAGAGGACAATCAAAACTTTGATAATATTGAAGATATTTTGAAGGGGTCGCCGAGTGTCGCCAATGAATTCAATGATCATCAATTTGTTAACTTGTCATCCCCAACTGTGAATTTGGGATACACTTTGAAAAGGAGATTTTCTCTAACGACAAGGAAGATACTACGACTCCACCTGATCTGAATGTTCCATTTCAAATTACAGAGATTGTTCTTGAGCGTGATGCTAATTTCCAACTGAGTGATGAAGAAAAGAAGATGATTCTTCATTCACCATTCATTGAACAATAAGCTTATAGAATCTATGGTGATTTTGATCTCGTCCTTTCTGCATCAATGAGTGTTCTGGGTGCATGGAAATATCATAAGAAACTAAAATATCTCGAAGCTTATCTGAGTGTTTGCGACAAATTTAAATTGAAGAATGAAGAAAAACTTCAAGAGCAGCGAAATTCATAGATTAAAAGCATAAATAAGGTTTTGATGATTAATAAGGATGGAGTGAAGATGCCGATGTTTCAAGTAATAAGAATGGATGATGAGGATTATCAATTCTCAGAAGCGGATTTTGATAAACTGAAGATGGACGACATTATTTTCATCTACAATTACTTGATTAACTTGAATGAATCTGCAACAACTTATCATGCTACTGCGATGAAGGCAGTCTACAGATTTATTCTTGACCCATGAGATGGATGTATGTTCACAATTTTCAGATGGGGTTAGAATCTGGACACAAAAAGCTCGAAATCAAACCGCCAAATCAAGTGATTAAAGAGCTAAGATATATGTCCTTACTTGAAGTAAGTGACTGTCCATATGGGTTTGCGTTTGTCAATTCTCAATATACAAAGATCTTCATCAGAGTCTCAGATTTCAGAAGATACTCAGAAGAAACGTTGATGTATGCTTTCAAATACTTGAGATGGAGACTGATCAATAACTGCTATTCAACTGAAGATAATGAGATTGTCAAATACATACTCACGAGATTGAAAAGTCGTCTAAAGACAAGAGTGAACATATGAAGATATGAGAATCTCAAGGGATTCAAATCCAAAGTTCACTTCAGAGGAACAAAGTTCCTTTAGATGTTTTAGATAGGATTATATTGCAAAGTTCACATTTAACACTAAGGGGGAGATTGTTAGGACCCCGAAGTTGTATAGTATTTATGTGAAATAAACTTAAATGAAGGTTCCTTAGAAGAGGGTTATATAAGGAACCTAAGTAGTCCTAATTAGATAGCCATTGCATTGTAAACGAGTTCTAAAAGCTGTGGAATGTAAATCTTGTTGATTCTCTCTCATACTGAATCTCCTTTTGCAAAGTCTTGTTGATAGCCATTAACACCATCAGTCTTTCGACTTTAATATTAGTCATAACCTGTTGGCATTTTTCAAAGTCAAGAAGTGATTCACTACTCATCCTCATGCTCTATCCTTCATACCTCACTTGTTAGCAATTGCTTCACACGTGAACAGTTTTGGCCCAAGGACTTATGTCCTGATAATAGTCAATACCACATTTAATTCGTAGGTTTTCATTACCTCGTAACATTTGTTGACCAAATGTTGCATGATGATTCAAGTCCTTCACTCGATCTTCCATGATCTTACTCTAACTTGTAACCTCTGAAATGCGAAAACTATGTTTATCAAAAAAAAATTACACGTTCATTTGTGCGGTCCTCACGAGAATTATGGACAAATGGAAGTAATAAAAGTTTCTATCACTTATGCAATTTATAAAATCATATATGTATATATAAAATTAAGCAAACAAATTTACCTTTACCTATTTTGGTTAATACATTCTAAATTATACCTTCAAATTATTTTAAAGCCACTCCTTTATTGAGTTGTTTAATTAAGTCAAATTTGTTTATGTAAAATGGTACACGTTGTACATACTTCTAAATTTACTAGGAATTTCGTTTCGTTTATGTTGTCACATCAAATGTTTAAAGGCTTTTCAAAACTTCTTTGGTTGATTATATTAAAGATCTTTGTATTAATCTACACCATGTATGGATCACATTTCTTCTCATCCTCTGTTTAGGGATGAAGCTTACCATTAAGATCCTTGTTAAAAATTCTTACACCACTTTGGATGGCGGTTTCATAAAATTTGTTGGGAAGTCTTTCTGCTTATAAAATGATTCTTTTAAGGTTAGACATGGCCAAAACGCGGACCGATAAATCAGTTTTCTGATGTACACTCAGTGGTTACCCTATCGTAGGAAAGGCACTGGGTGGGTTTCTACCCCAACTGTTATTATAGTTGGTATCTGTGAAGACCCGTCCTAATCCATCCGGATGAAGTCCATATCGATTATAAACGATTCACAATAGTTGATTACATTGCGAGGTACTTGACCTCTATATGATACATTTTATAAACATTGCATTCGTTTTTTAAAAGACAATCTTTCATTACATCAAAAGTTGACGGCATGCATGCCATTTCATAATATATCTATCTATAATTGACTTAATAATAATCTTGATGAACTCAATGACTCGAATGCAACGTCTTTTGAAATATGTCATGAATGACTCCAAGTAATATCTCTAAAATGAGCAAATGCACAGCGGAAGATTTCTTTCGTACCTGAGAATAAACATGCTTTAAAGTGTCAACCAAAAAGGTTGGTGAGTTCATTAGTTTAACATAAATAAACATTTCATAATTTTTAATAGACCACAAGATTTCATATTTCCATTTCTCATAAACATACGTCCCATGCATAGAGACAAAAATATCATTCATATGAATTGAACACCTGGTAATCGACATTCACAATATGCACATAAGAATATCCCCATCATTCTGGGATCCTCCTTCGGACATGATATTAATTTCGAAGTACTAAAGCATCCGGTACTTTAGATGGGGCTTTTTGTGCCCGATAGATCTATCTTTAGAATTCGCGTCAATTAGGGTGTCTGTTCCCTAATTCTTAGATTACCAGACTTAATAAAAAGGGGCATATTCGGTTTAATAATCCAACCATAGAATGTAGTTTCGATCACTTGTGTCTATTTCGTAAAGCATTTATAAAAGCAGCGCATGTATTCTCAGTCCCAAAAATATATTGCGAAAGTAATTAAAAAGGGAGCAAATGAAACTCACCTAATGTATTTTGTAGTAAAAATACATATGACGATATTGAACAATGAAGGGTTGACCTCGGATTCACGAACCTATATCATTTGTATATTTATTAATATACATAATCATAACCGAACAAAGTTGTATATGTATCTATTATAATATCTTATTACATTGAAATTTATTGTTACGTATATAATGTATTAAAATAATTTTTATTTTTATTTTTATATATGTTTATATTGTTACTCATAATATCTTAAAATATATTTATACACTGTATGTAATTTAGTTATTATTTTAGTTAATAACATTATATATAAAAAAAAATATAGTATGTAATATACTTTTTATATATAAATCTATTTGTTCTTAAAACTAATAATTATAATAACACTAAAATAAAGATGATAATACTAATAATTTGATATAATAATGATTTTGATAATAAAATTTTGATAATAATATTAGTCATGTTATTTGTAGTAATAATAATAATGATAATAATAATATATTAAAAATAATGATACTTATAATACTAATTATAATACTAATAATAACAATAACAATAATAATCATAATAATAACTAGTAATAATAATAGAAATTTTAAAAGTGAAAACTACCTCCAATAAGCTTTTTCTAAAAATAAATGCCCTGGACCGGACTCGAACCTGGGACCTCTCGCTCACCAACACCACTCCTCAACCATGGCTCCATTTGTATTTTTAATAATATCCCAAACCCGTACAATATATAATTCATTTATAGCATTTCGGCCTAATAACTTAAACCCCATTTTGTAAACCCATATAACCATATACAGCCCAACTAGATAGTCTGAAATATATAACTCGGCCCAATAACCTTTGTAACCCATTTAACAAGTAAAAGGCCCATGACAGATTATGATTTAAATTCTCCTATGCTCGATCTGGAAAAGGGACCAGAACATATTCATCATCATCGCACAATCAACTGTAACTCTCTCGACATCATTATAATTTGTACGTAATTCTCCTCATGATCATCCTAATCATTAATCATCATCATAAACGTTTATTTTGTTTTCGTTAAAAATTATTCTCATCGATTATATGCTCGATAATACCTCATCATCATCATTAACATAAATCATGCATCTTAAAAGTATTTTCATTGTTGTTGTTACAGAAAGCTTAGCGGCTTGAATACCAAAACAGAAATATTCAACTGTAGTTCGCCATACTCAAAGCTTTAGCAGTGATTTTGTATTGGGTCTAGCCGGAATAGTAACCAGACGACACAGGAAGATGGAAGCAGTTTTAATGACGGTGTTGTTTAGTGATTTAAACAGAAAAACAGATGTGCAAAGCAATAGTAGAAATGGGGAGTAGCTGCAAAAATATCGAACAATAGTATTTAGAAGTGGGTTGTATGTTGGTGATGGAGGTGGCTCATGTGGTGTTGTTTGGTTCCGTTGTTTAGCAGTAAACCACAGGGATAGCAGCTGCACAAAACATGGTGATTTGTGATAAAGTTCGAATGAGAAATAGTAGCAGCCGGTGGATAATAGTGCAGCATGGTACTAGTATTGGTGAGGTTTTAGGGGTGGTTTTAGGGTGACGGTTGTGGTGGGTTTGATGACAGAAAATCCTACAGCAGCTGCAACTTACGAAGATGAATGATGGTGATGGTTTGTAGGCTATTTTTCAAATATGAAACACAAACCCAGCTGCAACAGTGGCAGCTCGTGACAGTAGCATTTTCCATAGAGGTGGCGGTTTCGTGGTTTTAACAAAAGAGAGAGAGAGTAAAAGAGGTGATGACAGTAGACGGTGGTGTTCAAGCATGAAGAAGAAAGGTTATAAAGTGATGGGTTCATGAGGATGAAATGAGTTTAGGTGGTAATGATTTTGAGATGGTGATGATTCAAACAACAGAAAAAGTAGTGGGTCTATGTAATGGTGGATGATGATCAAGAAGATAAGAAATATGAAGGTGTCAATTTGGTTTATGATTTCAACAGAAGCGAATAAGTAACAACAATTAGTTAGAGTGGTGGTTGCTTTGATGATCTCACGGTGGTTCATAGTTCAAGGTGGTGGATGAGGGTGGCTTTAGTTGTGAGATGGACGAAGGTGAATCAAGAAGAAAGAAGGAGAAGAAGGGAGGTGATGGTTCATCTCCTTTAGCATGTATCTGTAAGTATACATTTATAGATGGAACTAGATATATAAAAACATATATAATATATAATACTAAAATACTAATAATAATATAGCACTAGAATAATTAATAATATAAGTTTTCATTCCTCAATCATAGAAATTTAGTACAGTGAATTTGTTGTGAATTCAAATTGAAAACAGTAGTGTTTTGTTTATTAGTACAGACACTTTATCATGGTAGACTATATCGTGTCCATTGCTAAACAGTTAACGTTAAAAAGTGTTCCTAAAAATCCTAAATTTTTAGATTAGATATATTTAATTATTTCACTCATTAACTGTTTGAAACCCGATCAAAAAGGTTCGATAAATATTTATTTTCTGTTCCAATTTATATGTACGGAGTACTAATATTTAAACTTAATAAGGTAAAAATATTTTTAACAACTTTAACATCTTCGTAATCGATTTACAGTTCAACTTTTATTTTAATCCTTCATGAACATGTAATATATCTATATTAAAACTAACGAAGCGTCAACCGATTGATACTGACGTTTACTAATTAGACTCGAAATCATTTATTTTTAATATATTCTCTTTATATATATAAAGAGTTTTAAATAGCAAGTTTAACTACTAAATAATTATATTATATATCCTTAATCCATTGAATTTAATATAATTTATATATTTACAAGTAATATTTATATACATATTTATATATATAAATATATATCTATATATTTATAATAATAGTTTTCATTACATCGCATATTATTTTTCATATTTATTTTCAACAATTAGATCATATATTATCTTAAATGATATTTTCAAATTAATGTATATGTATCTATTTATATATAGTTGTTCGTGAATCATCAAGAATAGTCAAAGTCAAATGCATACATGGAAATAGTTCAAACATTATGAGACTCAGTTTAATAGACTTTGCTTATCGTGTCGAAATCATATAAGATTAAGTTTAAATTTGATCGGAAATTCCCGGGTCATCATAGTACCTACCTGTTAAAGAAATTTCGTCCCGAAATTTGAATGAGGTGGTCATGGCTAACAATAAAAATGTTTTCATGACGAATATGAGTTGATAAATTGAGTTTTATCATCATTGATTAATATAGATAAAACGATTCGATCATGTGAAGCGTACGAGTGAAGTTATCACCAAAGAGTGAAAGGAGTAGGTATAGATTCGTCATATCTTTTGACGTAGATAGAATTGATTTCCAAGTTCAAGAGATTTGGAGAAAATCTTCATGATAAGATTTGATTCTTCGGTAATCAAGGGAATTAGGATCCGCTTTAAATACGATCATCTGTTTTGATTGCTCTGTTGGGTATTTTACTATAATTCCACCCCCTTTCTTTTCTTTACAACTCACACCTTCCATTATTTCTCCCTCAACTCATATTTTAAAGTATTCATCAGTATGCTTCATCCAGTACTGATCCTGGATATACTCTTAACTTTCATCTTTGTCATTCTTCTTTTTCATCTACCACCGGAGGAATCTATTTACTTCTACTATACTCTTGGGTTTATAGTGTTTCTAGTTTTCCTGTGTCTTTATATTGCTATAAGCATCGACATATAAGGTTTAAAATTTCTGGGTGGTTGTTGGGTTTTATATCTTTCCTTATATTTCAATGTCCCTGCTTCACCAACGAGCAGTAGCTCAGTTGGTACCCGTTGCTAATGATCCCTGGGCCCACATGAATATGCCCTAATGCAATAAGTGGGTGCAGGTTCGATTCTTCAGCCTGCAAGTTCCTTGTGGGTATTAGGGGGAGGTATTTTACAAGGCACACTTAGCCCTTACGGGGTGGGCGGTATGGGTGCCAAAGGCACACGGGGGCAGGGTTTCTCCGCCAGTCCAAACCTTTTTGCAATGTCCATGCTTCTGTCTTCAATAATAATTGTCATCCACAGTTAATGTCCCCTCCTATTTGCTGGGGTTTATACTCTAATTTTCCATTTCAGAGCTTTGTCCCTTCGTTTCTTCTTCTTGCGTTTGGGCATCTCTTGTAATGGTCCAGAATTCGTAGATGTAAGTTTCAGAATGAACATTGTTAATGTCCTAAGAAAGAAATGGTAATAGCACAATTTGACTTGTCAAATTACCAGAATTCAAGGAAAGATAGGACTATCAAGAACAATTTGTTTATATATTAGAAAGAATGTAAGAGTCGTGTAAGATGGCACATGATGACGTTATGATCTGTGAATCATCACATTCCATTTGGAAACTCAGCATGACTTACTGTAATATAATCACGTTGATCAAGTGTCATTATATTATACTAACTCATGCATCAGTTCCCAATATTACTTCAATAACATTCATATTTTAAGCTCGAAAGTTTACAGAATATAGAAACTAACAGTTTCTATATGATGTAATACTGATAGCACGAAGAGATTAATGATTTCAGATAAGAATAGTTATAAAAATATCTTCAGAAATATGGAGGATATTTATAATGAAAGATATGATAATATCTCAGAATATCTAAGACCAGAGGATGATAGAAACTATTGTCTGCAAGGGTTTAGAGTAAGGAGCAAGATATTCACTAAAGACTTTAGAATACATTGAATCATTTGGATTCCTTGAAGTCAAACTTATTCTTTGTGATTTGTCCACGGCTTTCTTCATAGTTTCGCATAATCTGCTTTTCGGTACTAAATTTTCTATTGAATGTTTCCAATATATGATACACAGGAAACATGAAGAGGTATATAATTTCGGACGAGAATATTTATGAAAATATCGTCAGAAATATCGAAGATATTGATGATGATATTTTGGAATTTCTAAGTTCAATGGTTGATGGAGAAAGATTTTCCGCAAGATTTTAACATGACTTCGGAGCAAGATAATCTCTAAAGATTTCAACGGATCCAGAGTTACCTGGATTCTTTGAATATAGGGTATGGTCCTTATATTTGTCCTTGGTCTCCTTCATGGTTAGCTCAATCCGTTTTCCAGTTCCAACTTTTATGAGCTTTTCCAACATACTATTCTTTATCATCAAACTTCCGATGATTAAGGGCGTTTATGGTTGTCTATGGTTTCTGCTTCTTCATTCAGCTTTCTCAACATTCAGAGTATGGATTTGTGACTGAGTGCTTTTCAGAATTTCAGAATGAGAGATCATAATTCTAAGAGATAAATGTCATACATATAACTGTTGATGTAGATATGCTGTGAGTTTTTAAAGTACTGATTGCTGATTCCCGGTAATTGGTATGGCAGTTCTCGTTACAAGATGCGGATGAGTATATGATAGGGTTTCAATGAATAAATATAATGATTTGTCAGAGAGATTTAAGCCAAGAAGCAACGAGGTTGCTGGTACGTCTGCTGGTAATATGGTGGAATATAAAAGAATTCTCCGGTATCAAAAGGGTAATCGTATATATCAGGATTTATAGTAAGGCTACTTCGAATGAAAAGTCGAAGTTGACTTGTTGGAGCTGTGACAAAATTGGCTAATTTGGAAAGAGATTCCAAAGTTATTTTTGGTGATAACAACGCCAAAGGAGCTAGCACATATACGTGTTAAACGTTTACTCAGGTTCCGAGTGTTTTCAGGTGCATAACCATATGCATAAATCTTTTCTTCCGTAGTTGAAGTGCGGTTGTTTCATCCTCTCGATTGAGGTGTTTTCAAGAATCATAAAAGGTTTGAATGCAGATTGGAATCGTCAAGATACAAATGAGGTTTAAGATGAAATCAAGTGGCAAACTTGAAGATTTGTTTAGTTTCATATGTTATAATCAACATTTTTATTCATTTTAATTATCCAATGTTGGTAGTCCTCGATTGATAGTCCACAGTTAGTAATTCAACAATTCATATATAATTTAATATATAATATTCGAATTAATTAATACGTATCGTGACCCATGTACATGTCTCAGACTTGATCACAACTCAAACTATATATATTATTATAGAATCAACCTCAACCCTGTATAGAGAACTCGATCATTACTGCATATAGAGTGTCTATGGTGATTCCAAATAATATATATAGATGCGTCGATATGATATGTCAAAACCTTGTATACGTGTCCCGATATTTAAAGTGCATAAAATAAATAACAGAAATTAAATGACGATAAATAAAATTGCGAGAATGTAAATTGCGATAATTAAATTGCGATAAATAAAATGTAATCTGTTAGCTAGGAACAATTAGCTAGGAACAGTTAGCGTGGATTCTTAACAAAATTTCTCATAGTTAATTTGTTTGTTTCTAACAAATTTTATTTTGTCAAATGTTTTCTTCATTATGCCACTTGTTGGATTCTGATAAATCAAATTCCAATTATGAAATTAAATGAAAATGGTTATTCTGTGGTGAACGGATTCGTATAGCTGTGGGTGTAAGTAGGATGGTAAATGACTGTCGAGTCAGATTCAGAGAATGTACAGTGTAACTTATTAAAGTAAAATCTAAATATTCCTCGGGTATTACCTATCCGTTAAAATATTTTCACCACTAACAATTTGTACAAAAGAATTTTTAATTACAATCTTTATGAAAACATATATACATATATATTTTCTTCATATGTAATCATAGATTTAATGAGTTAACATAATATTAAACTCATTTAGTTTTCAGTTGGAACTAGAATAAATAATCTCTAAAACTTTAGAGATTACATATACCCCATGTCGAACGAAGATAAATGAGGTAGAACGATACATAGAACGAAGATCATACTCGAAGTACAGATGGTGATATTGAGGCATGGATTGTTGATGGTACTGATGTTGTTATTTATGATACTACTGGTGCCGGTGATGTTGCTGAAGCTGGTACGTTTTGCACCATATTTTCCAAGGCTACAACTCGGGCTCGAAGCTCGTTGACTTATTACTCCAGAATAATTATCGGTAGGAACGAGCGAATGAATAAAGTTTTAGAATTTTTGATATCATAATATCATTGCGTGGTATCCGGGAAATGAGTGTGAAAAATGGTGTTTCGGACAGGTTCGCCTGTAAGTGCTTCAGGTTCTTCACCAAGAGGTGAATTTGGTTGATGGAAAGGATCGCCTTCTTTGCGTCTCCATGGATTAAGTCGACTATGAACCCATCATATGAATTGAGGATGACTAATTGATTGATTCATTCTGGTTATACTGCTTTCGGAGTTCGAGTGGAAATCCATATCGGAATAGCTGTCGGAATAACTATCGGAATAGCTATCGGAATCTGAGGGACTCAAACTGGTTGAGGGATTCATCTCGTACGATTAGATGAAGGATGTTCGATAAAAAATAGATTATAGGATGTAGATTAGTACCCTGCAATACATAATTTACATTTGCATATATAATACTAAAATCCCATAAGTTACGGAGGAATCTACTGAAGTTATCAGGCAAAGTTACAGTAACAGATACGCTAAGATATGAAGTAGCAGATACGCTAAGATATGAATTTTGTCTATACACTATTCATGCAGTCAATGCAGTAAAACGTGTCTAGACTAAGAATATAAGCAAGTGATTCTCTAAGAATGATAAGCAGGTAATTTTTGACACAAAATGATAAGCAAAACTTTTGACATGCAGACACGGTCGAAGTCCAGACTCACTAATGCATCCTAACGACTCATCAGTTAGACACACTAATGCAGACATGGTTCGCTAAGACCACCGCTCTGATACCAACTGTGAAGACCCGTCCTAATCCATCCGGATGAAGTCCATATTGATTATAAACGATTCACGACAGTTGATTACATTGCGAGGTACTTGACCTCTATATGATACATTTTACAAACATTGCATTTGTTTTTGAAAAGACAATCTTTCATTACATCGAAAGTTGACGGCATGCATACCATTTCATAATATATCTATCTATAATTGACTTAATAATAATCTTGATTAACTCAACGACTCGAATGCAACGTCTTTTGAAATATGTCATGAATGACTCCAAGTAATATCTCTAAAATGAGCAAATGCACAGCGGAAGATTTCTTTCGTACCTGAGAATAAACATGCTTTAAAGTGTCAACCAAAAAGGTTGGTGAGTTCATTAGTTTAACATAAATAATCATTTCATAATTTTTAATAGACCACAAGATTTCATATTTCCATTTCTCATAAACATACGTCCCATGCATAGAGACAAAAAAATCATTCATATGGATTGAACACCTGGTAATCGACATTTGCAATATGCACATAAGAATATCCCCATCATTCCGGGATCCTCCTTCGAAAATGATATTAATTTCGAAGTACTAAAGCATTCGGTACTTTGGATGGGGCTTGTTGTGCCCGATAGATCTATCTTTAGAATTCGCGTCAATTAGGGTGTATGTTCCCTAATTCTTAGATTACCAGACTTAATAAAAAGGGGCATATTCGGTTTAATAATCCAACCATAGAATGTAGTTTCGATCACTTGTGTCTATTTCGTAAAGCATTTATAAAAGCAGCGCATGTATTCTCAGTCCCAAAAATATATTGCGAAAGCAATTAAAAAGGGAGCAAATGAAACTCACCTAATGTATTTTGTAGTAAAAATACATATGACGATATTGAACAATGAAGGGTTGACCTCGGATTCACGAACCTATATCATTTGTATATTTATTAATATACATAATCATAACCGAACAAAGTTGTATATGTATCTATTATAATATCTTATTACATTGAAATTTATTGTTACGTATATAATGTATTAAAATAATTTTTATTTTAATTTTTATATATGTTTATATTGTTACACATAATATCTTAAAATATATTTATACATTGTATGTAATTTAGTTATTATTTTAGTTAATAACATTATATATATATAAAAAAAATAGTATGTAATATACTTTTTATATATAAATCTATTTGTTCTTAAAACTAATAATTATAATAACACTAAAATAAAGATGATAATACTAATAATTTGATATAGTAATGATTTTGATAATAAAATTTTGATAATAATATTTGTCATGTTATTTGTAGTAATAATAATAATGATAATAATAATATATTAAAAATAATGATACTTATAATACTAATTATAATTATAATACTAATAATAACAATAACAATAATAATTATAATAATAACTAGTAATAATAATAGAAATTTTAAAAGTGAAAACTACCTCCAATAAGCTTTTTCTAAAAATAAATGCCCTGGACCGGACTCGAACCTGAGACCTCTCGCTCACCTGCACCACTCCTCAACCATGGCTCCATTTGTATTTTAAATAATATCCCAAACCCGTACAATATATAATTCATTTATAGCATTTCGGCCTAATAACTTAAACCCCATTTTGTAAACCCATATAACCATATACAGCCCAACTAGATAGTCTGAAATATATAACTCGGCCCAATAACCTTTGTAACCCATTTAACAAGTAAAAGGCCCATGACAGATTATGATTTAAATTCTCCTATGCTCGATCTGGAAAAGGGACCAGAACATATTCATCATCATCGTACAATCAACTGTAACTCTCTCGACATTATTATAATTTGTACGTAATTCTTCTCATGATCATCCTAATCATTAATCATCATCATAAACGTTTATTTTGTTTTCGTTAAAAATTATTCTCATCGATTATATGCTCGATAATACCTCATCATCATCATTAACATAAATCATACATCTTAGAAGTATTTTCATTTTTGTTGTTACAGAAAGCTTAGCCGCTTGAATACCAAAACAGAAAGATTCGACTGTAGTTCGCCATACTCAAGCTTTAGCAGTGATTTGGTATTGGGTCTAGCTGGAATAGTAACCAGACGACACAGGAAGATGGCAGTAGTTTTAATGACGGTGTTGTTTAGTGATTTAAACAGAAAAACAGATGTGCAAAGCAATAGTAGAAACGGGGAGTAGCAGCAAAAATATCGAACAATAGTATTTAGAAGTGGGTTGTATGTTGGTGATGGAGGTGGCTCATGTGGTGTTGTTTGGTTCCGTTGTTTAGCAGTAAACCACAGGGATAGCAGCTGCACAAAACATGGTGATTTGTGATAAAGTTCGAATGAGAAATAGTAGAAACCGGTGGATAATAGTGCAGCATGGTACGAGTATTGGTGAGGTTTTAGGGGTGGTTTTAGGGTGACGGTTGTGGTGGGTTTGATGACAGAAAATCCTACAGCAGCTGCAACTTACGAAGATGAATGATGGTGATGGTTTGTAGGCTGTTTTTCAAATATGAAACACAAACCCAGCTGCAACAGTGGCAGCTCGTGACAGTAGCATTTTCCATGGAGGTGGCGGTTTCGTGGTTTTAACAAAAGAGAAAGAGAGTAAAAGAGGTGATGACAGTAGACGGTGGTGTTCAAGCATGAAGAAGAAAGGTTATAAAGTGATGGGTTCATGAGGATGAAATGAGTTTAGGTGGTAATGATTATGAGATGGTGATGATTCAAACAACAGAAAAAGTAGTGGGTCTATGTAATGGTGGTTGATGATCAAGAAGAGAAGAGATATGAAGGTGTCGATTTAGTTTACGATTTCAACAGAAGCGAATAAGTAACAACAATTAGTTAGAGTGGTGATTGCTTTGATGATCTCACAGTGGTTCATAGTTCAAGGTGGTGGATGAGGGTGGCTTTAGTTGTGAGATGGACGAAGGTGAATCAAGAAGAAAGAAGGAGAAGAAGGGAGCTGATGGTTCATCTCCTTTAGCATGTATCTGTAAGTATACATTTATAGATGGAACTAGATATATAAAAACATATATAATATATAATACTAAAATACTAATAATAATATAGCACTAGGAATAATTAATAATATAAGTTTTCATTCCTCAATCATAGAAATTTAGTACAGTGAATTTGTTGTGAATTCAAATTGAAAACAGTAGTGTTTTGTTTATTAGTACCGACACTTTATCATGGTAGACTATATTGTGTCAATTGCTAAACAGTTAACGTTAAAAAGTGTTCCTAAAATTCCTAAATTTTTAGATTAGATATATTTAATTATTTCACTCATTAACTGTTTGAAACCTGATCAAAAAGGTTCGATAAATATTTATTTTCTGTTCCAATTTATATGTACGGAGTACTAATATTTAAACTTAATAAGGTAAAAATATTTTTAACAACTTTAACATCTTCGTAATCGATTTACAGTTCAACTTTTATTTTAGTCCTTCATGAACATGTAATATATCTATATTAAAACTAACGAAGCGTCAACCGATTGATACTGACGTTTACTAATTAGACTCGAAATCATTTATTTTTAATATATTCTCTTTATATATATAAAGAGTTTTAAATAGCAAGTTTAACTACTAAATAATTATATTATATATCCTTAATCCATTGAATTTAATATAATTTATATATTTACAAGTAATATTTATATACATATTTATATATATAAATATATATCTATATATTTATAATAATAATTTTCATTACATCGCATATTATTTTTCATATTTATTTTCAACAATTATATCATATATTATCTTAAATGATATTTTCAAATTAATGTATATGTATCTATTTATATATAGTTGTTCGTGAATCGTCGAGAATAGTCAAAGTCAAATGCATACATGGAAATAGTTCAAACATTATGAGACTCAGTTTAATAGACTTTGCTTATCGTGTCGAAATCATATAAGATTAAGTTTAAATTTGATCGGAAATTCCCGGGTCATCACAGTATCACAGATAGATATTACACTATGCCGTTTGAGAAGTTTCTACTCTCAATATTTCAGGGCTAATCGCAACACCCTCGTAAGCACCAATTCTATGATTCAATATTTTGAGGTACAAGAAATCATTTTGGGAGATTCTTCTCACCCGGAGTCAACTATTCTTTAAAACCAATGAGTCACGTTTCTTCCCAACCGCACATAAACTTAAGGATAGAGATGAATCCTAGATCGACTCGCATGTTGCGAAGAGTTCACTCTTGTTGAGTGTTCTCACCTTTCGTGCTTTTTCTTTTCAAAAATGTAATGTAAATTACTTTAATAATCTATGATTCCCGTTTTCCTTTTTGAAGGAATTTCCCTAAACATCTATAACACTGATTTGATTACACTAAATATACCTCCTCTCGTTGGTTGCAACTACATGTTATTCTAGTTGATTTTTCACCTTCGTATCAACCTATAACTGAAATCATGTGATACATTCTGCAAATGTGTTTTCATTTCTTCCAAGGATAAGTTCACGTGTAGTATGATAAATTGAACGGTATCTTTCACTAATCGCTCAGACTGTTCTGAGGACACTTTAAATAATTATGGCTAGCATTGCATGTAAGTCTGATTAGTGACTTTATGCTAGAATTTTGATTCATTTATTCACATCAGACGTTTCTTAAATTTCGGGTTCATTATGCCTATATTACCTTCTGGAATTAAAGGGATTGTAACATCTGTAGCTAAGAATATCCGGACATCAAATTGTATGGTTGTGATCACCATGTAATCCACTCTATTTGTCAGCCTTGTATGGTGACTTAAACGCTCAATGTTTTAGACGAGCTTAGTAATATTCGTTATGCGTTTCATGCATCCAGCTTACTGAAAATGCCTGTATGGCTAAAAACATCATCATTCCTTTTGTGAAAATATATTCAGATGACATATTCGTGTTAGCAAGAAATGAAATCAATTTGTTGATCTTAAGGTCAAGAGACTTAATTAATGGCACATACCTATTCTTACTTTTATATGCCAGAGTACCTTTCAAGGTAAATAGCTCGCTTTTGAGTACAAAAGTCCCTTGGGACATGGATACCCTCACTTTTTCTCCATTTTGCACCGATGATGGTCACTCCTCAAATTTCAGGACGAAATTTTTTTAACGGGTGGGTGCTGTAACGACCCTACTTTTTCCATTATTTTTTACCGTTTATATTTAACTTCTGTTTACTAGTATTCATGCCACGTCATTTCTATAACTTATATTATTATTTTAATAATAATATATTCTTTATCATATGTTATATGAATATATGTGGTCGTAATTAGAATTGTACGTTCCTGCGTATCTTGGATTTCTATCTGGTGGATCGTTTTGGTTTGCAAACCAACGATCAGACTTTCGCGATTTTCGAATCCGAATTATTTTATTTATGATATTTCTATATCATATGGGATTATAAAATATTACTATATTTTATTTGTCGCGTGTGCGTGTTCTTCCGAATTTTCAATCGTGTAGCCGTGTTTTCACGAATCAGGATCTGTTCGGTCTTTCGGGCCACAAGTAAATTCAAATTATATCAAAATGGGCCAAGGGAGCCCACTCCCATGGTGTGGTCGGTCGAAACCCCTATGGGAGGGGGTTAAGTGTCAAAATTTGAAACTTGTAGCTTCCTAGATCAAAATTGGTTCACTACTCGCATTTAACCTAATCTCATTTTAGTTTTCACCTCTCCCTCTCTTTTTCTCTCTATTTGGCCATCCACCAACATAGCCACCACCATCATCATCTTCAACCATTTTTTACATTGAAGATTTAGGGCTTTTAATGTTTCCAGATTTACCTTTCCAAGATCTACGCATCCATACCCTGATTCTTTGATTGGGGTATATTCATGAACCCTAATTTTTCATTTTTCTTTCATTTCTACTGATTTTGATTGTATTTTGATGTTATAGTACATATATGTTATTGTATTGATGATTTGATGCGTAGAAATACTCGTTTATGTATGATTTCGGTAAACTTAACAGTGGTTTTTGGTTAAATAAAGTGATTAGATGAGTTCCTCTCATCAAGACAATAATTTTAGGCTTTGGATGCATGTTGTTTTGAGTTTCGGATCAAAAGTTATGCCCGATTTAGGGTTTTGATGGAATTAAAATGTAAAAACGCGTGTAATCAGTTTTGATCCGACTTTGTGACCATTTTTGAAGTCTCTAGGGTCTACCATTGGGTTTGGATTGATAATTTGTTGAACATTCATGTTCGGGTCATCGAAATTCGAGCCACGGATCACCCGGAATGGCTAAAACAAGATTTAAAGCGGATTAATATTTCATGGCTGTTTTTCACGACTCATGAACTAACCTTAGGGTGTTCTTGAGTGCACTAATGTGTAGGGTTGATTGGTTAGATGAAGATATATATAAAATTCATCGAAAACCGACACCAGAGGCTCAAGTTATGACCCGACGAACTTTTAATTAAACTTATGGTTATAAAATTTGAACTTATGTTATAAATAATGATTTCATTATTATTAAATTACTTATGATATAAAAGTAATTATTTTTAATTAAGACTTATGATATATATTAATTATATCATTTAATAATTACATTGTGATTTAATTATTCTTATAATTAAAACTTATGATTAATAATATTTTTATTATTAATGAAAAATACTTATGATAAGTATTAAACTCAAGTTATGAGATTATTATATTAAGACTTATAATAAAGACTAATTAATATTTAATTATTATAAGGCTTAGTTATTATTTTATTATAATTTAATTATTAAATACTTATGGTTTAATAATTATAATTAAATACTTATGATATAATTAATAATTCATTATTAATTAATAATACTTATGGTATGATTAAAAATTTATTATTAATTAATAATACTTATGTTATGATTAATATTTAATGGATTAATTAAATACTTATATTATATTAATTATATCATTTAAGCTTATGTTAACTTTATAATTCGATATAATTTAATTAAACTTATAATATGACATGATTATACATATATGACTTTAAATAACATTATAACTTATATTATTAATATAAATTACACTTTAAATTTCAATGTTGACTAAGTTTGACCAAGGATGAATTCTGAGTTGACTTTCGGTTGAATTTGACTTTTAGTTGACTTTTGTTGACTTTTCTAATTAAGGAAACTTTCCTAAGATAAAAACTATCTAAATATAGAAACTTTCCAAAAAATAAAAACTTTTCTAAAATAGAAACTTTTCAAAAATAGAAACCTGCTAAAAATAGAAACATTCTAAAAATAGAAAGTACGTGTTATACGCTGTCCTGATCATACCGAAACATACTGAGTGTTGTTCTATGCCTAGTTGCAACAAATACTATAGCTATCATACTAAGACTTGACCTAAGTTAGTTATTTATATTAACCTGCTTTATTTATAGGTCGGCGTTATGGTCATTCTTGATCACTTTATCATTTGATGTTCGCATTTCTGTGTTGTTGCTTCGTTTACGTTAACGTGAGTTATAGTCCCATTTTTCTATTTTAAATCTGTTGGGATGAGAATACATGCAATTTATTTTATATATTGGACACAAGTAGAAATTGGTTTAAATTATTCATTGTGAGTCTAACGAAAATATTCCATAATCTGGTAATTTTAATCACTGGTTTCTACTGGTGATCGCGAATCCTATGGAAAGATCTATCGGACCTGAAAGCCCCATTTCGTGCTAGTCGCGCTAGCAGTTACAGACGAAATGTATTAGTACTTCGTATTTTTGGAAGATACACATGTTCAGTGTATATTGTTATATTGGTTTTTGTTAAGGGTAAGGAGTTGTTAAGTGAATTACCAGGTGACTCACGGGTTAATGGAATAATGTTTTATATGTTTTCGAGCATATAATTTTGTGGTCCAAGATGAGTCCTTATGTTTTCAAACATAAATTTTTATGGTTTAAATTAAATATTGTTTGCAATATTAAACCTAAATTCACTCAACATTTTTGTTGACAGTTTACTCGCATGTTTTATTCTCAGGTTCATGATTGATTGCTTCCGCTGTGCTTAGAGAGTCTGCATTGTCTGTAGCAGATTTTGATTTAAACATTAAACATTGCATTCTACTTTATATACTGTTACATTGTGGGTAGTTTTTGACTTGTTTTGGTCAACCATTTTTATACATTTGGGATGGTTTTTCTAAATTTTCAAATGATCCAGATTTTCCTTTTGAGGAAATAAATTTTATTAAATATATGCAATGTTATTTATGAAAATTCATATAGAGTTATGGTCAAGCTGTGGGACTAAGTGACGGAGCCGTTAAGGGTACTTAATGGGTTATCACACACAAACACCATCAGGTACTAAAAGAAAAATTCTGCTCTTTATGAGCAAAAGGATGGGGGAACATCCTTATTCTCTAATGATGAGATTTGTTCCTTTTTTCGGTTGAAAACTGGCGAAAATACTTCAGCAGAAGGTACTTTATCCACTGTGCCATTTTCCATAGGTAGATATATGTTTAATAGAATGCTTTTGCAACTATGCAGGACCCAGTCATGTTTCTAGTCAGAAATCAAGTACTTAGATTAGCCCTTCATTAATGAACAACTTTGGTGATTTTTGAAGACTTTCGGTGTTGATTTCATTGATCAGTTTGCACACTTACATTCATGCACTCCTCCCGATTCGCTACAAAAATTGCAAAACCTTTCTTCGGAGGAGCAGCTATATGTTGATGCTCAATCAACACTTTTCAATCTTGATAAGGATTTCAACCGACTAAACCAAAAGACCAATGTTATAGTGTCGGGCCAACAACAACTTTTTACTGAGAAGGAAAAAATCACTAAACTTGAGAGTGGGAATGCTATTCTCAATGATCAACTTATAGTTGATGTTGCTGCTCACAAACGTGCAGAGTCGCGTATGGCTGCCTTATTCGAGGAAAAATAGCAGATTGAGAACAATTTTACGATCCAACAAAAAGTTTTAGAAACCCAAATCATGGATTTAGCTGTAACGCTAGATCACGCTAAATCACATGTTTGTTTTCTGAATGATAACATAAGTTACTGGTGTTCTAAGTCTAACGATATGTTGAAGAAGAATGAATTGATTGAAACGAAGTATAATATTCTTCGGGGCAGGCATCCAGACATAGTCTAACATGCCCTTGACTGCAAGGTTGTGGATCAGCGCTTTGGTGAAGCAATGTTGGCTGCGCGTGCATTCGAACACATGCATTTTGGGAAGTTATTAAGCATAACATCAATGTTCCTCCAGTTATTCCACAAAAAAAATTCCGAACTAGTTGATGCGGGTGCAAGTGAAAGGTGTACGTTGGCATCTAACGCCTTGCTTCAGATTCCTATTCCTCGATCGGAGGAGATTGTGAAAAACATGGATGTCAATTCCCTGGAAATTGTTGCCGACAAGTTTGAATAACTTGTTTGTGCAACTTGGATTGGAGGGGTGATGGTTGCCCGCTTCCAGGTGCGCCTATTTTTGAAGTGACGGATGGGCTCGACAAAATTAGGTTTTCGCCTCCCTATACTTTTATTTTATTTTTTTTGTTTTAATGCAGGGTGTGTTTCTGGTCGCTGCGGGCGAGGATTGCACATTCTCCTTAGTGTAAGGCACCGTACCAGCCAAGCCACCACATTTTTATCTTTATTTTTAGCGTAATGTAGTGTACAGAAGTTTATTCTGCTAATCGCTGCAAGCGAAGATAGAATTTAACTTCTTCGGTAGCGGCACGTTCCTAATAAGCTGATGTAGGTGTTTTCTCTTTTATGCTTATGCTTAGCTATTTACATTGGTCACACATATCTGTAAGCGTTTAGACCTTTACGCATTTTGAACACTTGTAATCATTCGCGAAATGAAATTTTGGGTAGTTTGTGTTCTATCATTTTGTTATGTGCATTTTCTATGTATTGAATCTTTCATGGCGGTTTTGACGACTCATATTTATATATGTAATGGCACAATAACCTAGAATAAATGCTATGTTACACGAGGGGAGCGACCCCTCTATGTAGACATAGTATTTTTATTCTTACCGCAACAAACCAATGTTGTCCTCATATAAGCAAAACAATGCTTATAATTTATACTCCCGACTTTTATAAAAATTTGTATAAGTATTTTTACGCATAGACAATCCAATGTCAATACCCGCACTAAAGGCAAGCCAATGCCTTTTTCAAGAGTCTTTCTGCCAAACCAATATCCGGGTATTTATGATAAGTAACCCAATACTTGTGTTTTATAGTCATGACTTTGCAGATCTACCCCTGCGCGATGTATAACCAAACTAAACTATGCCACTTGGAATCTGGAGTATATCCCTGTGCATCTGAGGCGCGTAATCAACAAATAAATTCAATATTCAGATGTTATTGGGTAAAATTGACTGATTCAATTCATTAAAAAGTTGAGAAACTTATAAAGATTTCTTATTACAATGAGAAAAGAAATGAAAATTACAAGATAAAAAGTTTAAACATATAAGTGGGGTGATCAATCCCAATGTTTGCCTTTTCACATGTAGCACCTTTTCAGAGTTTGCGCATGACAGGTGCATTTTATTAGCTTTCCACTTGAATCAGCAAGTCGATACGCCCCGATAGCGCTCATTCCAATAACTTTATATGGACCTTCCCACTTTGGGTCTATTTTTCTAGTATCTTTCGCTCTGTTTGCTTCATTCTTACACAAACCAAATCTTCCAGTTGGAAAGATAATGGTTGCACGCACTTATTGTAGTAGCTTGCATTTTTTTTGCTTGTTGATTACTTCTTGAATTGCCTCCATTTCTTTGCGCTCTTCAACGAAGTTGAGATTTTAACACAGTTCTTCGCTATTTTTACTTTCATCAAATGAGGCTATGCTCCGTGTTGGCAGACTGAAAGGTTTTTCTTTGTTAAAGCCTTTTGGTGTTGTGCAGTGTGCCTAAAGAACGTTGGGTAATTTATCCACCCAACATTTTAGACATAAGCCAAGTCTTGCCTTAATGTCGAGCACAATATCTTGATTTGTAACTTCACATTGACCATTCGCTTGAGGGTGCGCAACTGATGTGAATGTTTGCTTCACGTTTAATTCTTGGCATCATATCCTGAAAGGATTTCCCTCGAATTGTGTACCATTGTCACTAACAATCTCATTTGGGATTCCAAATGGGTAGACGTTATTTTCCCATACAAAGTTGCGCATTTACTTTCTAGTGATTATTTTTAGTGGTTTAGCTTCCACCCACTTGGTAAAGTAATCTATAGCCACAACCAAAAATTTTACACCTCCTTGTAAATAATTCACAATTTTTTCAATTATAAGCAAGCACGTATAAAAATAAATTATTATAAAAAAGTGTGTTAAATAGTTAATACATGGGCCCAATGGGAATGGCCCCACGATATCAATTGCCCATTTGTCGCGGAGCTTTGCTTATTGGCGCATGCAATTGACATGACTGACATTTGCGTATTACTTCTGCGACATCTCTATACATTGATGGTCAATAATAACCAAGTCTCATTATTTTTGACGCAACTGTCTTGTGCCATGAATGCAAAGTACATAATCCTTCGTGGACTTCTCTGATGATCACCTCACCTTGGTTGGGATTTAAACATCGTAAATGTGGTCATAGAAAGGACTTTCTATAAAGTACTCCTTTTTCTATCAAGTACATTGGCGCTTTCATTTTAGTCTTTCGTGCTTCTACCACATCTGCTGGTAGTGCGCATGTGTTTAAAAAATTTGCTATCGGTGTCATCCAATTTGGTTCATATTCTTCGACTGTTGTTGTCACAGAGTCAACATCTATTGATTTTACCTTAACTTCTTTGACCCATATTTATTTTTTGAAATGACTGAATGTCAATGCGGCCAGCTTACTTAACGCATATGCTTTTTTATTTATCGTCCTTGACACTTGTGTTATCTGGAAGATGTCAAAGTCGGTCGCAAGTTCCTGCACCAGTTTCAGGTATTTTTGCATTGATTCAACGTGTTCTTCAAATACACCATTGAATTACTTTGTGACAAACTGTGAGTCAACGTAAACTGACAATTCGCATACTTCCAGATATTTTGCAACTCTCATGCTGGATAACAGTGCTTCGTACTCCGCGTCATTATTTGTTACTGGAAAGCTGAAGCGTAATGCGAACGTATATTCTTCCCCTTCCCGACTTACGAGAACTATTCCAGCACCTGCACCCTCCGGACCACATGCGCCGTCGGTGTGCATCTCCCATAATTGTTTTGGGGGAGGTGCGATTTCTTTTGATTCGTGTGAAATTTCAATTTTGCCATATGTTTTCGCTAAGTAATCGGCTAGCACTTGTCCCTTGACTGCGCTTCTAGGGGAGAAGCTTATTTCATGCTCACCCAATTCAATAGCCCATTTGGCCATGCGACCATAATTTTCTGGTTTGTACATTACCTACTTAATCATTGATAGCAAAAGTAAGTTTAATTTTTCGTTAAGTTCTTGCAAATTATAAGAGGATTTTTTAGCATTTGTCGTTTGCCATACCTGCTTTATTAGCTGATCCGTTAGGACCATAATTGGATGCGCTTGAATGTACCTTCGTAAGCGTCTGGTCATATGCACCAAGGCATATGCTAGTTTTTCAAATGCAGGGTAGTTCAACGCACTGTCTGTTAAAGCTTTGCTAACAAAATATACAGACATTTGTACCTATAAAGCATATCATAATTTTTGAAAATAATAATTTGTAAAAATTACTATTGAAATTAATTACTAATTTCTTAGTAAAATGGGCGTACCTGTCCTCGATTTGTAACTAAGACATAACTTATTGCTTCCTTTGATACGGCTAGGTATAATATCAATGTTTCCCCCGCGATCAGCACAGTCGTCGTTGGTAATTCTTTTTAAAACCTTTTCATTTATTGGAAGGAATTTTCTACTTCTTCGGTCCACCTGAAATCAGTCTTCTTTAGACAATTTTTTAGCTTTTCAAAGGACGGTAGTCAACGTTCCGTGGACTTGGATAGAAATCTTGTCAATGCTGCCAATTTTCCTGTTAGACTCTGTACCTCCTTCTTAATTTTTAGTGAGGGCATACTTTCAATTACCTCTATCTTCTTTGGGCTTGCAAGTATATCTCGTTCCGTGATGATGTAACCCAAAAATTTGCCTTCTTCTTCTCCAAAACTATATTTGGATGGATTCAACTTCATGTTGATTTTCTGTAGAGACGCGGATGTCTCCAAGACATCATCCAATAACCCTTGCTCCGTGGTACTTTTGATAACCACGTCATCCACGTATGCTTCTAGATTTCTTTCAATTTGTCTTTTGAAAGCTTCATCAATCACGCGCTGATATGTGGCACCTGCATTTTTTAGTCCAAAGGACATTTTTGTGTAGTAATAAATTCCTTGACTTGTGTGAAAGGATATTTTATCTTCATTCGCAACTGCCATTTGTATCTGATGGTATCCTTTGTATCCATCTAAAAAGCATTTATACCGGAAACCTGCTAATGACTCAACTTTCCAATCTATTTCTGGCAGCGGATATTTATCTTTAGGACATGCCTTGTTGAAATCTTTAAAGTCTATGCACATTCGCCAAGATCCATCTGGCTTTTTAACTAGCACTGGGTTTATGACCCAAGTTTGATATCGAACTTCCCTTAGGATGTTCGCTTTTACCAACTTATCGCTGCTTTCAGGCACTGAAATCTGTCAGGTGCCATACCCTTTTCTTTCGTCTTACTAGTCTAAGTCTCGGGTATGCGTTAAGTTTATACTCTACTATTTCTCTTGGAACCCCAGTCATATCTGCTTCTGTCCAAGCGAATACATCCGTTTTGGATGCCAATATATCACAAAGCTTAATTTTTTTTTCATCAGATAAAACCTTACTGATTTTAATCTTTTGACCAGAGTATCGCGGATTATCTATAATCATGCAACTGCATAGTTGTTCTTCATCACTGGTTTGGTAATCTACTTGTTCTATCGATGAACAGGTTGTGTCTTGATTCTCTGACCTTATAGTTGCAATGCCCTATGGGGTTGGGAATTTGAGAAGACTATGGACTGTGGAAGGGATTACGCCTAGCTTTTGCAAAGTTGTACTTCCCAATAATGCATTGTATTGGGAGTACGATCGTACCACGGAAAATTCAACCATAGTGCTTCTGACCATATCTTTTTTTTCATTGTCCATAAGTTCTAGCTCTAGCTCAATGACCCCAATTGGCCATGCGGATCACCAGAAAATCCCAACAATACGGTGGAAGGTGCAATTAGTTGCGAGCATATGGATTCATGTAATAATCTGAAACAATGTTCGTACATAATATTGACACCGCAACTAGTGTCCACGAGCAGACATTTTATCATGCACCCACAACCTTTGATGCGACCTTTGATTGTGATTGGTGCATCAGATGGTTCTTGTGTTGTTGCCGCAAATAAAATAGGAATCCCATTCTTCTGGTACTTCCGCTTTTCGACGCTGGTTTGTTCTTTCACCGATTACCATGTTAATAACTTTCTCACTTTCTTTTCACTTTGGCTCGTTTTTCTTTTGCCAAGGTTATTCTTTCTTTGGCTTGCTGCCTACTACTTTGGCAGCTTTCTTCTGATGTTGTAGCCTTCCCTTTTTGAGTTCCACTACTACTATTTAATTAGTTGCTGACACTGATTAGTTTCATTACCAAAATCATCATCGAAATCACAGAATTTGCTTTTGTTATTTTTTCGTATTCAGGGAGAGGCGCCGGAGAATAAAAGCTTTTGCATACTGGCTCAGTTGCTAGTATTTCTTTTGGTGTTTTTCTATGATCTTTAATGAGCGCGTAGTTATCGACGTAATTTCTACTTTTATAGATACCTCGACCTCTGCTATTACCATACTTGCGGTATTTATTGATGTTATAGCTACCGTCTCACGATGAACCACTGTTATATCTTTTGTTGGATCCTGTTGACCTTCCTTGATCACGATACTGATCATCATCGTTATTTTTATACGAAAGTTTCTTTCCACAATTCTGCGTCACATCTTCTTGAGATCGCATATGATCATGCGCTTCTTTAACTGCTTCCGCAAAAGTTTGCGGAACACGCCTGCACAATCGTTGCCAAAGAAACAAATGTCTTTAGTATATCTGTTAATTATTTCGCCTAAGGTTTCCTTGGGTCTTTGTTTGATATCATGACATTCCACGTGCGTTCTTTTGCACTCTTGAGGATTGTGGAAATTTAATAAGAAGCGAGATCTTAAATCTGCAAAACTTGTGATGCTTTGACGTGGTAAATTATTGAACCACTCTCGTGCAACTCCCTGCAACACAGTTGGCAGCATATGACATCCTACCGAATCACCCCAGTTGTGTGTTCTACCTATTCCTTCAAATCTCTGCTGAAAATCATTTGGGTCTGACAGTCCGTCATAACTTCCCAATGTTAGTGGCAAAACTGGTGCCACTGGAAAAGGATGATTTGCAATGTGTGGAACAAATTTTTCCGTGGTAGGAGCGAGTTCCAGAGATTGTTTTACTTTTTTCCCTTTCATTATTGCAAACCAATTATGCATGAACTCTTGTACCATCACTGGCTCATTAAAAGCTGGAGCCAAGTGTGGCAGGCCCACTTGCTGTAATTGGGATATGCGATTATTTGAACTGCCGAGTTCAAATGGGTTGTATAATGATTTATGCTGTTCACTATTAACGGTTGTTTATGGAGACGCATAAGTTATCATTGGTTGTTGCGGATTTACCATGATGAATGAGCCATCCATGTATCTTAACACCATCTTTCTCATCGCTTCCTGAGCACTTGCGGGTGTAACCCTTTGAATTGCAGTTTCTGCAGTTGTGTTTATTGGTACAGTTCCTACATAGGTAGTATGAACTTGATCCCTATGAGAAACAGTTTCTATTTGTGATCCAAACTTAAGTTTATTGGCCTCACCTCATGAACGGTGTGAATCTATATTCACTTTCAGTAGTCTGAGGTAAGCTTCTCGGACTGATGTCCCAATAGATTGGTGATCTGCTTCGATTAGATGATTCAGTCAGTATTTGCTGAGCGTTAACCGACCCAGATACAGTCTCATTTTTACTCATTGCAGGTGAGCTTGGGAAGAGAACCAACTAGGGTGGATATGTTTAAGAAACGTTTTTTTCAAATGGAAGTGCTGAAGGTGAATGTGCTCGTGCAATTGTAAGTAATTTTACAAACACAATTATGTTGTATGAAAGAATCAAAAGTGGATCAAATATATCCTACATATGATACCATAAACCACTTGTAAGGTTTTTATTGCATTTGAAGTAGACTCTTAGTGACTTTTACCTTCTTGATATGTTCCTACGCTTCAGTTGGGTTATTTAATCTTTAAGTTAATTAGTTGCAGTTGACACTTCAGACGGTAAGATAAAAATGTAACAGATCTAAGGATGTTGATAATCTTCTAGCCAATTTATTTGAGGTGAATAATAATAGAGTATTTAATTGGTAGTGACCACTTGCATTTCATTATGTCTTAATGTCGAATTCCCAAAATCACAGTTTAGCATTAATATGTTAAGCATTTCATATTTCTAATATCTAGGTGTGATTGGTCTATACTGTGATTGCGTATTGCATATATCGAATATCATAGTAAAATCATGTCTTCTGCCATACCGAAATATGTTGCATGACATATATTAATAAATCTGTTTAAATATTATAATTTTTATGCAGGAACAAATGAAAGAACTTAGCGAGAAACTGTGTGATGTTTTTGCCAAGATAATGGGTCAACATAAATATGGTTCTGCGGAAACGTATGGACTGGGTGTTCGCGCCAAAGATTTGTAGGGTGCAGTATCTGGTCCATCAGCTATTCGCCAAGAGAATGCTCAGCTGAAGTCTGAAAAAGCGGAACTTGTAGATGAAAATGAAAGGTTAAAAGCCCAGTTGGTAGAAAAGCAGAATGGTTCAGGGGTTCATAATGATGGTTCGGTTGTTCATGATTCGGGTTTTCAACGTTTAAAGGTATGTTTCAATTTAATAGCTTATTGTTTTTCTACCCTTTTAGTGTTCATAAATAGTTTATTTTAAACTAAATTTTAGGTCAAGGATGAGATATTTATAGAAGGCATTACAAATAATGAGAAGGTAGCAAGAGGAAGGTTGAAGAGCATGGATCCAAGTACGGTTGTTTTTTGAATAGAAATTGGACCTGGTTGGTTTTAGGTCGAGGTTTAAGTGGCCATAAATAAAGATGAAGTATTGTTTAGGCTATGATCATTTGATATACATTCATGACGTCATTGGTACGTCTATTGCTTGGCCTACTACGTTAAACGAGGCATGTCCTTATTAAATTTATAATAATTAAGATTAACATTAATTTTTAAAATGTGCATCTTTATGCTTATACATGGATGATTTAATTGTACGTGGTACGTGATGATTGATCAAGATGGATGGTGGCGGGTTGAAGAATTTGTGTGTTTGTTAATGTTGGCAGGTTTGATTATGAATGTTTGAACATAAATATTAGTTTATGAGTTTGTGTGTTTGAGACAATCTGTTTATGTATGTTTTGTTGTGTTTGAGACAATGATTGTTGATGTTAAACATGTTCATGTGGTGATGTTATTTGGATTTAAACAATATTATTGTACTTGTAATGTGGTGATCAATATTATGTTTTATATTTAAAATTTGTTTTGTAATTTAAAATTTTAAAATTACTGTAATTGTAATGAATAATAAATTGATGCATCAAAGAAAACAGGATCTGAACCGGGCCCAAAAGGCCCAAATAGCTAAAGCAGGCCCGTAAGGCACAAATAGCTGAATCAGAACTGTATGGCTAAAATGAAATGTCCCGTTCTTATTGATTAAAAACGTTCCATATTAATTGATTTCGTTGCGAGGTTTTGACCTCTATATGAGACGTTTTTCAAAGACTGCATTCATTTTTAAAACAAACCATAACCTTTATTTCATAGATAAAGGTTTTAAAAAACTTTACGTAGATTATCAAATACTGATAATCTAAAATATCCTGTTTACACACGACCATTACATAATGGTTTACAATACAAATATGTTACAACAAAATAAGTTTCTTGAATGCAGTTTTTACACAATATCATACAAGCATGGACTCCAAATCTCGTCCTTATTTAAGTATGCGACAGCGGAAGCTCTTAATAATCACCTGAGAATAAACATGCTTAAAACGTCAACAAAAATGTTGGTGAGTTATAGGTTTAACCTATATATATCAAATCATAATAATAGACCACAAGATTTCATATTTCAATACACATCCCATACATAGAGATAAAAATCATTCATATGGTGAACACCTGGTAACCGACATTAACAAGATGCATATATAAGAATATCCCCATCATTCCGGGACACCCTTCGGATATGATATAAATTTCGAAGTACTAAAGCATCCGGTACTTTGGATGGGGTTTGTTAGGCCCAATAGATCTATCTTTAGGATTCGCGTCAATTAGGGTGTCTGTTCCCTAATTCTTAGATTACCAGACTTAATAAAAAGGGGCATATTCCATTTCGATAATTCAACCATAGAATGTAGTTTCACGTACTTGTGTCTATTTTGTAAATCATTTATAAAACCTGCATGTATTCTCATCCCAAAAATATTAGATTTTAAAAGTGGGACTATAACTCACTTTCACAGATTTTTACTTCGTCGGGAAGTAAGACTTGGCCACTGGTTGATTCACAAACCTATTCATATATATCAAAGTATGTTCAAAATATATTTACAACACTTTTAATATATTTTGATGTTTTAAGTTTATTAAGTCAGCTGTCCTCGTTAATAACCTACAACTAGTTGTCCACAGTTAGATGTACAGAAATAAATCGATAAATATTATCTTGAATCAATCCACGACCCAGTGTATACGTATCTCAGTATTGATCACAACTCAAACTATATATATTTTGGAATCAACCTCAACCCTGTATAGCTAACTCCAACATTCACATATAGAGTGTCTATGATTGTTCCGAAATATATATAGATGTGTCAACATGATAGGTCGAAACATTGTATACGTGTCTATGGTATCTCAAGATTACATAATATACAATACAAGTTGATTAAGTTATGGTTGGAATAGATTTGTTACCAATTTTCACGTAGCTAAAATGAGAAAAATTATCCAATCTTGTTTTACCCATAACTTCTTCATTTTAAATCCGTTTTGAGTGAATCAAATTGCTATGGTTTCATATTGAACTCTATTTTATGAATCTAAACAGAAAAAAGTATAGGTTTATAGTCAGAAAAATAAGTTACAAGTCGTTTTTGTAAAGGTAGTCATTTCAGTCGAAAGAACGACGTCTAGATGACCATTTTAGAAAACATACTTCCACTTTGAGTTTAACCATAATTTTTGGATATAGTTTCATGTTCATAATAAAAATCATTTTCTCAGAATAACAACTTTTAAATCAAAGTTTATCATAGTTTTTAATTAACTAACCCAAAACAGCCCGCGGTGTTACTACGACGGCGTAAATCCGGTTTTACGGTGTTTTTCGTGTTTCCAGGTTTTAAATCATTAAGTTAGCATATCATATAGATATAGAACATGTGTTTAGTTGATTTTAAAAGTCAAGTTAGAAGGATTAACTTTTGTTTGCGAACAAGTTTAGAATTAACTAAACTATGTTCTAGTGATTACAAGTTTAAACCTTCGAATAAGATAGCTTTATATGTATGAATCGAATGATGTTATGAACATCATTACTACCTTAAGTTCCTTGGATAAACCTACTGGAAAAGAGAAAAATGGATCAAGCTTCAACGGATCCTTGGATGGCTCGAAGTTCTTGAAGCAGAATCATGACACGAAAACAAGTTCAAGTAAGATCATCACTTGAAATAAGATTGTTATAGTTATAGAAATTGAACCAAAGTTTGAATATGATTATTACCTTGTATTAGAATGATAACCTACTGTAAGAAACAAAGATTTCTTGAGATTGGATGATCACCTTACAAGATTGGAAGTGAGCTAGCAAACTTGAAAGTATTCTTGATTTTATGTAACTAGAACTTGTAAAATATATGAAGAACACTTAGAATTTGAAGATAGAACTTGAGAGAGATCAATTAGATGAAGAAAATTGAAGAATGAAAGTGTTTGTAGGTGTTTTTGGTCGTTGGTGTATGGATTAGATATAAAGGATATGTAATTTTGTTTTCATGTAAATAAGTCATGAATGATTACTCATATTTTTGTAATTTTATGAGATATTTCATGCTAGTTGCCAAATGATGGTTCCCACATGTGTTAGGTGACTCACATGGGCTGCTAAGAGCTGATCATTGGAGTGTATATACCAATAGTACATACATCTAAAAGCTGTGTATTGTACGAGTACGAATACGGGTGCATACGAGTAGAATTGTTGATGAAACTGAACGAGGATGTAATTGTAAGCATTTTTGTTAAGTAGAAGTATTTTGATAAGTGTATTGAAGTCTTTCAAAAGTGTATAAATACATATTAAAACACTACATGTATATACATTTTAACTGAGTCGTTAAGTCATCGTTAGTCGTTACATGTAAATGTTGTTTTGAAACCTTTAGGTCAACGATCTTGTTAAATGTTGTTAACCCAATGTTTATAATATCAAAAGATATTTTAAATTATTATATTATCATGATATTATGATGTACGAATATCTCTTAATATGATATATATACATTAAATGTCGTTACAACGATAATCGTTACATATATGTCTCGTTTCAAAATCATTAAGTTAGTAGTCTTGTTTTTACATATGTAGTTCATTGGTAATATACTTAACGATATGTTTAATTATCATAATATAATGTTAACTATATATATAACCATATATATGTCATCATATAGTTTTTACAAGTTTTAACGTTCGTGAATCACCGGTCAACTTGGGTGGTCAATTGTCTATATGAAACCTATTTCAATTAATCAAGTCTTAACAAGTTTGATTGCTTAACATGTTGGAAACATTTAATCATGTAAATATCAATCTCAATTAATATATATAAACATGGAAAAGTTTGGGTCATTACATAAAATAGCATTACCAGGCCCAAAAGGCCCAGTAAGCCTAAATGTAAGGACAGGCCTAATTAGCATAACCGGACCCAAAAGGCCCAATTATCTTAACTGGGCTTGAAAGGCCCAATTACCATAACCTGGCTCAAAAGGCAAAATGGACCCGAATATCTAAACCGGATATTTGAAACTCCTATGACTTGTTAGGACGTTTTTTTGTGGTACTAAATTAACATCTACTTATATTAGGACCCTTTTTTGTGGTACTAAATTAACATCTACTTATATTAGGACCCTTTTTGTGGTACTAAATTAACATCTAGTTATATTAGGATCTTTTTTTGTGGTACTAAATTAACATCTAGTTATATTAGGACCCTTAAGACTCTTTTTTCCTTGGTACTAACCTACTATATTTTTATAATACGACTCTTGGGTACTTAAATAGTTTATAATATTTTAGGACGCTTTTATTGGTACTAACATAGTTTATCTTTATATTATAACACTTTTTTGGGGTCCTAAGATGCTCTAACAATACAAATTTAGGCGTCATATAGTGTTTTTAAGACCCTCTGTGTGTCTCAAAATATTATAAAGTGTCCTAATATGTCACCTGATAGGACCATTTCGAAGTTGTTTATAAGATTCAAACAAACGTCCTATAAGCATATATGGCGTTTAGGACCCTTTTCAGTTAATAGGACAGCCTTAGATAATTCGTTTGGTTTGAGGGTCCTATTAGGCCAGAGGTCCTTAGAATGTGCTTTTTAGGACACTTATGTGTGTCCTAAGATTACAGTTTTCTTGTAATGACCCAAAACATCACAGAATCATCAACTCATCTGTACAAATGACATCTTCACTCATCTAAGTGACTACTCACTCGTACGAGTGACAACTCACTCATGGAGTAACAACTCACCCGTGCGAGTACGGACGAACATCAGCAGCTTAACAATATCGAGTTTTAATGCCCAAATCGATTTTGAACTGTTTCTAGTCAATTGATGGTTCACGAAGCTAGTATAACATATATACAAATCATCAAACATGCTTAAATCAATTTAGGGAAAGTATCCAGTCACAAGTTAAAATCGGCTATAATGCTATTCCGCATGTCACACGGGTACTTACTAGTTATCTAGTATCTTAACTACTTCATTAAACGACCCTAACAGAGTCTAAATTCAATAAACAAATATGTTTTTAACCCTTGTCACAAAATGCATCTAAATAATTTATCAAATAACTGTAAATACATAAGTAAAGTAAAACATACCCTGCGTGTTTCATGCACATCGAAAAAAGATTATTCCTTTGAATTTAAAGATTCAGATGGAGTAGATGCTTTCTTGGAAAAACAATTTGAAGACTTATTCAGATATCCCTTTTGCTTAACTACTAAGGCTAGTGGATCAACATGTACAAATTCTTTCATATCAACATGTACCAACAAGATCATGAATACTTGTTGATACATATTTATTAGTCCCTAGTCATCTATCGTATTTTTAACAATAACTTTGTACATTCGTTTCCTGATACAGTTTGATATAATTAACTGCTTATGGTTGTACTTTGATATATGTATGCGTGAATGTATAACGGGTATTCATAGCCAATTAAATCAGATAATGACATGATAGACTCAGCCAAACGCATGTGTGAAGACTCACACTTTCTAGTGACAATACTCATACATATAAGTGGCACTGAGTAGAGTCAAATGAACAACATGAGTGAGACATTAACTATACGGTTGAGTGATCTCGCACGTATGCGTGAGAAGTGATACGTGAAGTTGACAGACCATTAAGGAATATATAAGCATTATGTTCTTCATTTGTTGGTGAGGCTCACATTTTCACACACACTTGGAACCCTAGCCAATTTCTTTATTGTGCTTCATGTCCAAAACTTTTGTATATGGTGAATAACAAGCTCAAGGTGTTGATCCAATCACAAGTTCTCTTGTAGTTTGACTAAATCATCCCCAAAAGCTTCACATATTCACTAGAACCCTAATCACTTGATTTTGCATTGTGATTGAAGGTTTTGTTAGTTTCTAAAGATCTAAAGAATGTTTTAGTAGTGGTGTCAGATCTTGGATATAAAAAACAACATAGATCTAATGTTTTATGGAAGATCAAGAGCTTAAGCTTTTGGGCTTTTGTGTTCTTAAGAGAAATCATCATTAAAGTAAGTCATTCTATGTTTAACCATCGTGTTTAGGAGTGTGTTTACGTTATGCTAGTTATATTCCAACTTATAATCGTAAAATCTCAAGTTTTAATATCAATAATGAAAGATATAGATGATTACCCCTATAGCTCTGATGATATACGTGTGAGAACACGTTTGAGGTTCATGCGTACGGTTGACTACACGAGTCAATAGTGAAGCGCACACTTCAACTTTTTTTTTTTTAGTTATAAGATTTATTAGCTAGCTCACACGCAAGTTTGATTACAAGGTTGAGTACATGTTTAAGTGTCAGTGTCTCGTATGCTTGACCTATATCCTTAGAAGGTATTAAAGGTTTGATCACACGCACGAGTGACAACTGAAACACATGGTTCAATACACAATTGAGACCTGAAACTTACGTCTCATCACATATTTTACCTCAAACATACGCTTCATGTTTTTAAGTTTGTGTTTTCTACTTATTATTTCACTCACACTTTTGACTGTTCACTCATACATTTGATAAAGTAACTCCTGCACCTGAAGCCTCAAACGCATGCCTCATTTCCAATTTAGATTTTAGTCTTGTATAAATTGAACAATTATGCGATGGCTTCACAACTTATGCAAAGCATCCAAAGTATCTCTAAAGGTATGCTGTTAGCAGAGATTGAATCTGGTAGTGGAACGGAAATGTTCGAAATCATTCACGATGAATAAGTACTCTAGTTGGAAGTCGAAGCTCAGATTTGGTTCGACGGTCAAGATCTTAAGCTATGGAAAGCGATTGAGAGTGAGTACGAGTGGCCAATATCTCTAGTTACTGATGAAAAGTTCTCATTAGCAAACCTGCCATCCGAACACATGGAGGATTTCAACATGGAGAAAAAGATGTACTGAAACCTTACGAGTGCTCTTCATGGTCTGATATATCACCAGCTCGAGAGAAAGACTACTTCGTTTGTAGTCTGGGAAGCATTGACAATGTTTAATTACAAGGCCAGTAAAGGCATTGAGCTTCAGAATGAATTTGTCAAATTTCACTATCAAAAAGGAGAATCGGTGAGACAGATAGTCGAATGCTTTCAACACTTGTTAGTTGAACTTGTTAAGCTTAATATGATTATTGAAGATAAGGATTGTGTTAGCTGAACTTGTCAAGCTTAATAGATCTCTGATTTAAGTGCTATAGTAGTGGAAAAGAATGGATCGATTGTTTTATCTCCACTAACTGTGCAAACCCCTATTTGAAATCTGGATTCCAAGGGCGTAAAACAATCGATGGGATTAAGCTTATTCGATTGGGATCGAAAATATTAGAATTTTAGAGTGATGGCTAACTCCGATATCGACCGATATCTTTGTCGGAGTTGTGTTATCAGCTGGAGAAATGTTATCGTAATTAATTTGTGCAAAGTAACGTTAATGCATCCAGTGTTGTGGAATGAATGATCTTGTTCGTGTATTTATAGGTGTTATGAAGGAATGATTTTTTTTTTGACAGGCAAGGCCTCAAAGTGAAGTGGGTGGGGATTGAACCTGGGTCTTCTTTGGAGATTCCCAAGCACCCAACCACTCAACCACCACTTTGAGGGAATGATGACGTGACACATGTCCCTTTCATGATTATAACAAACTTCACTAATCCCTAGGGCTGACGTGGCGTCTGTCCCTTTCATAGGGATAAAAACAGTTCCTAATAAACATTCCTAGATTCATGGGCTGACGTGGTGTGCAGCCCATTTTTTTCTTTGTTCTAGGATCATGTGTTTGTTCTGGGATGGTGCACTTGTTCTGGGATGGTACGCTTGTTCCGGGACAGTGTGCTTGTTCCGTGACAAAGCGCTTGTCCCCGGGACTAGACACCTACGTTGGCAAGACATGGTAATTCCGGGAGTGTGGTAGATCCGTCTAGAGTGTGATGGTTGAATGTCTTGCTCAGACAAAAGGGTTTTACCTGATGTTTTATTCCAAGTGTTTCTTCATGGTAGTGTTATGTCCGGGTGAGATTGTAACCGCTTCATAGGTAATCTTGTAAAAGGTTATCGGGTACCCGGCGTACATGGTCTAGCAGGCCTTTTATGTGATGGTACGGTTCTTGACTTCTCGATGCTTTATACTCGACTAAGTGATGCCGGTAGCCTGCACACTTGTCTGGTTAGGATGATTTTTATGTAGCGTCCCGGCTAGCCTTTGTCCGGTATGCTTCTTCCCGGATACGTACGTAAGTAACCTTCTGATCAGGTTACTAATGTGGGGCCGGGAAGATATTCATTGCCTGGGATGGTTCATGTCAGATACACTCTAGGCGGAGTGATACTAATTGTGGGCCTTTCTGAGATGGATCGTTATGCGTATCATCAAGTCCCCCCAGTTTGATGATGATAGCCGGAACGGTTACCGTTATCAAACTCAAAAATGAACCCATGTTCCTGATTGAATGTGCATTAAATGCTAGTCAGTTTGAAAGGATAATTTCTGCAGACACGCCCCCTTTTTCTGTTTTTTCTATTTTTCAACTTTTTGGAACGGCGTTCGAGGAACAACCTTTTGCAATTTTAATCATTACTTCTTGTTATCTATCTCTTAATCTTGACCATTGGATCAACTTTCCTTAAACCTATAAATAGTTCCCCTTCTCATTTTTCCCACTTTTTACCACTTCTGCTCTTGCAAACGCTCTTGCATCTAAAAAATCAAACAGTTTTTTTCGAAAAAGGTATCCTCTTCTCTTTTCTTCTTCTTCTTTCTTTTTTGTGTTAGCCTTTTAGTTGTTGTATTTAAATACGTATATGGCGGATCATTCTTCCACATCTACCAGTGTAGGCGTTGCCGAATCATCTTCTAGGGCTTCCGTAGATATGGACGATATAATGAGTTGGGTATGCAATGAATACCTTAACGAATTAGTAGAAAAATACCCTTTTTTAAACAATTATATCTTAAGAGTTCCTGATGCTACCTATCGAGCACATAAAACTCCATCAGACATTGTTACCATGTACGGTGCAGCCATTACCATGGGCAACTTCCATTTGCCCTATTCCGAATTTATGTACCATTTGTTTACACATTATAAAATAGCACCTGCACAATTACATCCTCATGCATACCAGAATTTGGTAATGTGGGAGATGTATCTGAACTATTACCATATACTCCCGACGGTTCGCATGTTCCAATATTGCTTTACCGTGTCGAGGTCTGAGGTTGGTTGGTTCTCCATAAAGCGATGGGGATTCTTTAAGTTCACCAGTGACATGGATACCTCTTTAAAGGAATGGCGAGAGTCGTTCTTTTTTCTTGGTCGCTAAGAGTTACCGAAACGGTTTGTCTGTAGTGACCCGAACTTTTCCATGTTAATATATATTAAATGGAATTGTTATTTACATGATTAAGTGTTTCCAACATGTTAAGCAATCAAACTTGTTAAGACTTGATTATTTGAAATGAGTTTCATGTAGACAATTGACCACCCAAGTTGACCGGCGATTCACGAACATTAAAACTTGTAAAAACAACATGACGATATATATATGGATATACATAGAGTTAACATGAGATTATGATAAGTAAGTATCTCCATAAGTATATTAACAATGACTTATATACATAAAAATGAGACTACTAAGTTAAGAAACTCGAAACGATATATATAACGATTATCGTTATTACAACATCTTACTAAATACATATGTATCATATTAACATGATAAAATAATAATTATATATATCATTAAGTATGTTAACAATGAACTACATATGTAAAACAAGACTACTAACTTAAGAATTTTGAAACGAGGCATATATGTAACGATTATCGTTGTAACGACATTTTAATGTATATATATCATATTAAGATATATTCATACATCATAATATCTTGATAATGTAATAATTTAACATCTCATTAGATATAATAAACAATGGGTTAACAACATTAAATGAGATCGTTAACTTAAAGGTTTAAAAACAACACTTACATGTAATGACTAACGATGACTTAATGACTCAGTTAAAATGTGTATACATGTAGTGTATTTAGATGTATTAGTACACTTTTGAAAGACTTCAAGACACATATCAAAGTACTTCTAGTTAACAAAAATGCTTAAAATTGCATTCTCATTCATTTTCTTCAACATTTCTACTCGTATGCAACTGTATTCATACTCGTACAATACCCAGCTCCAAGACGTATATACTATTGGTATATACACATAATAATTCAGCTCTTAGCAGCCCTAGATAGTCAAAAAACATGTAGAACCAACAATTAAACAACCAGCATGACTTATGAGCAAGGAAACAAAAACAAGAACTCCTTTTAACCCCGCTCACCTTCACCACTCACCACCTACTCCATTTCACTTCCAATTTTCTTCCCAATTCTCTCTCAAAAAACACACACTCTTCTATGAACGTCTAAGTTACTATTTTTCTAGCAAAAATCATCAAATACAAACTTTGGTTATTACCTATAATCATCATAAAAATAATTACTCAAGAACACATCAAGAATACTTTCAAGTTTACAAGTTTACTTCCAAGTATCCTAATCCATTCCAAGCAATCATCTAAGATCAAGAAACCTTTGTTATTTACGGTAGGTTATCTTTCTAAATCAAGGTAATATTCATATTCAAGCTTTGATTCAATTTCTATAACTATAACTATCTTAATTCGAGTAATAATCTTACTTGAACTTGTTTTTGTGTCATGATTCTATTTCAAGAACTTCCAAGCCATCAAAGATCCTTTGAAGCTCAAGTTAATTTTTCATCATTTCCAGTAGTTTTACCTACTAAACTTGAGGTAGTAATGATGTTCATAACATCATTGGATTCATATATATAAAACTACCTTATTCGAAGGTTTAAACTTGTAATCACTAGAACATAGTTTAGTTAATTCTAAACTTGTTCGCAAACAAAAGTTAATCATTCTAACTTGACTTTTAAAATCAACTAAACACATGTTCTATATCTATATGATATGCTAACTTAATGATTTAAAACCTGAAAACACGAAAAACACCGTAAAACCGGATATACGCCATCGTAGTAACACCGCGGGCTGTTTTGGGTTAGTTAATTAAAAACTATGATAAACTTTGATTTAAAAGTTGTTCTTCTGGGAAAATGATTTTTCTTGTGAACATGAAACTATATCCAAAAATCATGGTTAAACTCAAAGTGGAAGTATGTTTTCCAAAATGGTCATCTAGACGTCGTTCTTTCGATTGAAATGACTACCTTTACAAAAATGACTTGTAACCTATATTTTCGACTATAAACTTATACTTTTTCTATTTATATTCATAAACTTAAGTTCAATATAAAACAATAGCAACTTGAATCACTCAAAACGGATTTAAAACGAAGAAGTTATGGGTAAAACAAGATTGGATAATTTTTCTTGTTGTAGCTACGTGAAAATTGGTAACAAATCTATATTAATCATATCCTAGCTAACTCATATTGTATTATACATGTATTATAATATATTATGTAATCTTGGGATACCATAGACACGTATGCAAATGTTTTGACATATCATATCGACCCATGTATATATATTATTTGGAACAACCATAGACACTCTATATGCAGTAATATTGGAGTTAGCTATACAGGATTAAGGTTGAATCAAAAAATATATATGTTTTGAGTTGTGATCTAGCCTGAGACGTGTATACACAGGGTCGTGGATTGATTCAAGATATATATATCAATTTATTTCTGTACATCTAACTGTCGACAACTAGTTATAGGTTACTAACGAGGACATGTGACTTAATAAATTTAAACATTAAAACGTATTAAAAATGTTGTAAATATATTTTAAACATACTTTGATATATATGTACATATTTGTTATAGGTTCGTGAATCGACCCGTGGCCAAGTCTTATTTTCCGACGAAGTGAAAATCTGTGAAAGTGAGTTATAATCCCACTTTTAAAATCTAATATTTTTGGGATGAGAATACATGCAGCTTTATAAATGTTTTACAAAATAGACATAAGTACATGAAACTACTTTCTATGGTTGAACGATCGAAGCCGAATACGCCCCATTTACTTGGTAACCTAAGAATTAGTAAACCAGTCTACTAATTGACGCGAATCCTAAAGATAGATCTATTGGGCCCAACAAACCCCATTCGTTGTAGCGGATGCTTTAGTACTTTGAGTTGTTTTATCATGTCTGATGGATGTCCCGGAATGATAGGGGATATTCTTATATGCATCTTGTTAATGTCGGTTACCAGGTGTTCAATCCATATGAATGATTTTTATCTCTATGTATGGGATGTTTATTGAAATATGAAATCTTGTGGTCTATTATTATTATGATTTGATAAATATATAGGTTAAACCTATAACTCACTAACATTTTTGTTGATGTTTAAAGCATGTTTATTCTCAGGTGATTATTAAGAGCTTCCGCTGTTGCATGCTAAAATAAGGACAAGATTTGGTGTCAGCATGCTTGTATAATATTGTTTAAAACTGCATTCGAGATTTACTTTGTTGTAACATATTAATATTGTAAACCAATATGTATTGGTAGTGTGTAAGTGTGATATTTTAGATTATCATTTCTGGATAATCTAAGTGATGTCCTTTTAACCTTGTCGATAAAGTAAAGGTAATGGTTTGTTTTTAAAAACGAATGCAGTCTTTGAAAAACGTCTCATATAGAGGTCAAAACCTCGCAACAAAATCAATTAATATGGAACGTTTATAATCAAAATGAACGGGACATTTCAGTTGGTATCCGAGCGTTGGTCTTAGAGAACCAAAAATTTGCATTAGTGTGTCTTATCGAGTTTGTTAGGATACATTAGTGAGTCTGGACTTCTACCGTGTTTTCTTTAAAAACGATTGCTTAACACTTTTGTTGAAAACTATATATTATTAACATGTAAATATTATGTGATATATTAACCTCTTAATGTGTTTGATATTGTGTGATAGATGTCTACCACTAGTACAAATCCCATCGACTCACCTAATAATAATGAAGAGTCGAATATACTTTGGAAAGATTCACAAATTCCCGAAGAGGAACCGAAAGAGGAGGAACCGGAAGAGGAGGAACCGGAAGAGGAGGAACTGGAAGAGGAGGAACCGGAAGAGGAAGAACCGGAAGAATAAGAGGTTCCGGAGGAAGAAATATTGATACCTAGAGTAAATTGATTAAATAAAAGAAAATCCTCAACAAACGGACCAAAGTTAAAAATGGTCAATGGTGTTTTCGCCGAGGAAGTAAAATATTGGGAAGGTTACCAATTTTCTGATGAATCGGATCCCGATGAGGATTCCGATGATGTTATAGAAATTACCCCGTCCCAATTTAATAAAGCAAAAGAAAATAATAAGGGAAAAGGTATAAAAATACAGAAACCTGATTCCAACCCCGATGAGCTTTATATGTATCGGCAACCTTCGTATTTCCTAAATTGTAACAATAACCCGGGAACCTCTAAACCACCAGGTTTTTCTAAACCATTGTGGAAAATGACGGCTCGTATTAGAGGAACACCATATATCCCTAGAAAATTAGGATAACGAACCAAGTTCGAAGAAGAAGAAACTAGTGATTCAGATTAGAGGGTTGTAATCATGTTGTGTATTATATGTATTGTAGTGTGCTTGTACTTTTATGTTCTATGTAAAAATTGCTTGTATTGTTTGTTAATTATTTTTTACGAATCTAATCCTTATCTATTTTATAGTATAAAAACAAAATGGAAGTTAAGGGTAGACAATCGAATATTTTAGAAGACCTACCAGAGGATATGATTGAGGAAATCTTGTCTAGAGTCGGTCAGAATTCATCAGCACATTTAGTTATGGCGAAATTAACTTGTCAAACATTTGAACGACTTTCCAGAAATGCCTTAGTTTATAAAAGGCTTTCCTTTGATAGGTGGGGAATATATCACATTGGGGAGACCGTAAGTTACACCGTGTTTTCTTTAAAGCGTTAAATGCGGGGAACCCAAATGCAATTTTACGCTACGGGTTAAGAACCTATTTTGACTCAACATATCCCAACATAGGATTTCGTGAGTTAGAAAGAGCTTCTAACATGCAACATAAAGAAGCATGTTATACTTACGGGTTAGTGATGTTCGCTTCTTACCAAAGTGAGAAAAAGAACATCGGATTACAACTTTTAAATAAAACCTACCCACAAGTGACGGATTCAGTAGTTGGGGTGAGAAACAAGGTTTTGAGATTATTACGGGGCTGTTGGACATTACGAAACCCTCGTCCTTTTGACGATATTACAACATACTGCCTAGCCAATGGTCATAACGGTTACTTTCCACAAGACTAAGGATGGGAAGTCGTCTTAGTAAAACCAGAATGCATGACTTGTTTCTGGACTTATGAATTACGTGTCTTTATTTCTTTTGCTGAACAACTTGCATATTAACTAGAATTGCCTTTATAGCTGCCGAGTAGCAAAGTTATTATGTGCTATATTTCATCCTATATGTATAATAGCGATATTGTAAGTTTGTAAAATATTGTAAAAAATTTGAACGCGAAATTTTATTATAATCAGTTTTTTTCATATAGAATTGTAGTAGTTGAATTGTATATTAGCTACTAAGTATGAACTTAACAGGTAGATACTACTCGAATTAAAAACTATAAAACGCTAATATGAAGAAAAAGCTTTTATAAATAAGTTCATACTATGCTACGAAATACTATTGACTACTCTTAAAATTCTATATGATTAACTTAATTCTTTTGGGCTATTTTTGAAAGAAATGGAACCGGCGACTCGTCAAAATTTGAACATGAGCGAGGAAGACTTCCGTGTTTTCCTTGCAGCAAACATAGCCGCATTACAGGATGCGATGCAAAATAACAATAACTCTGGATCTAGAGTGGAACTAATTTCACAAGAAATCGTGTAGGATGCTCCTACAAAGAATTCACTGCCTGCAAACCTTTGGAATTTGATGGAACCGAGGGTCCAATTGGATTGAAATGGTGGACCGAGAAGGTTGAATCGGTGTTTGCCATAAGTAAATGTACTGAAGAAGACAAAGTAAAGTACGCTACGCATACCTTCACGGGTACGGCGCTAGCATGGTGGAATACCTATCTCGAGCAAGTAGGACAAGATGCTACTTACGCACTACCGTGGTCAGCATTTAAGCAATTGATGAACGAGTAGTATCGTCCCAGAAACGAGGTCAACAAGCTCAAGGTAGAGCTTAGAGGATTACGAACGCAAGGTTTCGATATCACCATGTACGAACGACGATTCACATAATTGTGCCTATTGTGTCCCAGAACGTTCGAAGACGAAGATGTGCCTATTGACGCATTTGTAAAAAGGTTACCGGAAAGGATTCAAGAAGATGTGAGTTCACACAAGCCCGCCTCCATACAAAAGGCAAGTCGAATGGCTCACAAATTAGTGAACCAGATCGAAGGAAGGATTAAAGAGCAGGCGACCGAAGAGGCTAACTTGAAACAAGTCAAGAGAAAGTAGGAAGAAACCAATGACAAGAGTCACCAATACAACAACGACAATCACAAACACAATCGCAATCACTATTCCAATAATTGCAACATTAATCACAACAACAACTTCAACAAACGTCCCAACAACAACAACAATAACCGTCCCAACAACAATAACAACAACAACAATAACAACAACAGCAACAATAACAATCCCAACAACAATCTCAATAACAACAATGGCAATAAAAAATAAAAAATAGCCATGCCAAAGATGTGAAGAGCATCACCTGAGGTTCTGCACTACATTTTGCAACAAGTGTAAAAGAAATGCTCATAGCGCGAAGAAGTACGAAATCTACGGACCAATGCATAACAGAACTAAAAGAACAAATAATGTCGAAACAAATAACACCGCCATAGTTTATTTTGGATGTGGAAAACCGGGCCACTTTAGTAGAAATTGCCCGAATCAGGGGAATACTAATGGGTAGGTCCGCATAAGAGTTTTCAATATTAATACGGCAGAAGCGCAGTAAGACCCGGAGCTTGTTACGGGTACGTTTCTCATTGACAATAAATCTGCTTATGTTTTATTTGATTCGGGTGCGGATAGAAGCTATATGAGTAGAGATTTTTGTGCTAAACTAAGTTGCTCACCGATACCTTTGGATAATAAATTTTTACTCGAATTAGCAAACGGTAAATTAATTATAGCAGATAATATATGTCGGAATCGAGAAATTAAACTGGTTAGTGCAAAATTTAAGATTGACTTGATACCAGTAGAGTTAGGGAGTTTTGATGTGATAATCGGTATGGACTGGTTGAAAGAAGTGAAAGCAGAGATCGTTTGTTACAAAAATGCAATTTGCATTATACGAGAAAAAGGAAAACCCTTAATGGTGTACGGAGAAAAGAGAAACGCGAAGTTAAATCTTATTAGTAACCTGAAGGCATAAAAACTAATAAGAAAAGGATGCTATGCTGTGCTAGCACACGTCGAGAAAGTCGATTCCGAAGAAAAGAACATCAATGATGTTCCCGTCGCAAAAGAATTTCCCGATGTATTTTCGAAAGAATTACCGGGACTACCTCCACACCGATCCGTTGAATTTCAAATAGACCTTGTACCGGGAGCTGCACCAATAGCTCATACTCCATACAGACTCGAACCCAGCGAAATGAAGGAACTTCAGAGCTAATTACAAGAACTTTTAGAGCGTGGTTTCATTCGACCAAGCACATCACCGTGGGGAGCTCCTGTTTTGTTTGTCAAGAAGAAGGATGGTACATTTAGGTTGTGTATCGACTACCGAGAGTTGAACAAACTTACCATCAAGAACCGTTACCTACTACCAAGAATCGATGACTTATTTGATCAACTACAAGGCTCGTCGGTTTATTTGAAGATTGATTTACGTTCTGGGTATCATCAAATGCGAGTGAAAGAGGATGATATTCCAAAGATTGCTTTTAGGACGCGTTACGGTCATTACGAGTTTATGGTTATGCCGTTTGGATTGACTAACGCACCAGCTGTATTCATGGACCTCATGAACCGAGTGTGTGGGCCATATCTTGACAAGTTTTTCATTGTTTTCATTGATGACATACTTATTTACTCCAAGAATGATCAAGAGCACGAAGAACATTTAAGAAAAGTGCTAGAGTTGCTGAGAAAAGAAAAACTGTACGCTAAGTTTTCAAAGTGTGCATTTTGGTTGGAAGAAGTTCAATTCCTCGGTCACATAGTGAACAAAGAAGGTATTCAGTTGGATCCAGCAAATATTGAAACCGTTGAAAAATGGAAAACCCCGAAAACTCTGAAGCATATACGCCAATTTTTAGGACTAGCTGGTTACTATAGAAGGTTCATCCAAGATTTTTCCAGAATAGCAAAACCCTAGACTGCATTAACGCATAAAGGGAGGAAATTTGAATGGAAGGATGAACAAGAGAAAGCGTTTCAATTGTTAAAGAAAAAGTTAACTACGGCACCTATATTGTCATTACCTTAAGGGAATGATGATTTTGTGATATATTGTGATGCTTCAAAGCAAGGTCTTGGTTATGTATTAATGCAACGAACGAAGGTAATTTCTTATGCATCTAGACAATTGAAGATTCACCAGCAGAATTATACGATGCATGATTTGGAATCAGGTGCGGTTGTTTTTGCATTAAATACTTGGAGGCACTACTTATATGGGATCAAAAGTATTATATATATCGACCACAAAAGTCTTCAATACATATTTAATCAGAGACAACTGAACATGAGGCAGCGCAGGTGGATTGAATTGTTGAATGATTACGACTTTGAGATTCGTTACCACTCGGGGAAGGCGATTGTGGTAGCCGACGCTTCGAGCAGAAAGGACAGAGAACCCATTCGAGTAAAAGCTATGAATATAATGATTCACAATAACCTTACTACTCAAATAAAGGAGGCGCAACAAGGAGTTTTAAAAGAGGGAAATTTAAAGGATGAAATACCCAAAGGATCGGAGAAACATCTTAATATTTGGGAAGACGGAGATCGGTATAGGGCTGAAAGAATTTGGGTACCAAAACTTGGAGATATGAGAGAAATGGTACTTAGAGAAGCTCATAAAACCAAATACTCAATACATCCTGGAACGGGAAAGATGTACAAGGATCTCAAGAAACATTTTTGGTGGCCGGGTATGAAAGCCGATGTTGCTAAATACGTAGGAGAATGTTTGACATGTTCTAAGGTCAAAGCGGAGCATCAGAAACCATCAGGTCTACTTTAACAACCTGAAATCCCGGAATGCAAATAGAAAAACATTACCATGGATTTCATCACTAAATTGCCAAGGACTGCAAGTGGTTTTGATACTATTTGGGTAATAGTTGATCGTCTCACCAAATCAGCACACTTCCTGCCAATAAGAGAAGATGACAAGCTGGAGAAGTTAGCACGATTGTATTTGAAGGAAGTCGTCTCCAGACATGAAATACCAATCTCTATTATCTCTGATAGGGATGGCAGATTTATTTCAAGATTCTGGCAGACATTACAGCAAGCATTAGGAACTCGTCTAGACATGAGTACTGCTTATCATCCACAAACTGATGGGCAGAACGAAAGGACAATACAAACGCTTGAAGACATGCTACGAGCATGTGTTATTGATTTCAGAAACAGTTGGGATCGACACCTTCCGTTAGCAGAATTTTCCTACAACAATAGCTACCATTCAAGCATTGAGATGGCGACGTTTGAAGTACTCTATGGTAGAAAGTGCAGGTCTCTAATTTTTTGGAGTGAAGTGGGGGATAGACAGATTATGGGTCCAGAGATAATACGAGAAACTACCGAGAAGATCATCCAATTTCAACAACGGTTGAAAACCGCCCAAAGTCGACAAAAGAGCTACGCTGACATTAAAAGAAAAGATATAGAATTCGAAATTGGAGAGATGGTCATGCTTAAAGTTGCGAGGGAAATTAAATCGAGCTATATTTGGTAAATGAGGGAAATTAAATCCAAGGTATATTAGACCATTCAAGATTATTGATCGTGTCGGACCAGTAGCTTACCGACTTGAGTTACCTCAACAACTCGCGGCTGTACATAACACTTTCCATGTCCCAAATTTGAAGAAATGTTTTGCTAAGGAAGACCTCACTATTCCGTTAGACGAAATCCAAATCAACGAAAAACTTCAATTCATCGAAGAACCCTTCGAAATAATGGATCGTGAGGTTAAAAGACTTAAGCAAAACAAGATACCAATTGTTTAAGTACGATGGAATGCTCGTAGAGGACCTTAGTTTACTTGGGAATGAGAAGATCAGATGAAGAAGAAATACCCGCACCTATTTCCAGAATATACGTCAACACCTCCAACTGCTTAAAATTTCAGGACGAAATTTATTTAATGGGTAGGTACTGTAGTGACCCAAACTTTTCCATGTTAATATATATTAAATGAAATTGTTATTTACATGATTAAGTGTTTCCAACATGTTAAGCAATCAAATTTGTTAAGACTTGATTATTTGAAATGAGTTTCATGTAGCAATTGACCACCCAAGTTGACCGGCGATTCACGAACGTTAAAACTTGTAAAAACGACATGACGATATATATATAGATATACATATAGTTAACATGAGATTATGATAAGTAAGTATCTCCATAAGTATATTAACAATGAGTTATATACATAAAAATGAGACTACTAAGTTAAGAAACTCGAAACGATATATATAACGATTATCGTTATTACAACGTCTTACTAAATACATATGTATCAAATTAACATGATAAAATAATAATTATATATATCATTAAGTATGTTAACAATGAACTACATATATAAAACAAGACTACTAACTTAAGAATTTTGAAACGAGGCATATATGTAACGATTATCGTTGTAACGACATTTTAATGTATATATATATATATATATATCATATTAAGATATATTCATACATCATAATATCTTGATAATATAATAATTTAACATCTCATTAGATATAATAAACAATGGGTTAACAACATTAACTGAGATCGTTAACTTAAAGGTTTCAAAACAACACTTACATGTAACGACTAACGATGACTTAACGACTCAGTTAAAATGTATATACATGTAGTGTATTTAGATGTATTAGTACACTTTTGAAAGACTTCAAGACACATATCAAAGTACTTCTACTTAACAAAAATGCTTACAATTGCATTCTCATTCATTTTCATCAACAATTCTACTCGTATGCAACTGTATTCGTACTCGTACAATACCCAGCTCCTAGATGTATATACTATTGGTATATACACATAATAATTCAGCTCTTAGCAGCCCTAGATAGTCAAAAAACATGTGGAACCAATAATTAAACAACTAGCATGACTTATGAGCAAGGAAACAAAAACAAGAACTCCTTTTAACTCCACTCACCTTCACCACTCACCACCTACTCCATTTCACTTCCAATTTTCTTCCCAATTCTCTCTCAAAACACATACACACTCTTCCATGAACGTCTAAGTTACTATTTTTCAGCAAAAATCATCAAATACAAGCTTTGGTTATTACCTATAATCATCATAAAAACAATTACTCAAGAACACATCAAGAACACATCAAGAACACTTCCAAGTTTACAAGTTTACTTCCAAGTTTCCTAATCCATTCCAAGCAATCATCTAAGATCAAGAAACCTTTGTTATTTACAGTAGGTTATCTTTCTAAATCAAGGTAATATTCATATTCAAGCTTTGATTCAATTTCTATAACTATAACTATCTTAATTCGAGTAATAATCTTACATGAACTTGTTTTTGTGTCATGATTCTATTTCAAGAACTTCCAAGCCATTAATGATCCTTTGAAGCTCAAGTTATTTTTTCATCATTTCTAGTAGGTTTACCTACTAAACTTGAGGTAGTAATGATGTTCATAACATCATTCGATTCATATATATAAAACTACCTTATTCGAAGGTTTAAACTTGTAATCACTAGAACATAGTTTGGTTAATTCTAAACTTGTTCGCAAACAAAAGTTAATTCTTCTAACTTGACTTTTAAAATCAACTAAACACATGTTCTATATCTATATGATATGCTAACTTAATGATTTAAAACTTGAAAACACGAAAACACCGTAAAACCGGATATACGCCGTCGTAGTAACACCGCGGGCTGTTTTGGGTTAGTTAATTAAAAACTATGATAAACTTTGATTTAAAATTTGTACTTATGGGAAAATGATTTTTCTTATGAACATGAAACTATATTCAAAAATCATGGTTAAACGCAAAGTGGAAGTATGTTTTCCAAAATGGTCATCTAGACGTCGTTCTTTCGACTGAAATGACTACCTTTACAAAAATGACTTGTAACCTGTATTTCTGACAATAAACTTATACTTTTTTTGTTTAGATTCATAAAATTAAGTTCAATATGAAACCCTAGCAACTTGAATCACTCAAAACGGATTTAAAACGAAGAAGTTATGGGTAAAACAAGATTGGATAATTTTTCTTGTTGTAGCTATGTGAAAATTGGTAACAAATCTATATTAATCATATCCTAGCTAACTCATATTGTATTATACATGTATTCTAATATATTATGTAATCTTGGGATACCATAGATACGTATGCAAATGTTTTGACATATCATATCGACCCATGTATATATATTATTTGGAACAAACATAGACACTCTATATGCAGTAATGTTGGAGTTAGCTATACAGGGTTGAGGTTGATTCCAAAAATATATATGCTTTGAGTTGTGATCTAGCATGAGACGTGTATACATTGGGTCGTGGATTGATTCAAGATATATATATCAATTTATTTCTGTACATGTAACTGTGGACAACTAGTTGTAGGTTACTAACGAGGACAGCTGACTTAATAAACTTAAAACATTAAAACGTATTAAAAATGTTGTAAATATATTTTGAACATACTTTGATATATATGTACATATTTGTTATAAGTTCGTGAATCGACCCGTGGCCAAGTCTTATTTTCCGACGAAGTGAAAATCTGTGAAAGTGAGTTATAGTCCCACTTTTAAAATCTAATATCTTTGGGATGAGAATACATGCAGCTTTATAAATGTTTTACAAAATAGACACAAGTACATGAAAATACTTTCTATGGTTGAACGATCGAAACCGAATATGCCCCTTTTACTTGGTAACCTAAGAATTAGTAAACCAGTCTACTAATTGACGCAAATCCTAAAGATAGAACTATTGGGCCCAACAAACCCCATCCGTTGTAGCGGATGCTTTAGTACTTCGAGTTATTTTATCATGTCCGATGGATGTCCCGGAATGATAGGGAATATTCTTATATGCATCTTGTTAATGTCGGTTACCATGTGTTCAATCCATATGAATGATTTTTATCTCTATGTATGGGATGTTTATTAAAATATGAAATCTTGTGGTCCATTATTATTATGATTTGATAAATATATAGGTTAAACCTATAACTCACCAACATTTTTGTTGACGTTTAAAGCATGTTTATTCTCAGGTGATTATTAAGAGCTTCCGCTGTTGCATGCTAAAATAAGGACAAGATTTGGTGTCAGTATGCTTGTATAATATTGTTTAAAACTGCATTCTAGATTTACTTTGTTGTAACATATTAATATTGTAAACCAATATGTATTGGTAGTGTGTAAGTGTGATATTTTAGATTATCATTTCTGGATAATCTAGGTGATGTCCTTTTAACCTTGTCGATAAAATAAAGGTTATGGTTGGTTTTTAAAAACGAATGCAGTCTTTGAAAAAACGTCTCATATAGAGGTCAAAATCTCTCAATGAAATCAATTAATATGGAACGTTTATAATCAATATGAAAGGGACATTTCATTGTCTGTCTTTGTAAATGGGCGAGCAAGGTAAAGAAGGGAGCCAATAAGGTCCCGAAATTGAATGATGCCGAGAAGGCGTGCATATTGGCCATACAGAACTTCAGATTTCCTCAACAGCTATATCCGGAGGCCATGCTTGTGTTGGGGGCAGTCAGTCATCAATTGCCGATGCAAGCACCGAACCCGTCATTCGTTATAGTTGAGAAGGTGGGGACTGATCCTAGCCGATGCTTATCCTTTTGTTAGCTGTTAGCATGATAATCATAGTTATTTGTTTGTAACAGCGATGGATTTCAGCACTGCGATGGCTTTCGGTGATCTTGACAAAATTCAGTTCGAGAGTATTTCGATAAATCCGGGTGGTGAGCCGGATAGTGCTCCGCAAGACCTGGAGCATATTACCGGGGACGGGGCTGATTTAGTCCTCCTTCCTCTAACTGTTACTAAAGAACAGTCAATTGTTAAGAGCAACATTAAGGAGCTTCCTCAGCTACGGTCGAAGAGGGCTAAAGGTAACTTACCTGTTCTGGCATACTTGTGATTCTGTATTACAACCTACTTTACGTTTTTAATCTTTGTTATGTTTTCAAGCGCTGTGGAGTCTTCTGCTGAAGGTGGGGTTACCTTGATGAAGCCCATTCATGTTGAGGATGAAGAGGGTGGTGGGCAGTACATCTATACGCTCGAGAATTTTGAGGATGTTCACTTTGAGGTCCCCATTGAGGATGACATCATTCGTGCCTTCTCTCAGCTGGACGTAGACTACAACGGTTTCATGGATGCCCTGGAGAAGGGATCCTCCTCCACCCTGTTGAAAACTGTTTCTGCCATCTCTTCGGATGATGCGAAGGTTGCCCATGCTCGGGCAATCGTGATGTTAAATGCCTTTCCTCTGGACAACTTAATCGGGATGAGGAGGTGGTTAAGGCCCAAGATGCTGTGAATGACTTGGAGAGCCGGCTGAAGGCTGTCGAGGATAAGCTGGCAGAGGTGGTGGCAGAGAAGGACAAAGAAATATCCTCCGTCACCCTTATGAAGGATGCAGCCGTGGCTGAATGCAATCGGTTGCAGGCCGCCCTGCCTTCTGTTTTGAAAAGGGCCATTAACTCCAGCATTGTGAAGGCACATTTTGATGCGTATTTGCAGAGCTTTGGGGCGGCCAACTTTACTCAGGCGGTGCGGTTGATGCAAAAACATCATCTTGGAGGGGAAGTTCCTTTGCACCCGGATATTGCCGGGAAGGTGGTCCCGGGTGCCGTGAAGGAATTGCAGGCTGCCGAGAAGACGTTGGCGGAGTTCTGGTTTGGTAATTTTGAGGATCTTTGTGCTGTCGAAGGTACAACCGTGCAGCAGTTGTTAGATTTTCAGTTGTAGTATCTTATAATGCACGTTATTACACGTATTTGGCATAACCTGTAATGAAACCTTGTGTGATTAATGAAATTTCAGTTTAATGTATTGTGATGATTTTTCTTTTAGTCGAACTAGTTCGTGCCTTCGTATGTAGATCTAGACTACATTTGTATTAGTTTTGACGTGTACACTGTGCAGTCACACGTGTTTATGCCATCTACTCATTGGCCGTTTATCAGTATAAACTTGTACCGACTAGGGAAAAGTAATCACCTCTTGAGGGGGTACAAATAACTTGCATGGGGCTTATTTAGATGTTGGAATCCGTCTGCCGCTAGTCGATTATTTTCATGTGAGTAATGTTGTAAATAACATAATGACTAAGTTATTGTAAACAGAGAAATTCTTTATTCATCTTAAAAAGGAAAACACATACAGAGATTCTTATTTGAAAAGAAAAACATAAATATCAAGATAACCATGATTAAAGTAATCAGTTTCAACTAAGATATCCATCTAAACTTCAGTGTGGCATCTAGCCACTTTTGTTTCCCTTAGCGGGTGTACCATCTTGGTTGGAGCTCTTGCAACTTTCTGGCCTGGAACGTTTTAGTGTCGGGCTCAAGGGTTCTAATGATACGCGTACCTACACACATAGCGCTCGTGCGTATCACGTGCGGCGCGCACGTCCTGAATATTGCCAGAACATTTGATTAGGACGTGTGCATGCGTTTATTGCTTAGCGAACACAAAAGCAATCAGATTTAATCTTATCCATAATTAAACGTGATCCTTTTCCAACTATAAACCCATTATTTATGGTTGATATTCGAAAAGATCTAGAACTTAATTATGAGACAATCTGGGGTTAGGGTTTTATTATAAATACGACCCTAACCTCCTTCATTCAACCACAACATTTTCTGTATTACTCGAATATACGGTTGCACCTAGAAAACACTCCTATGGTAACAGGTATGTTCTATGAACATAAACCCTATGCAACCACCTTTAGTAGCCATTGTTGCGGCAACTGCCATCAATTGTGGACATAGCTTTGATCACCCTTTCGTAGATAATCATCTCAATAAGGGTTATTCACGGTAAAATGGACCGGAGGTCAAAGCTATAAACGTTCTTAAACACTCCGTCATGCACTCAACATCAACTTTTCTATTTGAGCAGATTTATGTTCAAATATATGGCGCCATCCATGGGACCATAACTAGATTTGCGTAAAAAAATTTATATGGTACAAACGATTAACTATAAAGCTTTTAATCTTTTTATGGTTGTTCTTGTGTAACATGTTACTATGGGAAAGTCTGGTAGCAATCAGTCATCTCGTTCTCAGGGTCCTGATGTTACGGGGTCAAAACAAGCAAGCCACGACAAGACTCCTATCACAAGCAAAACTCCAAACTCTGGAGCGGTAAAGCTCCCAGAAAAATCTAAAACATCATCAAGTGTTGTTCCCCCGGTGTCTCAACCATTAACATGAAAAGCAACTGCTGAGTATTGGGCACGGGTGACGAAGATGATGAAGAAGATGATTATGAGGAACAGATCCCTATCACTACAGTGGGGTCCTTTCCCATATACTCTACGCCAAAATCAATGGTTCATACCAGACGAGTAATGATACCTGCGAGTGCATGCAATTATTTAGCAGGGCAGAACATCGATGTTGGTTGTCCAATTGTTGATCGCACTCCCTTGGACAAAATACAAAGAAAGCGTATGTCCTCGCCCATTCCTAGCTTATCATCTTTGCTTTCACCAAGTACACCTTCAGGGTGCACTACCAATTCTGCAGGCGAATGCAAGAAAAAGAGTCAAGAAGATTTACTTGCCATACTGGCCCAAGCTGCGCCAAAAAAATATGCGCAGGCATTCACGGTGCCAGATAAAGTGATGAGGTGTTGGATAATTTCTATGCAGGAATAATGGGGCAAAAGGTAAAGCCCTTCATGGAGGTTGCACCAGCTAATGAAAAGTTTATACCCCATGTTGCTAATTATGTGTCGGAAGCTCCGCATATCATTCCTTTGACTATGGAATGGTATGATGGCACAACAGATCCAGATGATTTCTTACAGAGATATGAAGGAACAGCCCGCGCTTAGGCCTGGAATGATGAAACCAAGTGCGTTGAATTTCAAACTTTGTTACAAGGGGTCGCAAGGGAGTGGTTCAGTAACTTGCCACTATAGCTTGTTACCTCTTATAATGATCTTCGCGCACGATTTTTGTTAAACTTTCATAACATTCGCGCCCGTAAAAGGACGCATGTTGAATGTCATGATATCAGATATGGGCAAGAGAATCCCTTGGGAAGTTCATAGATCGGTACACCAAAGAGGTCGCTAAGATGGCTGGACTCCCTGAAAGCCAAAAAGTATCCAGTTTTATAAACGGGTTGTGTAGAGAGCAACATCTTGCCCTATGGCAGCGCTTGCACATGAAGGTCCCTGATACCTTAGTCGAGGCAATAATATAAGCGCACGAGCATATGCATGTGAGGGAAGATACCACTAAGAATAGTGGGAAAATTTCCGCTAGCAGAGGTAACAAAGATGACGATCCTTATCACAGTCAAGCAGTGGGATCGACGCGCAAGGGTGACAATTACAGCCAGGGCTCTGCGCCGTCAAAATACAACAAGTTCTAGAAGTCAAGCAATTCTGATCAAGGAAGGGGTCACTTCCCAAGTCAGAACTTCGCGATCATGCGCAAATTAACTAAAACACTGAAGGAGATCCTAGCTACCGAACCAATCTGTCGGACATTCTCAGCTCCTGCAAAAATGTCAGAATATGCTAGGAGAGACAAGTCAAAATTTTGTGAGTTTCATGACGATTATGGATACAAAATTAATCGTTGCAAGTCTTTCATTGAGAAAGTGATCGAATGTCTGAGGAGGGGTGAGCTTAATCACCTAAAACTAGTAAAAAAGCAAGGAGATATGTTGCATGGCAATCAATCAGAGTAAGTCGACCCAAACCAAAAGAATTGCGGTGACAAAAGCTCTGACAAAACAATAAACATGGTGCATGCTTGGCACTCTGGTCAGAGGCGCAAGGCCGAGCAATTGGAAGAGTGGGAAGCGGAAGCTATTATCTTCCCTCCAATGAAAACAATTAATTCTTCGCATGCGCCCATAATCATTAAGGGTTGCATCACTGACTGTGGATATAATGTGCGACGGTTAAATGTCGACATAGGCAGTAATGTCGATGTAATGTATGAATACTGCTTCAAGCAGCTACCGGAGATAATCAAGTCCAAGATGCGGGCACTCAAAACTGTTTTGTCGGGGTTCTCCTGCGAATCGACATGGCCTTTAGGGTGCATCGAACTTGAACTAGAGCTGTTTGATGATAACGACTTGACCCGCACACGAGATGTCCTTGTTGAATTCTGTGTGGTACATTCTTATTCCTATTACAACGCGCTCCTGGAGTGAGTTACTTTGCAGAAGTTTGGTGCAGTAACCTCCACTGTTCACGGCATGATCAAGTTTCCTACTAAGCAAGGTATTGCTACTGTCCGTACGGAGTCTGGAAGAGCGCTATGCGCCTCGGTAACACTGCCCAAGCTGCGCCAAAATGATGAAGAAGATGGTTATGAGGAAGAGATACCTATCACTACAGTAGGGTCTGAAGATATTTCGTATGCCCGAGAGACATATTAAATTAATGTGGCTAATATGTTTTGATCCAAGTCGGGTCATACCCAATAACAAGCTTACCGACACCTTAATTGTATTTTGATCTTAACGATTGGATCGTTGATTGAATTACACAACACTTGAGATTTAAGAAAAAAGGTTTTCTTAAATAATATTATTTGATGTGTATATAAATTATGGTATAATTTATATAACAAGAATTTAATTATTTATAGGTTAAATAATTAATAAAGTTTAATTACATTTTATAAAATTAGTTTTATAAAATAATGTAAACATAACTTATAATATGTATTTAATTATTTATAGGTTAAATAATTAATTAAGTTATGTTACATTTTGTAAAGTTGGTTTTGTAATATATATAATGTGCAAATTTATAAAAATATATTTTATAAACTCTAGTTTTATAAAAACTAGTTTTATAAAAACTAGTTTTATAAAATCTAGCCTTATAAAATAAGTTTATAAAATAATTGGAAGTGACATGGGAGTATGGAGAAGGCATGCTCTTTTGACTTGCTTTTTCCTTGTTACTTGCATTCCATGTGCATTATAACCAATACATTTTGCAAGACCAAGATATACATGCATTAACACATCAAAAGAACTTAAAAAAAAAAATTGCACTCTCCCATTTTTTCCAGCTACTGCCGTGAGCTTTTGAGGGAAGGAGAGAGTCCATTTTATTTTTTTTAAGCTACATTCAAGTGTTAGAAAAATCCTAACCAAAAGCTAGGTGTTGGTGCACAAGTTTGGGGTATATCTACTTGAGGTTTCATCCATTTGGAGCTCTATTCTTCATCATCATCTTCATCACTCACTACCTAGCTTGGAGAAGGTATAAACTCCTTACTTTCTTGTAGTTTGTAAGCATATTTCATAACTTGATCCTAATTGGGATTTTAACTTTAATTGGTTAAATATTAACAAGTCTATAAATGGTTATTTACATGCTTCCGCTTTGAATGATTCTTAAAAGCTTTTAAGTATTATGAAACTTGTTAAATCCCAACAATGGTATCTAGAGCCGAAGTTGTTGAAATATGCTTCGAGATGATTATTAAACTCACTATATATTTTGCATTTTATGTACATGCATGATTGTAAAATGCAAAAATTTATGATTTTGGGTGGGTTTATTATATGGCCAAATTTATGAAGTTCCAAAAGTGGGTTTTGGTTCTTCCATTTGGTTCATACTTGGTTGTATGTTAAAGTTCACAATCTAAGCCTTGACCTTGTGTTTGGTTGCATGCATGGTTGATTAATATTTATTCAATTGGTTTGTAATAATATTTATTCATTTGGCATGTAATAATTCATTTGGTTATGTAATTTACTTTATATTTGGTATGTAAAGTAGATTAGGTTGTATTTTCATTTTCTAGAAAAATGTATTAGGATATGTTTTTTTTGTAAACATGAAGATACAAGATGAAGACTTGGAAGATGCATTTGGATGCAAGATTAAGTGGGAGATTTTGAAATCTCCTACTTTGTATTATAACCCATTTACCGGTGACATTTGTTTTCGGCTAAATAAATGTCCACCAAAAGGCTAGATTGTGAACATATGATTTTGCATGCGTGGTTGTTTTGTATGATTATGTGGATTGTATGTTTGTATGCTACAAGTTAATCACACAAGTCAACAACAAGAAAATGGCAATTTAATTGGTTAAATTAATATATTATTAACGACATGTAAAACGTCAATTTAAATGGTTAAATGAAAAATGGCTAAAAGGACATTAATAATCGGTTATTAACAACATGATAAGGATCATATATATATATAAAATGGTTTATATCATGTAATTGGCTAAAATTACAAGACATGAAAATGGATTTTCATAAGAACCATACACTAAATGCATGTTGGTGTATGGCATAAAAGTTTTCTCAAACTAGAAATAATGAAAACTTAAAATCCCTTTAACACACTAGGTTAACAAGTTTAAACGCCATCCTATTGTATGACACTTAGACGTATTAAGGAACTTATAATGGGATAAAGGTCACCTAACCGTTATGAGCTAACTAATATGGTTAAGGTAAAATTCTCATGCTTGTGGGATAAAGGTCACCTAACCACTTGTATGTTAATTTTACATGTTTACACAAGTAGGACGACTTGATTTGGGAATCATGAACTTAGGGTCACCGAAGCATGAGGAAAAAATAGCCGTTGATGGGATAAATATGCCATGCAAAAGGATTGCATGATCCCATAATTTAGAAGTTGCAAAAGGATTGCAATTGTCATATAAATGACTACCTAGCTAAATCAAATAACGGGATAAAGGTCACCTAACCGAAATTTGATTTACCGTTGGATTCTAATATTTAATAAGTCAATTAAAATTTAAAAGGGTATTGTTTATTAAATTTAAAATCGATACTTAAATGAACTTTGTTAAATTTTGTAGATGGCCGCCAATAACAACAACATGCAAAACGCACCTATTAACTTGAACAACCTATCGTTAAGGTCTCTCCTCGAGAAAGACAAACTCAACCATACGAACTTTATGGATTGGTTCCACAATCTTAGGATTGTTCTCAAACTTGAGGATAGGGTGTATGTGTTGGAAGACCCCATTCCCGATCAACCCGACGAGGATGATACGGAAGGCATGGCTTATTGGGATAAGTATTGCGCCGATTCAGTGCAAGTCGCTTGCCTAATGCTTGGGACTATGATACCCGAACTCCAAAAGGATTTCGAGCATCATACTGCATACGACATGATCACACAATTGAAGGAGATGTTCCTTCAACAAGTACGTGTCGAGCGCTTCGAGACCGTTCGAGCGCTTCATACAAGTCGTATGGACGACTCCCAATCCGTTTCATCTTATGTCCTTAAGATGAAAAGCCTGATTAATCGCGCAAACAATCTTAATCTCAACATATCTAATGAGCTAGCCACGGATCTTATCCTAAACTCCTTGTCAAATAGGTTTGACCAATTTGTAATAAATTACAATATGAATGGGATGGATAAGACCATTGGCGAACTTCATGGCATGCTTAGGACGGCAGAAACTAGCATGGGCAAGAGGGCTTCACCCGTGCTAATGATCAATGATGGTGGATCCAAAGGTAACAACACCTCTAAGCCAAAGGCGGCTAAGAGGAAAGGACCCACCCATCAAGGCAAGGGAAAGGGGAGGATGGTTACCCTAACCAAAAACAAGAACAAGAAGTAAAAGGTTGCCGGGCAAGCAAACCCCAAGGAAGACCCGTGCTTCGGTTGCGGTGAAATGGCTCACTGGAAACGCAAATGTCCGGTCTACCTTAAGGAGTTGAAGGAAAAGAGGGATGCGGGGCAAACCTCAGGTAATATATATATGGTATATACAGAGCTTAGTATTACTTCTTCTAATACATGGGTATTAGACACTGGATGTGGAACTCACATTTTCAATTCTTTGCAGGAGTTCAAAAGAAGTAGCAAGCAAATGGGAACATCAAGTCTCTTTATTGGTAATGGAGCCAAAGTGCAAGTGAAGGCTCAAGGAGACTTTGTATTAAAGCTTCCAAGTGGTTTGGAACTTATTTTGAACAATGTTTTGTATGCACCGGATTTATGTTGAAACATTATTTCAGTTTCCCGTTTAAAACAATGTGGTTTTTATCTTAATTTTGTTAATGATGATATCCACGTTTATTTAGATAATGTATTCTATTTTAAGGCTTCGCCTTCAAATGGAATTTATGAATTGGTTCATGATGACACATCATCTAGTAGCTCAATATACCATACTAGCAAAAAGAAACTCAAAAGGGATTTGAGTGATTCCTACTTATGGCACTGTCGCCTTGGTCACATAAACAAGAATCAAATGCATACACTCCAAAAGAATGGCCTTTTGAAATCAAATGAACTAGACACGTTTGATGTATGTGAATCTTGTTTACAAGGCAAAATGACTAAAGCACCTTTCAAAGGGACCTACGAAAGGGCTAAGGACTTATTGGGATTAATACATTCGGATGTATGTAGACCCTTTAAGCCCATAACTAGGAATAGTGAAAGATACTTCGTTACTTTTATTGATGACTTCAGTCATTTCGGATATCTACTTGTTAAGACATAGGGACAAAACTTTTGAAGCATTCAAAGAGTATCAAAACGAAGTACAAAATCAACTCAATAAGACAATCAAGGTACTTCGTACCGATAGAGGAGGTGAATACCTAAACGATGCCTTCCAAGATCATCTTAGAAGTTGTGGGATTATCTCGCAACTTACTCCACCCGGGACACCACAGCTTAATGGTGTGTCCGAAAGCAGGAACCGAACCCTAATGGATATGGTTTGATCTATGATGGCTAGAAGCTCGTTACCTCTATCATTTTGGGGTTATTGTCTATGCTCCGCGGCTCGTATTTTAAATATGGCCCCAACTGAGAAAGTGGAACGAACTCCTCATGAGATGTGGTTTGGAAAACCTCCATCTCTATCATACTTAAAGGTATGGGGATGTGAAGCTTATCCTAAGCATTACGTTCCTAATAAGTTGAATGCTCCATCCACGAAGTGTATCTTCATAGGATACCCCAAGGATGATATGGGATATTATTTCTATGATCCAACCGAGCAAAATGTATTTGTTGCTCGAAAAGCTGAATTCCTTGAAACTAAGTTCCTAATGGAAGGAAATAGTGAAAGGAAGATAGATCTTGAAGAGGTTTAAGATCGAGTAGATGATACACAATTGGTTGACACTGGCACTCAACATGAAAATGTTGAGAATGATCAAATGGATGATCAAAATACACAAGACGTTCGCAGATCTGGTAGGATTAGTAATCCTCCTGAGAGATATGGGTTTCTCATGGATGGTTGCTATGTAGTTAATTTGGATGAACCAACAAACTACCAAGATGCTTTATCAAGGATTGATAAGGATAAATGGTAGGAAGCCATGGACGCTGAGATGCAATCCATGTATGACAACCAAGTTTGGAAACTTGTTGCACAACCTGCTGGCTCAAGGCTAGTTGATTGTAAATGGCTTTTCAAAATGAAAACCGACATACATGGAAACTTGGATACATATAAAGCTAGACTTGTAGCAAAAGGTTTCACTCAAACTCAAGGGGTTGACTATGATGAAACTTTTTCGCCTGTGGCAATGCTAAAGTCTATTAGGATATTATTTGCCATTGCTGCTCATTATGATTATGAAATATGGCAAATGGATGTCAAGACCGCTTTCCTAAATGGATATCTTGTAGAAGATGTCTATATGGTTCAGCCTGAAGGTTTTGTTGATCCAATATATCCTAAAAAGGTATGCAAGTTAAAGAAGTCAATCTACGGATTGAAACAAGCATCTAGAATGTGGAATCATCGTTTTAATGAGGAAGCCGAGAAATTTGGCTTCATTAAAAATGGTGATGAAGCTTGTGCATATAAGAAAGCTAGTGGGAGCACTATCATGTTCCTTGTACTATATGTGGATGATATATTGTTATTTGGAAATGATATCTCGGCAATGCAAGGATTTAAAACTTGGCTAAGTAAATGCTTCTCCATTAAGGATCTTGGAGAAGCACAATACGTTTTGGGGATTGGGATCTACAGGGATAGATCCAAGAAACTGATAGGTTTGAATTAAAGTGCATACATTGAAAAGATCTTGAAAAGGTTCAAAATGGAGAACTCTAAGAAAGGTTTGGTACCTATTCAAAGAGGAACGCTCCTTAGTTCATCTCAGTGCCCCACCACGAAAGATGAACAGGAGAGAATGAAGAAAGTCCCATATACGTCTGCCATTGGGTCAATCATGTATGCAATGATATGCACTAGACCGGATGTGTCATGCGCTCTTAGCCTGACAAGTAGGTACCAGAATAACCCAGGAAACAGTCATTGGATTGCTGTTAAAAGTATATTGAAATACCTTAGGAGGACTAAGGATATGTTTCTAATATATAGGTCTGGTGAGGAGGAACTCGTTGTAAAAGGTTACGTGGACGCGAGCTTCCAAACTGATCGAGATGATTCTCGATCACTATCCGGCTATGTCTTCACATTAAATGGAGGTGCGGTCTCTTGGAAGAGTTCAAAACAGGATGTTGTTGCTTTATCCACTACAGAGTCAGAGTACATCGCCGCATCATTGGCAGCTTAGGAAGCTGCATGGATGAAGAAATTCATCGACGACTTAGGAGTAGTCCCTTCTATTCAGGACCCTCTTAAGATCTTTTGTGACAACGAAGGTGCGATTGCTCAAATCAAGGAACCTCGTGCTCACCAAAAGACCCGTCACATTGAGCGGAGATTCAACTACATAAGGGATGAAGTTGAAAAGGGAAAGATATGTATTCGCAAAGTTCACACAGATCTTAATATAGCGGATCCTCTCACGAAGCTCTTACATGGATCAAAACATACAGTACATGTTTGTGCATTAGGGCTTCGATATTCTAGTGATTGGTCATGATCTGTTTTGAGTATTGTAATGGAACGAAATTGTTCAAACTCATAAATATTATTATGGTATTAATTTATTTTGAGTCAAGTTCCTATTTTGCATATTTTATCCATGAATAAGTAATTATTCTAAATTCCGTAGTCGATCACATTTGTGGGAACAAGTGTGAGGTTTAGACTATTATGAACTTGGATTGGTATACATTCACGGGATGAATGTGGGGCAAGGTTGCAACCAAGGTTCATAGATATTTGTGAGATACAAATTTTGGAAGACCCGCCCTCAAGATTTACTAAATGGAGCCTTTGTGGTTGATCACATGTAATCTTGAGTAAAGGCGAATATCATTGTATCCTCTGACCTGAGATACATATTGGGTTCGGATATTTACCAAGTATCGTGGGTTGATTCTTTCCTTCACTATTCTGAAATATGGTAGTTCACAAGGAAGAGCTCAGGCATAATGCAAGGTACATATTTAGGACGTATGTAGTCAAGATGGAATTTGTCCCTCTTATTCGTTGAGAGTCAGATGTCTAAGGCCTGATAAAGTTAAATCTAAAAGGGAGTGATCACTCCGTGTCTCTTGGATTTAACATGACATCTAGGACGAAAGGAAATAATGAAAGATTCACCTGTTCATATTCGAGATGGGAACTCGAAAGGGATGATGTTGTTGAATGGCACAAAGTCATAGCATATTGGGGGTGATGGACGGTCGTTAGGTGGTATCCATCACTTGCATTAATTTCTTATGTTTCTCGTGCAAGTGGGAGATTGAAGGTATTTCGTATGCCCGAGAGACATATTAAATTAATGTGGCTAATATGTTTTGATCCAAGTCGGGTCATACCCAATAACAAGCTAACCGACACCTTAATCGTAATTTGATCTTAATGATTGGATCGTTGATTGAATTACACAACACTTGAGATTTAAGAAAAAAGGTTTTCTTAAATAATATTATTTGATGTGTATATAAATTATGGTATAATTTATATAACAAGAATTTAATTATTTATAGGTTAAATAATTAATAAAGTTTAATTACATTTTATAAAATTGGTTTTATAAAATAATGTAAACATAACTTATAATATGGATTTAATTATTTATAGGTTAAATAATTAATTACGTTATGTTACATTTTGTAAAGTTGGTTTTGTAAAATATATAATGTGCAAATTTATAAAAATGTATTTTATAAACTCTAGTTTTATAAAAACTAGTTTTATAAAATCTAGCCTTATAAAATAAGTTTATAAAAAATAATTGGAAGTGACATGGGAGTATGGAGAAGGCATGCTCTTTTGACTTGCTTTTACCTTGTTACTTGCATTCCATGTGCATTATAACCAATACAATTTGCAAGACCAAGATATACATGCATTAACACATCAAAAGAACTTAAAAAAAAAACTGTACTCTCCCATTTTTTCCAGCTGCTGCCGTGAGCTTTTGAGGGAAGGAGAGAGTCCATTTTATTTTTTTTAAGCTACATTCAAGTGTTAGAAAAATCCTAACCAAAAGCTAGGTGTTGGTGCACAAGTTTGGGGTATATCTACTTGAGGTTTCATCCATTTGGAGCTCTATTCTTCATCATCATCTTCATCACTCACTACCTAGCTTGGAGAAGGTATAAACTCCTTACTTGCTTGTAGTTTGTAAGCATATTTCATAACTTGATCCTAATTGGGATTTTAACTTTAGTTGGTTAAATATTAACAAGTCTATAAATGGTTATTTACATGCTTCCGCTTTGAATGATTCTTAAAAGGTTTTAAGTATTATGAAACTTGTTAAATCCCAACAGGGTCCCTATCACTACAGTCTGGAAGAGCGGTAAGATGATGAAGAAGATGATTATGAGGAAGAGATCCCTATCACTACAATGGGGTCCTTTCCCATATACTCTACGCCAAAATCAATGGTTCATACTAGACGAGTAATGATACCTGCGAGTGCATGCAATTATTTAGCAGGGCAGAACATCGGTAACACTGCCTAAACCATTGCTTACCAATGAAGAACATATACAAAGCAGTTCTATCCTTGTCAATCTGAAATACCCTGACAAACGAATTCAAGTTGGGGGCAACCTTTCAGATGAAATCAAAGATCAGCTGCGCGACATATTGGTAGCTAACATGGACATCTTCGTGTGGTGTGAGGATGATATGACTGGGGTACCACGAAATATAGCTGAGCACAAGCTGAATGCGAATCCAAACTTAACTCCAGTGCACCAAAAGAAGCGTCCGATGTCGCCTGAAAGAATCGAATGTTTGAGTTTGGAGGTAGACAAGCTGGTTCATGCGAACATTCTTAGAGAGGTGCGATATCATACTTGGGTCGCAAATCCTGTTTTGGTTAAAAAGGAGATAGCTCATGGCGCTTCTGCGTCGATTTTAAGAATATTAATAAGGCGTTCCCTAAGGACAATTATCCTTTGCCTGAAATTGACTGGAAAGTTGAATCTTTTTCCGATTTCAGGTTCAAATGGTTTTAGGATGCGTATAAGGGGTATCACCATATTCAGATGGCAGAAGCGGATGAAGACAAAACCGCATTCCACGCCGACCAGGGTATTTATTGTTACACAAAAATGCTCTTCGGGTTGAAGAATGTGGGGGCAACGTACCAGAGGGTAGTGGATTTGGTGTTCAAAGATTAAATCGGTAGAAATCTTGAGGCTTACGTAGATGATTTAGTCATCAAAAGATATACAGAGGTACAACTATTGGCCGATACCCTGGAAATGTTCAACTCTCTGTGAAAAATCAACTTGAAGCTTAATCCTACAAAGTGCAGTTTTGGAGAAGAAGAGGACATATTCTTGGGGCACATAGTGACGCCAAGAGGAATCAAGGCTAATCTGAAGAAAATTGAGGCTGTAGAACGCATGAACTCCCCAAAATCAAGGAAAGAAGTGCAAAGTTTGACAGGCAAGTTGGCCGCGCTAAATAGATTCTTGTCAAAAGCCGCGGAGTGGTCATTACCTTTTTTCCACACTCTAAAAAATTCATTGAAAAAATTAGACTTCTGATGGACTGAAGAGGACAAAAAAGCTTTTGTCGAGATGAAGTCGCTCCTAAAGGAGTTGCCTACTTTGACTACACCAATCGCGGGAGAGATGTTGATGCTGTATCTTGTGACTTCAAAGGAAGCAATCAGTTCTGTTCTTGTCGCAGATAGGGAGTAGGTATGTCTCATATTGAGACTTGAAATAAGTACTGAATGTAATGCTTACTGTGTATTTCCCACTATTTTGGCGTAGGTACAAATGTCTGTGTATTTTATCAGTATAGCACTTAGCGGCAGTGAAGTTAACTACCCGCCTATTGAAATCGTATATGCGCTAGTACACACAGCTCGTCAGCCACGCAGGTACTTGCAGGTGCACCCAATAGTAGTGTTAACTGATCCACCGATAAGACATGTATAATTCTTTAGTTCGTAACAAGGCTCAAAGACCTCCGGCTAGATTTGAGATGGATCAGATAGGGCATCCATTTACGGCGTGCTGGAATTTTAGCATTGACTTTGGAACACAGGCCAAACTACGCTCCTAGGCATTGCTCAATCTTCCTTTTCTGATTGATCTTAGTACATTAGTAAAGCTATATCTTGTACTTTCCTGGGCCTAACTAAGAAAGGAGAACAAGAGAAGAAAAGCAAAAGAAAATACGACTTTCAGCCAGGCTGCTTCATTCAAGTCTAGGCTTAGAAAAGGTCAGGAAAGGAGCAGAGAAGGGGTTGGATTTCACCTATGATCAGATCAGTAGGCAACCATAGTTTACTTTTTTCGTAGTGTTGTTAACGTTGTTGAAAGCTCATCATCATTTACACTAAAGTCGTGGAACCGGATTCCATCTAAAAAAAGATGATTAGTTTCATCTATATAACTGGATCATTCTCAGTTGGCCGAAGGCAACCTAATGAACCCAACTACGGCAGGGTAGCCTTTATTCTGGGTGGCGGCATGCGCATCCCAATCTATTTTTTACACAATCTTATAAGATGCCAAATACGCGCTTAAATTAATTGTGATATGTTGATAACATGTGATGACGGGTGTTGTACAAGCCTGAGATTTCGGGTAGATTAGCCAAATGGGTCATTTTATTAGGAGAGCATGAAATCAATTACTCCCCGCGCACGGCGGTAAAAGGTCAGATACTTGCAGATTACTTGGCCAAAACAATAGGAGAAGTGGAGGCGCTCGCAGAAAGCACTGCGATTGGCTGTGACAAGAATCAGGTCTAAGAACTACATACAGATGGAGCTTGTGGGCTCGAAGGCGCTGGCACTAGATTGGTCCTTACAAGTCTCAAAGGAGAGGAGCATACTTATGCACTCCAGTTCACGTTTGTTGCAAACAACAATGAGTCCGAATATGAAGCATTACTGTCTGGGATGCGCATAGCACAACAACTCAGAACAAAGCACTTGGACGTATACGTTAACTCACAGTTGGTCGCTAACCAGGTCAGTGGGCCGTTTGGGGCGCATGAAGCCTCTATGCAGCGGTACATGGAACAGGTGCACAAATGTGTAAGCGAATTTGATGTTTTTAGATTAACGCATGTACCCAGGGGCAACACAAGAAAGCGGACGCACTAAGAAAATTGGCTGCTTTGGCCTTCGATCATCTGCACAAAAATGTATGGGTTGAAGTGTTAACTGAAAAGTCTATTGATGAGAAAGTAATTGTTGTGACCATTGAGGACGAAAGCCCAAATTGGATGACACCATTGGTGAAATTCATAATCGAGGGTGAACTACCTGTAGACGAAAAAGTAGCGCGGAAAGTTCGCATGAAAGCTCCCATGTATGCGCTAATCGAAGGTGTTTTGTATAGGAAATCTTATTTAGGCCTGAGCCTGTTATGCATTGGACCTAATCAAGCTAAAGTGGGGCTCTGAGAAATTCATGAGGGCTCTTGTGCTTTACACATGGGGTACAGAACAATTACTGCGAAAGTAATGCGCATCGGGTATTAAGTGCCAATCATGTCAATAGCACGCGCTAATAAGTCGAGCACCATGGCATCCTATGATACCAATAATGGTCGAATTTTCGTTCATCAAATGGGTCATCGACATTGTCTGTCCTATTCCCGCGTGCTTAGGTATGCATGAAATAATGCACTTATGTAATACTTTGTAATATACATGCTTTAACAGTATTCACATTATCATTGCTTGCTCAGGAGGAATAAAATTCTTGGTAGTGGCAATCGACTATTTCACCAAGTGGTTAGAGGCAAAGGCATTGGCAACAATTACTAGAAGGCGCATTCGTAACTTCTTTTGGGAAGATATTGTATGCAGTTTTGGTATCCCTAATGAAATTGTCAGTGACAACGGTACTCAATTTGAAGGCGAGCCTTTCAGGAGCTGATGTTAAGAGCTGAATATCAAACGGTCTTTTACTTCGATCACTCACCTGCAGGCCAATGGCCAATATGAAGTAACAAACCGAGATATTGTAAAGGGGATAAAAGCGCGCATGGGCTTATATGGTAATGAATGGGTCTACAAGCTCCCAAGTTATTTGTGGGTGCATGGCACCATGCATAAAAACACCACAGGTCAAACATCATTCAGCTTGGTTTGTGGGGCGGAAGCAATAATCCCTGCCGAATTAATAGTTCCAACGAAACGCATACACAGCTTCGATGATGTAGTGACCCGAACTTTTCCATGTTTATATATATTAATTGAGATTGATATTTACATGATTAAATGTTTCCAGCATGTTAAGCAATCAAACTTATTAAGATTTGATTAATTGAAATATGTTTCATATAGACAATTGACCACCCAAGTTGACCGGTGATTCACGAACGTTAAAAATTGTAAAAACTATATGATGACATATATATAGATATATATATAGTTAACATGATACTATGATAAGTAAACATATCATTAAGTATATTAACAATGAACTACATATGTAAAAACAAGACTACTAACTTAATGATTTTTAAATGAGACATATATGTAACGATTATAGTTGTAAAGACATTTAATGTATATATATATATATCATATTAAGAGATATTCATACATGATAATATCATGATAATATAATAATTTAAAATCTCATTTGATATTATAAACATTGGGTTAACAACATTTAACAAGATCGTTAACCTAAAGGTTTCAAAACAACACTTACATGTAACGACTAACGATGACTTAACGACTCAGTTAAAATGTATATACATGTAGTGTTTTAATATGTATTTATACACTTTTGAAAGACTTCAATACACTTATCAAAATACTTCTACTTAACAAAAATGCTTACAATTACATCCTCGTTCAGTTTAATCAACAATTCTACTCGTATGCACCCGTATTCGTACTCGTACAATACACAGCTTTAAGATGTATGTACTATTGGTATATACACTCCAATGATCAGCTCTTAGCAGCCCATGTGAGTCACCTAACACATGTGGGAACCATCATTTGGAAACTAGCATTAAATATATCATAAAATTACAAAAATATGAGTAATCATTCATGACTTATTTAAATGAAAACAAAATAACATATCCTTTATATCTAATCCATACACCAACGACCAAAAACACCTACAAACACTTTCATTCTTCAATTTTTTCATCTAATTGATCTCTCTCAAGTTCTATCTTCAAGTTCTAAGTGTTCATCATATATTCTACAAGTTCTAGTTACATAAAATCAAGAATACTTTCAAGTTTGCTAGCTCACTTCCAATCTTGTAAGGTGATCATCCAACCTCAAGAAATCTTTGTTTCTTACAGTAGGTTATCATTCTAATACAAGGTAATAATCATATTCAAACTTTGGTTCAATTTCTATAACTATAACAATCTTATTTTAAGTGATGATCTTACTTGAACTTGTTTTCGTGTCATGATTCTGCTTCAAGAACTTCGAGCCATCCAAGGATCCGTGAAGCTAGATCCATTTTTCTCTTTTCCAGTAGGTTTATCCAAGGAACTTAAGGTAGTAATGATGTTCATAACATCATTCGATTCATACATATAAAGCTATCTTATTCGAAGGTTTAAACTTGTAATCACTAGAACATAGTTTAGTTAATTCTTGTAAGACCCAAATATTTATTGTACATAATGTATTTATGGTGTACGATGCGTATACGAAGTGTACGAAGCAGGTACGTGTTGCTTGCTCGAACGTCGAAGAAAACTGGACGTTGTTTGAGGTACAAAGTGTGTACGTATCTTTTCAACCGCAAATAAAGTTTGAGTTGATGTTTCAAAGCCTTACCATTGGAAAGAATATCTTATTACGTTTCCAACGATATTTGGTTCATCGAAAACGGAGCTACGGTCAAAAAGTTATGGCCAAAACAAGTTTCTGAAATCTGACCTGCAGTGTGGAGCGGCGCGCGACCTTTTGGCGCTGCGCGCCGAATGGGTCTGATGCGTTTTTTTCAGCATTTTAAGTGTCTAAATGAAGGGTATTATGGTCCTTTCACTTGTGGACGGATTTGTGGCTTTTAGATCAGTTTTAGATCCACTTTTGGATCATTTTCAAGTCCACAAACACTCTCATCTTCAACCTCAAGTTCTAGAGAGAGAGAAGAGTGAGAAAGCTTGGGAAAGGGAAGAAGGAGCTTGAATCGATCAAAGGCCCGAGTGTTAAAGTTGTTCCTCTCGTTCACGGCTACGTCGTGGTTGTTGTGGTAAGCTCTAACTCCGATTTTCATTGATTGGATTTGATATTCAAAGTTAGGGTTTTGATTATGTGTTCTTGAATAAGACCCACTAGTTGGTGAATGGATGTTTAAGCTAGCAAATGGTGTTGAAGACCATTGTTGGTGGGTTTTGGGTGGATGATGAAATTGGTTAGTTAATAATCATTTTCGGGTGTTAATATCACTAGTTAACTTAATGAAAAGTGATTATTAGTGAAAACTTGCAAATGGGTGTTTGACTTGAAATTTGGTCAAAATGGGTTTTTGTATAAATTGATGCAAGTAGGATGTTTTGATGATGAAACTTTGAGTAAAATAGGTTGTTGGAACATAATCACAAGTTAATGGTGATTATGGGTGTTTTGGGCTAGATTTGACTTAGTCAAAGTGGAAGTAAGTGCTAATGGGTCGAAATTGCACTTATTGGTGTTTTGGGCATAAGCTAGAGTGTTTAGCTTATTTATTTGTGAATTACTTAGGTAATTGCATTTGGACAATTAGGAGCTCAAGCGGGATTGCTTTTCAAGTAATCGAGGTGAGTGGAATATTTATATGCTTATGTATATAATTTGGTTGCTTGTGTGCGGTGTGGTAAGTGACATCCGTTAGGACTCACTTTTCGGGGACCACAAATGGGGTTGGAAAATATAATGAGTGATATCCGCGTGGATAGCTCTTCGTTGACTATATTTGTTTTGCGTATGTGGCGAGTGATAAACGTTTGACCTATCGCTCTTTGTCGGCCACGTGTGTATGTGTGTGTTTGGTTATGTGACGAGTGATTAATGTTTGACCTATCGCTCTTCGTCGGTCACATGTGTGTGTTTGGGCATGTAGCGAGTGATTAACGTTTGACCTATCACTCTTCGTCGGCTACATGTGTATGTTTAGATATGTGGTGAGTGATTAATGTTTGACCTATCGCTCTTCGTCGGCCACATATGTGTGTTGGGGTAAGTGGTGAGTGTTATCCGTTTGGGGATCCGCTCTTCGTTGGCCACTTATCGTGGGATGGTAAGCGGTTCCGCTTTTCGTCGGCCATCCTTGTGATTGAGGTAAGTGTTAACGTTTCGGTTGCACTTTTCGTCGGCCTCATGGTGCGTAGTGGTGAGTAGTTAACGATTTTGACCTACTACTCTTCGTCGGCCACTTACGCGTGCGATGGGTGGTGAGTAGTTAACGATTTTGACCTACTACTCTTCGTCGGCCACCATCGAGTCGAATGTCGACATTGGGTATATTGGGATGTGTAATTTTATTAGCATTGTACGTATTCGTTTTTTGGCATGTATTATTGTTGAGATCTCTATACTAATGATGTTGACTTGTTGTACGTACGATTAATCGTTTATTTGTTATTGCGGTTTGCTAATGTTATTGTGTTGTTGTGTAGGTGTATGAAAGTAATTGGATTATGTATGTATGCGTATAAGTATTGCATTCACTAAGCATTAGCTTACCCTCTCGTTGTTTACATTTTTAGGTCCGAAGGCGGACGTGGCAAGGGTATGCTCGGGATTAGATGATTTTCCCATTTTTGATGCTTGCTTGGATTCGACCTAGGATTGGGTAGTTTATCCCCAACATCATGCTCGTAGTTTGTTGGAACTTAAACTCATTGGGTCGAAGTTGTATTTTGTATTAAAAGGGGTATTTTGGGCATATGTGGGCCCGCGATGTAAAACTCGTTTTAATTAATTAATCATGTTAGTTTTACTTATATTAATGTGTTGTAAAAAGCGTTTCGTCTGAAAGTGTCGAGAACGAGTCTATCTTTTTCGCATTTAAAAAGCCCGGGGACAGGCCGTTTTGGCGCGGCGCGCCAGATAGGGGGCGTGGCGCGCGGGGTCACTGTACAGCAAATTTTTTTTTTGTTTGTATTTTCACGGGGTTTGGTCGAGGGTTGGTTTGGGTTGTTACAAGTGGTATCAGAGCATGGTCTAAGGGATTTAGGTGACTTGACATAGGCGCCTAGACTTAGACTTTTGTGTGTGCTATTATCGGGACTTGTAGGATTACGGGTCGGTTCGGGTTTCTAGTTAGTGCCTTTGAGAATAGGTGCTTTAACTATGTGTTGTTTATGTTGATACTAATTGTGTTGTTTTGTGTTGAATATCTAGCGAAATGGTTGTTGTATTCATGAGTTCGGCACGGCGTGTGAGCGTAATAATGCGTCGCGAAATTACGGTTGCAAGCCAAGTCATGCAAGTGATGTACAACAAGTATTGGACTAGATGGGATGCACGAACGTTGGCATACTTATGTGATGTGATTATTGTTCGTGGCGGTGTATGTGATTTACTTGTGTTGCGTTCCTAACCAAGTTCATTTCTTAGAATGAAGACGAGGAACGGACATGATAATGGTGATCAAAGCGACGACTCCGAGTTCACGGCTAAGGTTGAGGCCATCTTTAAACGTCAAAAAGCGGAGTTTCTCGAGGATGTTAGAAAGGTGTTCCAGGAATTGGTTGATGGGCAAGTAACCGAACTAATCGACGAACGAGTGGATGCCGCGATCGAAAAGGCATTCGAGGCTAGAAACATTTACCCTCGTGGTGAAGAGAGCGATGGTAACGGTGGACATGGAAGGCGGGACTTCCATTACAAGAACTTCAAGGATGCTCAACCTCCTATGTTTAATGGGGTGAGGGATCCGTTGAAGAGTACATGTTGGGTTTTCGATATCGAGGGGGCTTTTCGTACTAGTGAATGTCCTCCCGAGAAGAAAACGAGGTACGGGTCTAGCATGTTACGTGAAGTAGCCAAGTTGTGGTGGGATGACAAGATTCAATTGTATGGCGAGGAACAATGTATGAGCTTGTCATGGGATGAGTTCAAAGAGGAGTTCTTTAACGAGTACCGAACTTCTTCCGACCTTGATAAAATCCGGGACGAGTTACACAATTTGCGACAAGGTTCGATGGACTTGGTTACTCTCAAGTCTACCTTCTTGGCAAAGACTCGTTTTTGTCCGGAGTATGTTGGTGACGATCACAAGTTGATGAAAGATTTTTACTGTACGATGAATGATGAATTGAAGGGTAAAATTAGTCGGGGAATGGCTAAGTCTTTTGAGGAGCTATTCGAATTGGCTCGGGGTTTCGAACCGGAGGTGTCGAAGCCAAGTGTGTCTGATGTTAGTAAACGGAAGTCCGAGACTACGATGCATTCGAACAAGAAAAGTAAGAGTATTTCCGAGGGTCGCGGGAGCATGAAAAGGAGTGGCAACGGTGGTTTTGTGCCCACGTGTTATAATTGTGGCGAACGAGGTCATTTGTTGCGCGAGTGTACGAATGCAAAGTCTAACAAGGTTATGTGTTTTAATTGTCAAAAGGAGGGACACCGAAGGTCGACGTGTCCGGATTTAGTTAGTGATGCATGAGAACCTGACGATGGTGTTCAGGTAATTTTTCGACTATCTTATTGAAACGTACTTATGATGTTGTTTGTTGCATTTTGTGTTAGTGCGTAGTGTAATGAGGGGTAGTGTTCCTCATGGAATTACCCTATGTTGTTGATCCAGTTGTCGGGCGAAGGGCATAAGACTTGGTGCAACCAAGCATTCCTTGATATTTGGAAAATGTTTATACCAAGCCACATGGGTGGGTTTTGGTGTTCGAATGATAGAGCGTGTTCGCTCTCGTGTAGAGGTTGTTAAACCGTGAGGTTCGTCGGGTGGGTAAAACCCGAGAGATCTAGTGTTGATCTCGACGTGTATTGGTGAAGGAGTCTACATGACGCGACGTTAGGTGCCTTTTTCCATACCTACAAGCGTAGTGTTCGACTTCGATGGTGATGCGGTTATGTTGTACTTAGGGTACCCAAGATAAACCCTTAGGTACATGAGTGACTAGGTGAAACTTTGATTAGTTACGGCAATCGGAGAATTTGCAAGGTTAAAGTTTGGGTAAATTATGGTACACTTTTCGTTCGAAGTGTTTGAAGATAGGTTTTTAGTGTGAGATTTCGGATGATGCTCATAGTGGATCTGAAATTTGTGTAGGGACCTAGATTTGGTCGGTTTGCGGTAGAGTACAATTTCGGTTAAAATTGTACTTATGATTTTGGACTTAAATTATCACCGAGGTGGTAATGTGGTAAATCTCGTTGAGAGGTAATGGACGTGTTTGACGAGCAAGGTGAAATCCCTCGGTTAAGGGATGTGTGTGTCGGATTCTCTTCTAGAGAATTATTGTTTTGTGCCTATGTGCGATATAGGTTGTTCTTGCTCGGTTGTGATGGCGATATTCGCGCGTGCGGATATTTCGTGTGCGAAAATTCCTAGATGTGTGGAATGATTCCAAGTATGCACATATACTTAATTTGTTTATATGTATTGTGGCAAGTGTCATCCAATTGTGAGGGTTCACTTTTCGTTGGCCACGGTTGAAGTGTGATAAGTAGTAAGTGTTATCCGTTAAGATTCACTTTTCGTCGGCTACTTATTGGTGTGTGGAATGCGTTTTCCGTAAGGGATCGCTTTTGTTTGGCCATGTGTGGGTAGAGGTAAGTGTGATCCGTAAGGATGCGCTTTTTGTCAGCCTCTTGTTGCGTAGTGGTAAGTGGTTAACGTTTGATCTACCGCTTTTCGTCGGCCACGTACGCGTAAGGATGTGGGGCAAGTGGTATCCAATCGTGAGGATTCACTTTTCGTCGGCTCCATTGTGTTGTTTATTGGCCATGTTATTGGTGTGTTGTTACTTTAGCGATGTACGTGATAAGGGTACGCTAAAGGGATTGCTAACTTGGTACGAGGATATGGAATGTTAGCTTGTTTATGTCATGCGGTCGAGGCATGAGTTTGTCCCGGTTCGGGGACGAAGCGAGACTTAGTGCTCGGTTTGGTAGAATTGGTGAATCACGGATGATGATTCTAAACGGAAAGGTAACCTTGTGTAAGGTCGCCTAAAGGATTTTTATGAAATCTTCGAATTTGGGGGAAATGTTGTGGACATCGAGTTTGGACGCATGTCGAAGGACCATGGATTTTGGTACTTGCTAATTTAAGTGACGAGGATCACGAGGACGTGATCGATTCTAAGTGGGGGAGAGTTGTAAGACCCAAATATTTATTGTACATAATGTATTTATGGTGTACGATGCGTATACGAAGTGTACGAAGCAGGTACGTGTTGCTTGCTCGAACGTCGAAGAAAACTGGACGTTGTTTGAGGTACAAAGTGTGTACGTATCTTTTCAACCCCAAATAAAGTTTGAGTTGATGTTTCAAAGCCTTACCATTGGAAAGAATATCTTATTACGTTTCCAACGATATTTGGTTCATCGAAAACGGAGCTACGGTCAAAAAGTTATGGCCAAAACAAGTTTCTGAAATCTGACCTACAGTGTGGAGCGGCGCGCGACCTTTTGGCGCGGCGCTCCGAATGGGTCTGATGCATTTTTTTCAGCATTTTAAGTGTCTAAATGAAGGGTATTATGGTCCTTTCACTTGTGGACGGATTTGTGGCTTTTAGATCAGTTTTAGATCCACTTTTGGATCATTTTCAAGTCCACAAACACTCTCATCTTCAACCTCAAGTTCTAGAGAGAGAGAAGAGTGAGAAAGCTTGGGAAAGGGAAGAAGGAGCTTGAATCGATCAAAGGCCCGAGTGTTAAAGTTGTTCCTCTCGTTCACGGCTACGTCGTGGTTGTTGTGGTAAGCTCTAACTCCGATTTTCATTGATTGGATTTGATATTCAAAGTTAGGGTTTTGATTATGTGTTCTTGAATAAGACCCACTAGTTGGTGAATGGATGTTTAAGCTAGCAAATGGTGTTGAAGACCATTATTGGTGGGTTTTGGGTGGATGATGAAATTGGTTAATTAATAATCATTTTCGGGTGTTAATATCACTAGTTAACTTAATGAAAAGTGATTATTAGTGAAAACTTGCAAATGGGTGTTTGACTTGAAATTTGGTCAAAATGGGTTTTTGTATAAATTGATGCAAGTAGGATGTTTTGATGATGAAACTTTGAGTAAAATAGGTTGTTGGAACATAATCACTAGTTAATGGTGATTATGGGTGTTTTGGGCGAGATTTGACTTAGTCAAAGTGGAAGTAAGTGCTAATGGGTCAAAATTTCACTTATTGGTGTTTTGGGCATAAGCTAGAGTGTTTAGCTTATTTATTTGTGAATTACTTAGGTAATTGCATTTGGACAATTAGGAGCTCAAGCGGGATTGCTTTTCAAGTAATCGAGGTGAGTGGAATATTTATACGCTTATGTATATAATTTGGTTGCTTGTGTGCGGTGTGGTAAGTGACATCCGTTAGGACTCACTTTTCGGGGACCACAAATGGGGTTGGAAAATATAATGAGTGATATCCGCGTGGATAGCTCTTCGTTGACTATATTTGTTTTGCGTATGTGGCGAGTGATAAACGTTTGACCTATCGCTCTTTGTCGGCCACGTGTGTATGTGTGTGTTTGGTTATGTGACGAGTGATTAATGTTTGACCTATCGCTCTTCGTCGATCACATGTGTGTGTTTGGGCATGTAGCTAGTGATTAACGTTTGACCTATCACTCTTCGTCGGCTACATGTGTATGTTTAGATATGTGGTGAGTGATTAATGTTTGACCTATCGCTCTTCGTCGGCCACATATGTGTGTTGGGGTAAGTGGTGAGTGTTATCCGTTTGGGGATCCGCTCTTCGTTGGCCACTTATCGTGGGATGGTAAGCGGTTCCGCTTTTCGTCGGCCATCCTTGTGATTGAGGTAAGTGTTAACGTTTCGGTTGCACTTTTCGTCGGCCTCATGGTGCGTAGTGGTGAGTAGTTAACGATTTTGACCTACTACTCTTCGTCGGCCACTTACGCGTGCGATGGGTGGTGAGTAGTTAACGATTTTGACCTACTACTCTTCGTCGGCCACCATCGAGTCGAATGTCGACATTGGGTATATTGGGATGTGTAATTTTATTAGCATTGTACGTATTCGTTTTTGGCATGTAGTATTGTTGAGATCTCTATACTAGTGATGTTGACTTGTTGTACGTACGATTAATCGTTTATTTGTTATTGCGGTTTGCTAATGTTATTGTGTTGTTGTGTAGGTGTATGCAAGTAATTAGATTATGTATGTATGCGTATAAGTATTGCATTCACTAAGCATTAGCTTACCCTCTCGTTGTTTACATTTTTAGGTTCGAAGGCGGACGTGGCAAGGGTATGCTCGGGATTAGATGATTTTCCCATTTTTGATGCTTGCTTGGATTCGACCTAGGATTGGGTAGTTTATCCCCAACATCATGCTCGTAGTTTGTTGGAACTTAAACTCATTGGGTCGAAGTTGTATTTTGTATTAAAAGGGGTATTTTGGGCATATGTGGGCCCGCGATGTAAAACTCGTTTTAATTAATTAATCATGTTAGTTTTACTTATATTAATGTGTTGTAAAAAGCGTTTCGTCTGAAAGTGTCGGGAACGAGTCTATCTTTTTCGCATTTAAAAAGCCCGGGGACAGGCCGTTTTGGCGCGGCGCGCCAGATAGGGGGCGCGGCGCGCGGGGTCACTGTACAGCAAATTTTTTTTTTGTTTGTATTTTCACGGGGTTTGGTCGAGGGTTGGTTTGGGTTGTTACAATTCTAAACTTGTTCGCAAACAAAAGTTAATCCTTCTAACTTGACTTTTAAAATCAACTAAACACATGTTCTATATCTATATGATATGCTAACTTAATGATTTAAAACCTGGAAACACGAAAAACACCGTAAAACCGGATTTACGCCGTCGTAGTAACACCGCGGACTATTTTGGGTTAGTTAATTAAAAACTATGATAAACTTTGATTTAAAAGTTGTTATTCTGAGAAAATTATTGTTATTATGAACATGAAACTATATCCAAAAATTATGGTTAAACTCAAAGTGGAAGTATGTTTTCTAAAATGGTCATCTAGACGTCGTTCTTTCGACTGAAATGACTACCTTTACAAAAATGACTTGTAACTTATTTTTCCGACTATAAACCTATACTTTTTCTGTTTAGATTCATAAAATAGAGTTCAATATGAAACCATAGCAATTTGATTCACTCAAAACGGATTTAAAATGAAGAAGTTATGGGTAAAACAAGATTGGATAATTTTTCTCATTTTAGCTACGTGAAAATTGGTAACAAATCTATTCCAACCATAACTTAATCAACTTGTATTGTATATTATGTAATCTTGAGATACCATAGACACGTATACAATGTTTCGACCTATCATGTCGACACATCTACATATATTTCGGAACAACCATAGACACTCTATATGTGAATGTTGGAGTTAGCTATACAGGGTTGAGGTTGATTCCAAAATATATATAGTTTGAGTTGTGATCAATACTGAGATACGTATACACTGGGTCGTGGATTGATTCAAGATAATATTTATCGATTTATTTCTGTACATCTAACTGTGGACAACTAGTTGTAGGTTACTAACGAGGACAGCTGACTTAATAAATTTAAAACATCAAAATATATTAAAAGTGTTGTAAATATATTTTAAACATACTTTGATATATATGTATATATTGTTATAGGTTCGTGAATCAACCAGTGGCCAAGTCTTACTTCCCGACGAAGTAAAAATCTGTGAAAGTGAGTTATAGTCCCACTTTTAAAATCTAATATTTTTAGGATGAGAATACAAGCATGTTTTATAAATGATTTACAAAATAGACACAAGTACGTGAAACTACATTCTATGGTTGAATTATCGAAATCGAATATGCCCCTTTTTATTAAGTCTGGTAATCTAAGAATTAGGGAACAGACACCCTAATTGACGCGAATCCTAAAGATAGATCTATTGGGCCTAACAAACCCCATCCAAAGTACCGGATGCTTTAGTACTTCGAAATTTATATCATATCCGAAGGGTGTCCCGGAATGATGGGGATATTCTTATATATGCATCTTGTTAATGTCGGTTACCAGGTGTTCACCATATGAATGATTTTTATCTCTATGTATGGGATGTGTATTGAAATATGAAATCTTGTGGTCTATTATTATGATTTGATATATATAGGTTAAACCTATAACTCACCAACATTTTTGTTGACGTTTTAAGCATGTTTATTCTCAGGTGATTATTAAGAGCTTCTGCTGTCGCATACTTAAATAAGGACGAGATTTGGAGTCCATGCTTGTATGATATTGTGTAAAAACTGCATTCAAGAAACTTATTTTGTTGTAACATATTTGTATTGTAAACCATTATGTAATGGTCGTGTGTAAATAGGATATTTTAGATTATCATTATTTGATAATCTACGTAAAGCTTTTTAAACCTTTATTGATGAAATAAAGGTTATGGTATGTTTTAAAATGAATGCAATCTTTGAAAAACGTCTCATATAGAGGTCAAAACCTCGCAACGAAATCAATTAATATGGAACGTTTTTAATCAATAAGAACGGGACATTTCAGTTGGTATCCGAGCGTTGGTCTTAGAGAACCAGAATTTTGCATTAGTGTGTCTTATCGAGTTTGTTAGGATGCATTAGTGAGTCTGGACTTCGACCGTGTTTACTTGAAAAATGATTGCTTAACAAATTTTGTTGGAAACTATATATTTTTAACATGTGAATATTATGTGATATATTAATCTCTTAACGCGTTTGATATTATGTGATAGAGGTAGACATCTAGAACAAGTCCCATTGACTCACCTAATAATAATGAAGAGTCAAATGTAAATTGGAATGATTCGTGGACTGATTCACAAGTTCCCGAAGAGGAACCGGAAGAAGAGTCGGAACCGGAAGAAGAATCGGAACCGGAAGAAGAATCGGAACCGGATGAAGAATCGGAACCGGTGGGGGAAATAATAAAACGGTTAAGTAAAAGAAAATCCTCAACCAACCGACCAAGGTTAATTATGGTCAATGGTGTTTCCGCCAAGGAAGCAAAATATTGGGAGGATTACCAATTCTACGATGAATCGGATTCCGACGAGAATTCCGATGATGTTATAGAAATTACCCCAACTGAATTTAAAAAGACAAAAGAAAATAATAAGGGAAAGGGCATAAAAATAGAGAAATCTAATTCCAACCCCGATGAACTTTATATGTATCGTCAACCCCCGAAGTCCTTAAGTTGTAACAATGACCCGGGAACCTCTAAACCACCAGGTTTTTCTAAACCAATGTGGAAAACGACGGCTCATATTAGGGGAACATCATATATCCCTAGAAACTTGGCAAAAAGAACCAAAACCGAAGAATAAGAAACAAGCGAGTCGGAATAAGATAGTTGTATTCGTATGGTGTAATATATGTAATATAGTGTGCTTATGCTTTATGATATATGTAAAAATTGCTTGTATTAATAAGTATTTTTTTTTATGAATCTAACTCTTGTCTATTTTACAGTATAAAAACACAAAATGGATAGACAACCCAATATTTTAAGAGACCTACCCGGATACATGATTGATGAAATCTTGTCTAGAGTCGGTCAGAATTCTTCGGCACAATTATTTAAGGCGAGATCAGTTTGTAAGACATTCGAAGAACGTTCCAAGAATGCCTTGGTTTATAAAAGGCTTTCGTTCGAAAGATGGGGGATATCACATTGGGAAATCCATAAGTTACGATGTGTTTACTTTGACGCATATATTGCGGGGAACCCAAATGCTATTTTACGCAATGGGTTAAGAAATTATTTTGACTCAATATATCCGAATATTGGACTTCGTGATTTAGAAAAAGCGGCTAACATGCAACATAAAGAAGCATGTTATGCTTACGGATTAGTAATGTTCGCTTCTCACCAAAGTGAGAACAAGAACATCGGGCTACAACTATTAAACAAAACGTTCCCACAAGTGACGGAGTCGGTAATTGGGGTAAGAAATGAGGTTTTTAGATTGTTACGGGACTGTTGGACATTACGTAACCCTCGTCCCTTTGACGACGTTACAACACGCTGTCTTATCAACGGCCATAACGGTTATGTTCCACAAGACCAAGGATGGGAAGTAATCCTAGTAAAACCAGAATGCATGACTTGTTTTTGGACGTATGAATTACGTGTCTTTATTGCCTTTGCTGAACGACTTGTGTACTAGCTAGAATTATCTTCACAACCATCTTGTATCAAATTTATTGTGTGCTATATTTTATGCTATATGTAAAATAAGCGGTATTGTAAGTTTGTAAAATATTGTGTAAAAGTTTGAACGCGAAATATTATTATAATCAGTTTTTCATATAGAATTGTAGTAGTTGAATTGTATATTAGCTACTAAGTATGAACTTAACGGGTAAGTACTACCCGAATTTAAACTTATAAAACGCTAATATGAAGAAAAAGCTTTTATAAATAAGTTCATATTATGCTACGAAATACTATTAACTACTCTTAATATTCTGTATGATTAACTTGTTCCATTTGACTATTTTGAAGGAAATGGCACCGACTACTCGACACACCGTGAATATGAATGAAGAGGAATTTCGTACTTTTCTAGCTTCAAACATAGCCGCAGTACAGGCTGCGCTACATACCAACAATAACCTTGGATCTAGCAGTACAGGAAATCGTGTAGGATGCACCTACAAAGAATTCACTGCCTGCAAACCTTTGGAATTTGATGGAACCGAAGGACCGATCGGATTGAAACGGTGGACCGAGAAGGTCGAATCGGTGTTTGCCATAAGTTAGTGTACTGAAGAGTACAAAGTGAAGTACGCTACGCATACCTTCACAGGTTCTGCGTTAACATGGTGGAATACCTATCTAGAGCAAGTGGGACAAGACGATGCGTACGCACTACCGTGGTCAGCATTCAAGCACTTGATGAACGGGAAGTACCGTCCCAGAACCGAGGTCAATAAGCTCAAGACAGAACTTAGAGGGTTACAAACCCAAGGATTTGATATTATCACGTACGAAAGACGATTCACAGAATTGTGCCTATTGTGTCCGGGAGCATTCGAAGATGAGGAAGAGAAGATCGACGTGTTTGTGAAAGGATTACCAGAAAGAATCCAAGAAGATATAAGTTCACACAAGCCCGCCTCCATACAACAGGCATGTAGAATGGCTCACAAACTAGTGAACCAGATTGAAGAAAGAATTAAAGAACAGACTACTGAAGAGGCCAATGTGAAGCAAGTTAAAAGAAAGTGGGAGGAAAACGGTGATAAGAATCACCAATACAACAACAACAGCAATTACAACAATAATCGCAACAATTATCCCAACAATCGCAACATCAATCGCAACTACAACAAACGGCCCAACAACAACATCAACTACAACAATCATCCCAACAACAATAATAACCGCAACAACAACAACAATCACAAGCAGCTATGCCAAAGGTGTGAAAAGTATCACTCGGGGTTCTGCACCAAATTTTGCAACAAGTGTAAAAGAAATGGTCATAGCGCGGCGAAGTGTGAGGTCTACGGACCAGGGGTTAATAGAACGAAAGGAACAAATGGTGTTGGAACGAGTAATGGCGGAGCAAGTAGTGTCGGAGCAAGTTATGCCAATGTAGTTTGTTATAAATGTGGAAAACCGGGCCACATTATTAGAAATTGCCCGAACCAGGAGAACACGAATGGACAAGGTCACGGAAGAGTTTTCAATATTAATGCGGCAGAGGCACAGGAAGACCCAGAGCTTGTTACGGGTACGTTTCTTATTGACAATAAATCTTCTTACGTTTTATTTGATTCGGGTGCGGATAGAAGCTATATGAGTAGAGATTTTTGTGCTAAATTAAGTTGTCCATTGACGCCTTTGGATAGTAAATTTTTACTCGAATTAGCAAATGGTAAATTAATTTCAGCAGATAATATATGTCGGAATCGAGAAATTAAACTGGTTAGCGAAACATTTAAGATTGATTTGATACCAGTAGAGTTAGGGAGTTTTGATGTGATAATCGGTATGGACTGGTTGAAAGAAGTGAAAGCAGAGATCGTTTGTTACAAAAATGCAATTCGCATTATACGAGAAAAAGGAAAACCCTTAATGGTGTACGGAGAAAAGGGCAACACGAAGCTACATCTTATTAGTAATTTGAAGGCACAAAAACTAATAAGAAAAGGTTGCTATGCTGTTCTAGCACACGTCGAGAAAGTACAAACTGAAGAAAAGAGCATCAATGATGTTCTCATTGCAAAAGAATTTCCCGATGTATTTCCGAAAGAATTACCGGGATTACCCCCACATCGATCCGTTGAATTTCAAATAGATCTTGTACCAGGAGCTGCACCAATAGCTCGTGCTCCTTACAGACTCGCACCCAGCGAGATGAAAGAACTGCAAAGCCAATTACAAGAACTTTTAGAGCGTGGTTTCATTCGACCAAGCACATCACCGTGGGGAGCTCCTGTTTTGTTTGTCAAGAATAAAGATGGTACATTCAGGTTGTGTATCGACTACCGAGAGTTGAACAAACTTACCATCAAGAACCGCTACCCACTACCGAGAATCGATGACTTATTTGATCAACTACAAGGCTCGTCTGTTTATTCAAAGATTGACTTACGTTCCGGGTATCATCAAATGCTGGTGAAAGAAGATGATATTCCAAAGACTGCTTTCAGAACACGTTACGGTCATTACGAGTTTATGGTCATGCCGTTTGGTTTAACTAATGCACCAGCTGTGTTCATGGACCTTATGAACCGAGTGTGTGGACCATACCTTGACAAGTTTGTCATTGTTTTCATTGATGACATACTTATTTACGCAAAGAATGACCAAGAACATGGTGAACATTTGAGAAAGGTGTTAGAAGTATTGAGGAAGCAAGAATTGTACGCTAAGTTTTCAAAGTGTGCATTTTGGTTGGAAGAAGTTCAATTCCTCGGTCACATAGTGAACAAAGAAGGTATTAAGGTGGATCCGGCAAAGATAGAAACTGTTGAAAAGTGGGAAACCCCGAAAACTCCGAAACACATACGCCAGTTTTTAGGACTAGCTGGTTACTACAGAAGGTTCATCCAAGACTTTTCCAGAATAGCAAAACCCTTGACTGCATTAACGCATAAAGGGAAGAAATTTGAATGGAATGATGAACAAGAGAAAGCGCTTCAGTTATTGAAGAAAAAGCTAACTACGGCACCTATATTGTCATTGCCTGAAGGGAATGATGATTTTGTGATTTATTGTGATGCATCAAAGCAAGGTCTCGGTTGTGTATTAATGCAACGAACGAAGGTGATTGCTTATGCGTCTAGACAATTGAAGATTCACGAACAAAATTATACGACGCATGATTTGGAATTAGGCGCGGTTGTTTTTGCATTAAAGACTTGGAGGCACTACTTATATGGGGTCAAAAGTATTATATATACCGACCACAAAAGTCTTCAACACATATTTAATCAGAAACAACTGAATATGAGGCAGCGTAGGTGGATTGAATTATTGAATGATTACGACTTTGAGATTCGTTACCACCCGGGGAAGGCAAATGTGGTAGCCGATACCTTGAGCAGGAAGGACAGAGAACCCATTCGAGTAAAATCTATGAATATAATGATTCATAATAACCTTACTACTCAAATAAAGGAGGCGCAACAAGGAGTTTTAAAAGAGGGAAATTTAAAGGATGAAATACCCAAAGGATCGGAGGAGCATCTTAATATTCAGGAAGACGGAACCCGGTATAGGGCTGAAAGGATTTGGGTACCAAAATTTGGAGATATGAGAGAAATGGTACTTAGAGAAGCCCATAAAACCAGATACTCAATACATCCTGGAACGGGGAAGATGTACAAGGATCTCAAGAAACATTTTTGGTGGCCGGGTATGAAAGCTGATGTTGCTAAATACGTAGGAGAATGTTTGATGTGTTCTAAGGTCAAAGCTGAGCATCAGAAACCATCAGGTCTACTTCAATAACCCGAAATCCCGGAATGGAAATGGGAAAACATTACCATGGATTTCATCACTAAATTGCCAAGGACTGCAAGTGGTTTTGATACTATTTGGGTAATAGTTGATCATCTCACCAAATCAGCACATTTCCTTCCAATAAGAGAAGATGACAAGATGGAGAAGTTAGCACGACTGTATTTGAAGGAAGTCGTCTCCAGACATGGAATACCAATCTCTATTATCTCTGATAGGGATGGCAGATTTATTTCAAGATTCTGGCAGACATTACAGCAAGCATTAGGAACTCGTCTAGACGTGAGTACTGCCTATCATCCACAAACTGATGGGCAGAGCGAAAGGACGATACAAACGCTTGAAGACATGCTACGAGCATGTGTTATTGATTTCGGAAACAGTTGGGATCGACATCTACCGTTAGCAGAATTTTCCTACAACAACAGCTACCATTCAAGCATTGAGATGGCGCCGTTTGAAGCACTTTATGGTAGAAAGTGCAGGTCTCCGATTTGTTGGAGTGAAGTGGGGGATAGACAGATTACGGGTCCGAAGATTATACAAGAAACTACCGAGAAGATCATCCAAATTCAACAACGGTTGAAAACCGCCCAAAGTCGACAAAAGAGCTACGCTGACATTAAAAGAAAAGATATAGAATTTGAAATTGGAGAGATGGTCATGCTTAAAGTTGCACCTTGGAAAGGCGTTGTTCGATTTGGTAAACGAGGGAAATTAAATCCAAGGTATATTGGACCATTCAAGATTATTGATCGTGTCGGACCAGTAGCTTACCGACTTGAGTTACCTCAACAACTCACGGCTGTACATAACACTTTCCACGTCTCGAATTTGAAGAAATGTTTTGCTAAAGAAGATCTCACTATTCCGTTAGATGAAATCCAAATCAACGAAAAACTTCAATTCATCGAAGAACCCGTCGAAATAATGGATCGTGAGGTTAAAAGACTTAAGCAAAACAAGATACCAATTGTTAAGGTTCGATGGAATGCTCGTAGAGGACCCGAGTTCACCTGGGAGCATGAAGATCAGATGAAGAAGAAATACCCGCATCTATTTCCAGAAGATTCGTCAACACCTTCAACAGCTTAAAATTTCGGGACGAAATTTATTTAACGGGTAGGTACTGTAGTGACCCGAACTTTTTCATGTTTATATATATTAATTGAGATTGATATTTACATGATTAAATGTTTCCAACATGTTAAGCAATCAAACTTGTTAAGACTTGATTAATTGAAATATGTTTCATATAGACAATTGACCACCCAAGTTGACCGGTGATTCACGAACGTTAAAACTTGTAAAAACTATATGATGACATATATATGGATATATATATAGTTAACATGGTACTATGATAAGTAAACATATCATTAAGTATATTAACAATGAACTACATATGTAAAAACAAGACTACTAACTTAATGATTTTTAAACGAGACATATATGTAACGATTATCGTTGTAAAGACATTTAATGTATATATATCATATTAAGAGATATTCATACATGATAATATCATGATAATATAATAATTTAAAATCTCATTTGATATTATAAACATTGGGTTAACAACATTTAACAAGATCGTTAACCTAAAGGTTTCAAAACAACACTTACATGTAACGACTAACGATGACTTAACGACTCAGTTAAAATGTATATACATGTAGTGTTTTAATATGTATTTATACACTTTTGAAAGACTTCAATACACTTATCAAAATACTTCTACTTAACAAAAATGCTTACAATTACATCCTCGTTCAGTTTCATCAACAATTCTACTCGTATGCACCAGTATTCGTACTCGTACAATACACAGCTTTTAGATGTATGTACTATTGGTATATACACTCTAATGATCAGCTCTTAGCAGCCCATGTGAGTCACCTAACACATGTGGGAACCATCATTTAGAAACTAGCATGAAATATCTCATAAAATTACAAAAATATGAGTAATCATTCATGACTTATTTACATGAAAACAAAATTACATATCCTTTATTTCTAATCCATACACCAATGACCAAAAACACCTACAAACACTTTCATTCTTCAATTTTCTTCATCTAATTGATCTCTCTCAAGTTCTATCTTCAAGTTCTAAGTGTTCTTCATATATTCTACAAGTTCTAGTTACATAAAATCAAGAATACTTTCAAGTTTGCTAGCTCACTTCCAATCTTGTAAGGTGATCATCCAACCTCAAGAAATCTTTGTTTCTTACAGTAGGTTACATTCTAATACAAGGTAATAATCATATTCAAACTTTGATTCAATTTCTATAACTATAACAATCTTATTTCAAGTGATGATCTTACTTGAACTTGTTTTCGTGTCATGATTCTGCTTCAAGAACTTCGAGCCATCCAAGGATCCGTTGAAGCTAGATCCATTTTTCTCTTTTCTAGTAGGTTTATCCAAGGAACTTAAGGTAGTAATGATGTTCATAACATCATTCGATTCATACATATAAAGCTATCTTATTCGAAGGTTTAAACTTGTAATCACTAGAACATAGTTTAGTTAATTCTAAACTTGTTCGCAAACAAAAGTTAATCCTTCTAACTTGAATTTTAAAATAAACTAAACACATGTTCTATATCTATATGATATGCTAACTTAATGATTTAATACCTGGAAACACGAAAAACACCGTAAAACCGGATTTACGCCGTCGTAGTAACACCGCGGACTGTTTTGGGTTAGTTAATTAAAAACTATGATAAACTTTGATTTAAAAGTTGTTATTCTGAGAAAATAATTTTTATTATGAACATGAAACTATATCCAAAAATTATGGTTAAACTCAAAGTGGAAGTATGTTTTCTAAAATGGTCATCTAGACGTCGTTCTTTCGACTGAAATGACTACCTTTACAAAAATAACTTGTAACTTATTTTTCCGACAATAAACCTATACTTTTTCTATTTAGATTCATAAAATATAGTTCAATATGAAACCATAGCAATTTGATTCACTCAAAACGGATTTAAAATGAAGAAGTTATGGGTAAAACAAGATTGGATAATTTTTCTCATTTTAGCTACGTGAAAATTGGTAACAAATCTATTCCAACCATAACTTAATCAACTTGTATTGTATATTATGTAATCTTGAGATACCATAGACACGTATACAATGTTTCGACCTATCATGTCGACACATCTATATATATTTCGGAACAACCATAGACACTCTATATGTGAATGTTGGAGTTAGCTATACAGGGTTGAGGTTGATTCCAAAATATATATAGTTTGAGTTGTGATCAATACTGAGATACGTATACACTGGGTCGTGGATTGATTCAAGATAATATTTATCGATTTATTTCTGTACATCTAACTGTGGACAACTAGTTGTAGGTTACTAACGAGGACAGCTGACTTAATAAACTTAAAATATCAAAATATATTAAAAGTGTTGTAAATATATTTTGAACATACTTTGATATATATGTATATATTGTTATAGGTTTGTGAATCAACCAGTGGCCAAATCTTACTTCCCGACGAAGTAAAAATCTGTGAAAGTGAGTTATAGTCCCACTTTTAAAATCTAATATTTTTAGGATGAGAATACAAGCAGGTTTTATAAATGATTTACAAAATAGACACAAGTACGTGAAACTACATTCTATGGTTGAATTATTGAAATCGAATATGCCCCTTTTTATTAAGTCTGGTAATCTAAGAATTAGGGAACAGACACCCTAATTGACGCGAATCCTAAAGATAGATCTATTGGGCCTAACAAACCCCATCCAAAGTACCGGATGCTTTAGTACTTCGAAATTTATATCATATCCGAAGGGTGTCCCGGAATGATGGGGATATTCTTATATATGCATCTTGTTAATGTCGGTTACCAGGTGTTTACCATATGAATGATTTTTATCTCTATGTATGGGATGTGTATTGAAATATGAAATCTTGTGGTCTATTATTATGATTTGATATATTTAGGTTAAACCTATAACTCACCAACATTTTTGTTGACGTTTTAAGCATGTTTATTCTCAGGTGATTATTAAGAGCTTCTGCTGTCGCATACTTAAATAAGGACGAGATTTGGAGTCCATGCTTGTATGATATTGTGTAAAAACTGCATTCAAGAAACTTATTTTGTTGTAACATATTTATATTGTAAACCATTATGTAATGGTCGTGTGTAAACAGGATATTTTAGATTATCATTATTTGATAATCTACGTAAAGATTTTTAAACCTTTATTGATGAAATAAAGGTTATGGTTTGTTTTAAAATGAATGCAATCTTTGAAAAACGTCTCATATAGAGGTCAAAACCTCGCAACGAAATCAATTAATATGGAACATTTTTAATCAATAAGAACGGGACATTTCAGATGAGTCGAGTAATGATGAAGGTTTGCACGCTAACCTAGATATGCTAGAGGAGCGCGGAGAGCTAGCTGCCATACGCGAAGTCGTTAACAAGCAGAAGATCTCTGAGTACTACAACAAGCGCGTTAAGCCTATGTCATTCAGGGTTTGGAGATTATGTGTGGTGCAACAATGAGGCAAGTCGATCAGAGAATACTGGAAAGCTGGGGCCTAACTGGAAAGGTTCCTATGAAGTTATTGGAATAGGTGCAATGGGGTCCTATATCCTGTCACGATTAAATGGAGAGTGAATACCTCGCACTTGGCATGCAACCAAATTGAAAAGATGTTACATATAATTTTCAGGCTAGAGCACTAGGGATTGATCACCCGGACTTTTAAACACTTGCATTTATTATTTCATTTAAAATGTTGCTTTGTTTACTTTTAAGACAATTCGTATCTCTTTCATGGTTGCAATAAATTGTCATTTGGATATGACTTGAGAATTTGATTTATTTTGTAATAAATGAATTTAATTTTTTGAATGGAAGTGTTTGGTTACATTTCAACGCACAATATGATAGCTATTACGTGCATCCTGCCTCATTAAGGGATGACCACTAGCTCCCGCGTGGCAGAAGCGTGTTTGGTTACAACGCTAGATTATAGGGTAGGTAACGGGCATTGGTTTGCCTAGACCAACACACTCTCGCAGACTAGAAGACTGCAAGTCATGACTATAAACGACAAGCATTGGGGTTGCTTGCCCACTAACCTAAGTTTTGGTTCACTTGGAAGACTCTAAATAATTTACTTAATAATGCAATGAAAAGCGTTGGCTATGTGCACAATAGTTTAGCGTCGGTTAGTATTATTAAATTTGGAGTATAAACGAGTATACATTAGTTTGTATGCAAATAAAATTTTAAGTGTTGAGAACTTAATACGCCTAATGACGCAAACAATACAATAAGAAAGTTATTGAATTACTTTACTTATTAACACGAAAGAAACAATGCATAACATTGCTTACATAGTACCATTACAAAAAAAAGTGCTTATAGAAAAAAGTTAAAACTGGCACGCAGGCCAATACGATTACAATGAAATTGAAATCTAAACTACGTAGCTTATCTGGAACGGTGCCCTACACTAATGGAAACAATCCTTCGAACCCTCGCTCGCAGCGATCAGGCGGATTACCCCATGAAAATAGAAAATAAAAAACTAAACTAAGAATGGTGGCACACCCATGATGTTAGAAGCGTGAAAGCAACGGGCCAAAAGCATTACTTGCAACCCCACACGGCAAGCATTGGTTCGCCAACTTAAAACTTCATTGACAAAAGATCCTGGACCGAAACTGCAGGATCGACGGCGGCATTCTCAAGGGTTTAGATCGAAATTTTCTCCAGCACTTTGCTGGGCTCAAGCACCTTCTCATACGTATCTTCTTCGAGTTGATCAGTGATAATTTAGGAAATAACAGCAGGTACTTCAATGTTTTTTGAGATCAGATCTCATAAGCGCACTCATTCAAGCGCTTTGGTAGCCTTGAGAGCTTGCGATCAAAGCTCTGTAACAATGGAGGTGCCCAACGCATGGGTGGAAATGGTCGGAAGTGCTGCGCGTAGATATGCATAAGTTTGTTGAATGACGTCACTACTCGCAGACACTTCAGTAACCTGGGTGGTAAGATCGTTTCTCTCAAAAGTTAGCAAGTCAACATTGGAGGTAGCAACAGCAAGCTCCTCCCTTAATAAACTATTTTCCTCTTCATAATTGTCATATCCCCAAATAGGGCCGGGGAAATATGACTTCACAATATCACAACACAAGTATGTATAAACGAGAACGACTCTATATGAGACGTTTTAATTAAAAACCAATGTACTATAAGCAGCGGAAAGTATTAAGTCATTACAAATGACTCCTTAAAATTTAAATGTAATCTAAAATGTTCTAATGCAATAATATGAATGATGATATGCGGACTCCAAAAGCAGCAAAGTCCAAATAGCAAATAATCTTTAGCAATCTTCACCTGAGACAAAACATGCTTAAAGTGTCAACCAAAAACGGTTGAGTGAACAACATAGGTTTAATAGTTATAACAAGTTTTTAGACCACAAGATTTAATTATCAAAAGTAAATACTGAAGTTATGATATCGAAACATGAACAAAGTTACCCCTGGACACCTTGAACTGTCAGTGTCGTAATCATTATTATGTAACCAAAGACCAACGGTCAAATGGTTAGAGACGTTACTCTCAATAGCGCTATTCACAATAACTAAGCTTACCAAAATTCCAGTAATTAACGATATCATGGTAGGGATTTAGCATGAATCAAAGCATGTCAGCACAGTTTGAACTAATCAAGTTTGAGTACTTGTGTCTAACCGTAAAACAGTTTAAAAAGCAAGCATGTGTCGCACCCCAAAGTTTATAAAACAGTTAAGAAATAGTAAAAAGAGGGGCTATGAAGTTCACCTTAATAGCAGATAGATATTCCACGCAAGTTAAATGATTGGAGTGTTGAACACGGAGATCTCAACCTAGAGATGTTATGTTCGATTAGTTAATGTCTAATAGACATAAAGTTTGTTTATTAATATAGTAAACTATATTAACAGTGACCGTTTTCGAGAAAGTTATATTTATATAAGTGATAATATACTTAGTATTATAAGTGTTACTATATAGGTATGTGTACACGTTATACTAATAATAGTATTATTAATCTTTAATTATTCAACCATTGTGTAAGTTATCATTATATGTTACGTATATAATTATATCTACGTGATACATACATATATATTCTTTATTATTATTATTCATGTATGTATTCAATACTATATGATACATATATAGTAGGTGTATGTGTTACATATATATAAGTATATGATGGTACATATACATATTCTTATTACTTTTCTTATTATATTTACTAACGTATACAACTTACATAATGAACATTCATATATACATACACACGTACATATACATACACATATACACATACATATACACGTATGCATATATTTACATATACACACACACATATACATACCGTGTATACATGCACATACGTACGTATGCATGCATGCATACGTACACTATGATTATAATTACTTAACTAATCACAATAATCATACTTTTAACATATTCTTAACCTAATCAATACATAAAATCATAACTTTATTCATACTTTTAATCCATTTAATTATCTAGCCTATATTTATTCATAATCATAATCTTTTACCTTCTTCACCTACATAAAATCATAAGCCTTATATTTGTATTAACCTTAATATTAACATAATCCTTACAAACCTAACATGTTAAATCTCATTAATCATACCCTATGTCATATTCATATTCTTTATCAACTTTTAACACATAAAATCATATCCTTTCTTCATAATTACTAGTTACATTCATTAACCCTAATCATAATAGCCATAATCATACTTGTTATCATCTTTTAATTATATTTTTACTTTGGTCATAACCATTATTATTTAACTAATCAACCTTAATCAAACCTACTTAACCTTTTTACCATAACATCTTTAACATAAAATCATAACTTTTTATTAACAACTATTTATAATACTTGATCAAATTCTTTACCATTAATCATTATACAATACACAATACTTATTAATATACTTATAAGTAATTAATTTAAACACATAATGACTAGGGTAAAAGGCTACCTTAAGTAAGATTGGATACAAGGTTTGATGATGATGTGAATGAGCAGAAAATAGAAACAAGTAGCAGCAATAACCAACCCAAAACAGGTCTTTTTGGGTCTGGATAAACATGACAGAAACAACAGCAGATCAGATCTCTTATGGGCTGATTAATCACGCAAGAAATAGGAGAAAACAAGCAACAACAATAAGTGATTTTGGGCTGTAAAAGGTCTCGAATAATGCAGCAGAAATAGATGCACTTACTTGATGTTTTCTTGGGTTGTTTTAGACTGAACAGCAGAAACAAGTAGGCGAATTTTGCAGTAGGAAAAGGGATGAATTCGAGCAGGTTTTAAGGCTGTGATGGTGGTGGTGATTCTCGACTGTAGAGGGATGCAGGTGGAGGGTTTAGTCGACAAAAAACTGGAGAGGATGCAGGAGAAAAGTCGACTGAATGGAAGCTGGGTTTGGGGTTTAATTCGACATAATATTGAGGGAATGCAGATGATTATGATTGACTGGAAAGCAGGAGAATTATTGGTTATTAAATCAGGAAATCACGATGGTTTTATAGGTCATGTAGGTTTCCTAATGGTTCTCTAATACTTGGAGATTAAGGATAGGAATTAGAGTTAAACTTGGATAGTGAACTTAGGGATCAAGTTGTATTTCTTAAAACAAAACCTACAGACTTATACAGCCGATCTTATTTGATGCATACGATTTCTTTATCTTTTTTTATACGGTATACTTATTTATTTATATGTATTATTTATATTTTTTTTCTTTTATTAATATTATTAGGGTTAGATTTATTTTAATTACATCTTATTTATTTATTAGCCCCTAATCTTTTATAAATTTTTATTTGTTCCAATTTGTTTTGTATTTATTTTTATAGTTTATATAATATCACTTTTAAGTATATATATATATATATATATATATATATATATATATATATATATATATATATATATATATATATATATATATATATATATATATATATATATATATATAGTCGGTATAATAAAGATAACACACAAAAGCATAAACTTTATATAACGGAAATATTGATCAAAAGATAATATTTAATCAAAGTTTATTACTAAAGTTTACGATCACATACAGTCTTAATAATGGAATAGATATAACAGATATAACAGAACTGAAAATTTGATGGTCATCATAATAATCAACCTGCGAAGATAACAGATCAACTTTCTCCTTTTTCAAAGATTCAATGGTGGCCTCAGCTGTTTTTAGCGCGTCATTGGCCACTTTAATATGCATTTCAAGAAGCCGCACCCTCTTCTGCAGCTGCCCGGACCTGTGAAGATCTGCGCAATGAGTGAGCTTGGTGCTCGACCTATCAACGTCCCTTGCCCATGTTAGAAATGACAGCTGCGTGTCAAAGTTTAGCTTCTGGTTCGATGTCTTCTTCTCAAACTTTTCCTTATGACAGCTGGAGCACACTCCTGCATATACAGATTCTGCTTTAGTGCGGTGCGCTTGGAAACATTCAATATTGCAGCCAAGTTGTCCACTTGAATGGGCAAGTATCGGTTGTCATTCAAAATTGGCGCTCGGGCGGAAGGGTGGCGCTAGCACGACTGGCAGTAGGAGTTGAAGAAGAAGGAGAAATCATGGCAAGAAGGACTGGTGTGATTGGTTAAATGTGAGCAGTTGAAGGCGCATGGGGCGCCTAGGCAATAGACGGAGTAGCGGCAGAAACAGTAGGCTCCATATCCTCGTCAATATGAACAACCGGCAGGAAAATTCCGCAATCAGCCATGGACAATGTAAGATATTAACTTCAGAAAAATAAATTAAGTTATGTTTTACCTTCAGACGAACTTGCAGCTTTACTCTTCTTAATGGGAGGGTTGAGGCGCATAGAGGAGCGGCGCTTCGATGTAGCCTCATCTGCTACCTCCTCATTAGTCATTGCATCGGCGTCCCTCACAATAGCATCTTGGTCAATAGCTTCCTTCTTGATAATGTAGCCTTTGAAGTCTTCGTCCAACAGAATGTCACGAGCATTCATCACTGCAAGATAGCGCACATAGGTTAGCATGAACCAAAGTAAATCATTTATCAATTGATATAGGCAAATACAGAATATACCCTTTCTCGTAAGCATGATGACCGGCTGGGTACCAATAAACGGCCAGTAGGATGAAACTTTGGTAAGAAACAGGTTTTCGTTTGGATAGATGCGAAGTTACAACTTTTTTCCGGAGCACAGGTCGAACAGTTCCTGCTCAGCCTGGTCCATGGGTGAGGGTCTATTCAAAGAGGAGTTTGAACTGGTGTGCCATTGAAGAATGTTGGCAAATTTAGGAGGAACGAACTTGTTTTCAATGAAGTAAAAGGAATCTTTCCATAAACTTTGTAAACCCTTCTTTTGACAGGCGGTAAAGGCGAATCGATCGGAAAAACTTTACCAATCATGGTCGCTTAACTGATAACGGAAGATGTTTTAAAAAACTACCAAAGATGGATCGCGATTGTTAGCCTAACACCACATCTCAAACTGGGATAAACGAATAGCACTATAAGGGTGCAATTGGCCTAAGCAGAAAGAACTCTCATAAAAAAGGTGGTTGGGGAATGCGAAGGTTCCCTACATCAAGCGTTTGATCATACACAGCAATCATGTTAAGGGGTGGTTTGTGGGCTCGCTCGTTTGCCTTTGGAAGGGTAGGATTAAAGTGAGTGATGGGTGGATTCCATTCGATGATGCATTTCATTGACTTTTGGTCAAGGGTCGATGAAATTGAGTGAACGTGAATAACACTCGAGCTAGCAAACGAGGTCGACATGATAAAGAGATTAAAGCGAAGAGTAAACTGACCTGAGGGTGGTAAGGTTATTGAAATCAAATCGGAAGTTTGGGAGCGAAGATGAAAAAGAATTGATTTGAATTATTTACCCTAATTGGTAAAAAGATGGATCCTATTTATATTCGGAACGATTAGGGCTCCAAAATGTGTAATTTGATGAGCACCGTACACGTGTCATGATCTGAACAAATGACAAGGTGAATGAACGGTTAACGATAAGAATTTTATATGGTTTAGTTACGGTGTGGTGCAGGTTAGCATTGTCTGGTTGTTATTCAAGCTTTGATTTGACAGCCTCTCATGATTATCTGCATTGCAGCCGTTTCCAGAACTGCATTAGCAGACGTTTGATTAACAGCGGCTGTCCGTTATTAATGCCACATAATGATAAAATTTTGGCCAAACGATTTGGTTACTTGATATTATTAAATTAATCAATACGTTTTATGAAGGTTGAAACGTGTTATTTCATTTTAAGTGCTCCTAATTAGTAGTTTAACATGATGCGCCATGGTGATCGCACATCTTATTAAATTGGGGGGATTAATGATACGCGCATCTACTCGCATAGCGCTCGTGCGTATCACGTGCGGCGCGCACGTCCTGAATATTTTCAGAACATTTGATTAGGAGGTTCGCACGCGTGTATTTCTTAGTGCACACAAACGTAATCGAATTTAATCTTATTCATAATTAAACGTGATCATTTTCCAACTATAAACCCGTTATTTATAATTTTTTTTCGGAAAGATATGGAAGTTAATTATGAGACAATCTAGGGTTAGGGTTTTATTATAAATATGACCCTAACCACCTTCATTCAACAACAACATTTTCTGTATTACTCCAATATATGATTGCATCTAGAAAACACTCTTACGGTAACAGGTATGTTCTACGAACATAAATCCTATGCAACTACCTTTTGTGGCCATTGCTGTGGCAACTGCCATCAATGGTGGATGTAGCTTTGATCACCCTTTCGTAGATCATCATCTCAATAAGGGTTATTCATGGTAAATTGGACCGGAGATCAAAGCTATACACGTTCTTAAGCAGTTCATCATGCACTCAACATCAACTTTGCTATTTGGGCAGATTCATGTTCGATCAGGTTCATTTGCTTCATGTATATTGATAAATTATTCCTCCCATTCTGGCCGACGATGCCAACCGACACTTCCTTGTCCAATCTCATAAGGAGTGACTGGTGTGTTTCTAGTTGAGTGCGTCGGTAGAGAGAAGTAACTTAGCCATAAAAGAATTGACAAACATTCTTCTTCCAGAATGTGTGGCGCCTTCTTTGTTTCGACGTTTTTCCTAGCTTGTGTGTTCTCTCCTTCCGGGAAGGGATGTCGGGTGGATTTGACCGTTTCCACACCTTTTCGGGTTGGAAATTTAAGAAAATCGTGAGCGGTGGAGGCTATTGAACTAAAATTTCTGAAGAACTTTCTTCCCAATATCACATTTGTGGTGGTCATGGATTTAACGACGTAAAAGTCAATGATCTCACTACAGTGGTAAGGTTGAGTGCCTACCGTGACCGTTGCCTTGAGTTTACCCATGGGTTCCTTAGTAAATCCTATGAACCCGGAGATCATAGCGTTGGACTGTCGCATTTTCCTTCCGACACATCTTGGGAGTTGGAAAAGGCAATAGGCATACAGAACATCAACCTCACTCCTTGTGTCTGTGTACATTTCTCGACTCAAAAACCATCTATCAGACCATCAATCACTATCGGTTCCTCCCGAGAGTATCGTGTCAGTAGTTTTGGGAATGTGATTGCAGCGTCTTTCCAGGAACTACATGGGACATGCTCATCTTTTTCAATACTAATCATGTTAGTCACCACTTTGTCCTTTGGATTTTCACGCTTCTTGCCGTCTTCTTTATGCCAGCTGAACGTCTTGTTTGGATCTGCTTTTTTGATTTTTCAACCCTGTAACAAGTGGTTGAGTTCTACGACTTTGATTTTTGTAATAATCTCACTTATTAACGCTTTGCATTCGTCGGTGTCATGGCCGTTATCTTTGTGGAATTCACAGTATTTATCTGACTTTTAGCCATCCCGTTTTTCTATTGATGCCGGAGGGGTGAATTTGGCTTTCACCGGCTCCGTTAGTAGTATCTCACTTGGCTTTTTGGTCAGACTGTCGATTAAGATCCCTTATCATATGGCCTACGGTTGCCTCTGTCATGCTTAAGGCTGTCATGGCTTTTGATGTGGCTTTTATGGCTTCTGTGATGGCTGTCATCTCGTCGGCTACTGTAATGACAGTGCCGGCTATCGCTTCTCCTTTCATCGTTGATAACTCCTAAATTATACAGAATTTTGATAACATTGTAAGGAGTTATCTTGCTATTTTAGAGTCATTTTAATCCTAAAACACACTAAAATGGGTAAATTGGGGAAAAAGGTAATTCTAAAGATTTTATTTAAGTTATGTATCAAACAGGATCAAAAACAGGTAAAAACTGCAGAATTGAAGATAAAGCCGCCGGCTTGGCAACTGAAGCCGCCGACTTGGGTAGGATATTCTAGAATTTTCTTGTTTTAAGCACAGAATTTGATGAAATTGGCGACCAAGCAAAATACAGTCAAAGCCGTCGGCTTCAGTCGGCTTCACACTGAAGCCGTCGGCCTAAATTACAATGTTTTATCTATGTGCTGACCAAGTTCAAGCTAAAAATGGAAACGAAATCAAAAAGATTGTCGGATCTTTGAAGTCGCCGACTTCCCAATGAAGTCGCCGACCTAACTTTGACGGTTACGCATTTATCTGCTTGCGGCTTATGTTCAACTTACGAAAGGAGTCACCGACCCACTGAAGCCGCCGACTTCCTATTAAAGCCGCCGGCTTGGCCACCGAGTTAGAAATGTATAAATAGAGGCCTTATGCATCAGTTTTTAATGTACCAGTTTCATTTTTCTTTTAGGGTTTTCTAAAAATCACGAAAACTCTTAGATAGGTTTAATTTACAAGTTGTAATCAAGATTATCAAGTTATCATTTAAATTTTCTTTTCATCTACCGTCTTTTTGAGGTATGAATCTATCTTTATATTCTTGTTTATCGCATTATATTAATTTTTTCTGTTTCTGTTCATCTACCTCTATGAACTAAATGTTCATAGTGGTTACGTGGACGAAAACTAACTTTGTCTGGGAATCAGAAGAAGTCACGGCTTTAACTGAGACAAAGCCGCTGGCTTCGTGCTTATATTCGTACAGTTTCTGTTTTTTTCCAGATCTGTATAAACTAAGTTTCTATGATGATAATTAAATTGTTTTGAATCTCTTATGCTTGTTTTCCATGCTTATGATTAGATTACATGATTTTAGGATTGATTAGCACTTAATCCAACGATCTATTATTCGATTCATGCTACTTGTTTAGATCTAGTCAATCAAACTTGTTAAATTGGATTGTATGCAACTAAGTTAAACAACATAACAGTGGTAAATCTGTTGAATTTGAGTTACACTTATATAATAAAGTTTGATATTGTTAGGCTTAGTCGAAGATGCTCTGTTTGGTCGTGTTTGATTAATGATTGTATGAGAACTTAGTAGTAATTGAACTTCAGCTAGTAACTTTAGTTGATCTACTTGATACTTATATAATTTTTCAGTATCTTTGCATGTTGATCCGCACCATAAGGTTGATATGTATCATGTAATTAAATTGAATGTTAAGAATTCATATGTGAGTCATGCACATCACATGTCTAGCATATGCTTTAAGTCCTGCCTATTGAATGATATGCAACACTTATCTTAACATGTTTAGGGATAATGATTGTTCTATGATTGTTATCTTGATTTGTGTTAGTATAAGTTATGAAACTTACCTAATATGATTCCCGTATGAGTTATTCGTTCATGTAACTGCTTTTATTTATAATTGTTAATTTAAATCTTTATTTCTTGCGTTATTATTTTATCGTTTTGTTTATCTTTAATCATCTCTTTCCTTAGAGATAAGAATCTATAATCTTAAAAAAGACATAAAAATTTATATGTAGTTCTTTAATAAGAGCTAAGTTATCAAATAAAACAACTTATAATGCATCTACGCTCTCTTGGGATGATAACCTAAAATACTACATCTGATCGGGTCTTGTTGCTCGTTAGGGTGTTAAAAGTAAAATAAAGGTTTTATAAATTTAAAAGTTGAAAGGCAAATTAAGCACTACTGCACACACTTTTGACACATCAACTTTTTGGCGCCGCTGCCGGGGAGCGCGATAAATACAGAAATTGGATATATTTGGTTATTGATATTTCTTGAAAACAAGTGATGACGGTCTTCCTTTAGGGGAGGGTTGCTGGGGTTCCTATTTAAAGGCTCGTGCTCAAACCAAGACACCGACGGTCACTTAAGTATTGAAAGATTCAATAGGCCGTTTATGTTTGATTATTCGTTGTTATGCGATAAAAGTTGTTACTTAATATTTATATTTATAATTATATCATTAATATTTATTATTATCTTAATTAATTTAACTTATCTTAATAAATTAATATATCTCCGAAATATCTTCATTAACATAAAATCTATAATAAGAAAAAGGATTATATTAAAATTAAAATTAAATTGTCTACATCCCATTAGGTCTAAATAATTTTCTCCTAAAATATTTCTCTTTATGATTAAGATCACATGAATACCCGTTCCAAGAATCCCGTCTTAGAAGATATGTTACCCAATCCAGATATACTATCAAAACATTCTAAAAAGCCGAACATTGTTAGGAAATTAAACTTCGATAAAGAACTACTTCTCAAAATAATGATAGTCGACTATCTAGTACACCGTCTAGTCCTGATTCTAATTTGGGAACTCTTTTTAATTCAGACATTGAAATGACTACTGAAAATTCAATGGAAGCACTAATGAAAGCGGGTCGAGAGGGATTAGGTCACGCCATTACTCAGCCAGTTATAAAATAAAATTTTGATATTAAGGGTCCTATCTTCCACTTGCTTAAGGATAACCAATTTAGGGGTACTGAAAAAGAAGATGCTAATGCTCACATTCAAAACTTCAAGGATATTTGCAATCTGTTTAATATCACTAATGTTGAAAGTAATACAATATATCTTCGTTTGTTTCCATGATCGTTAAAAGATGACGCTATGGAGTAATTAAATTCATTGCCCGGAGGAGATATCACTAGTTGGGATACTATGGTTGAAAAAAATTTAACTCGTTTCTTTCCTGCATCCAAAACTGTCACCCTTCAAACTGAAATTGCTAATTTTCGTCAGAAATCTAATGAGACACTTTATTCTGCTTGGGTTAGATTTGGTCAATTGCTTAGGGGTTGTCCACAACATGGTTTAGATACATTTAAAAAGGTAACTCCTTTCTACAAAGGTTGTGATATAGCTACGAGGAGAGAGATTGATACATCTGCTGGAGGAAATATAATGAGTAAAACTGCCGAAGAAGTTGAATCGTTAATTAATAAGTTAGCTGCTCATTCCCATGAATGTCACTAAGACTTAGACATTTCTCATTCGGTCAAATCTGTTAGTTATGATTCTGAAGACATGGTTAAATCTATGAACTCACAGTTGGGTAATCTAGGATGGCAAATTAAAAAGCTTACCAAAGAAATGCATATGATTAAAGTAGGTTGTGAAAAATGGCAAGGGCCTCATGCTACAAAAGATTGTGTTGCTAGTCTTACTATGGAGCAGGTTGAAAACGTCTCTTATGCGAATCAATATCAAGGAGGAAATCCAAACTACCGTAATAACTATAATACACCTTATCCTACTAATAATAAAAATCCAACCTGGTTTCTTTCCCGTTAGAGTGCCTTTCATTCCAAATTTGTCTCCTAATGCTCAATCCGAAAAGAAGTCTAATCTTGAAGAAAGCATCCTAACTTTCATCAAGAATCAAAATGAAGCTAATAATAACATTAAAGCTTAACTTTCCCAAGTGTAAAAATAATCATCAAGCGTCCATTCAAAACTTAGAACGCAAACTAAGTTATTCAAACTTGTCGAAGGAAAAGTTCCAGCTGAATCTGAAAACTCTAAGGAGGTTCGTTTTGAAAATTTTAATGTGATTAGAGAGGTAAAAAGGGATGAAACTTATGAACCTGGTTTAAGATTCTTATGGGAATATGAAATGGAAGAGGAGGAATATGATCAAGAAATTAAGAAGTTAACTGCTGATGAAGAAGATAAGCCAAAAGATGCTATACTTCAAGGTCTTAATCGTGATGATGTTATTTTCATGCATGAGTTGTTTGATGAAGGAAAAGAGGTTAATGAAAAAACTAGTGAAAATGATGAAATTAGTAGTGAAAAATTTGATTGTGATAATAAAGAAGATTGATTGGCTGAAACAATGAAGCAACTAGAAGAAAGAAGAAAAGAAGGTTCCCGCCCTCTTTATTCATTCACCGTTGAGCCATTAGAACCATCTAAAACACCTGAGTTTCCTGTTATGCGTGCTGATCTAGGAGAATTCCAAACTCCTTGCTTAATTTGTGGTCCCATTCCTATTATTGGATTAGCCGATACTGGTTCTAGCATTAATGTAATGCCATTTTCTGTCAACAATCGCTTAGGATTTCCATCTTTGGAACGTATCTAAGGGATTCTTTGTTTTGCCGATAGTCGTTTGCAAAAGCCATTGTGGATTGTTAAAGAAGTTGAAATCATCGTTGGTTATACTTTTTATAAAATTGATTTTGTGGTTATGAACATGGAAGAAGATCCTATAACTCCGTTAATTTTAGGATCACCGTTTCTATCTACCGCCCGTGCCACCATTAACTATGCAAATAATACGTTGATCATTCATTATGGTGCTCTTGTTGAATCCATTCCACTAGTCCCTAGAACTAGATTTCAGCGATCAAATGTGAAAATGGTTAAGATAGATAAAGAGGATGATGATGAGCTTACCATTGATTAGATAGTAATTGAGTTCATAAAAGAACAATATAAGATTAGTGAAGAAGTGAGGAAGCAAATCCATGAGTTAAATGTTAAATTTGAAATGTCATATCGTAGGGGTCTTAACACCACACTAAGTTTCTTGGAGCAAATTAAAATGTTAAATAAGATTGAGTAGAACAAGTGTGGGGAAAATCAGCCTAAGGAGTGATCCCGATGGAATAATGAATCACGCAACCGACTCTATAATCAAAACTACCTATCCCTATATGTTTATTATGATTATGTTTTAAGAATGTTTTGTTATTGTAAGAGCAATATAGCTCCTAAGTGTTGAAGTGATAAAGTTATTAATAAAATATTACATTTGTGTTATAATTTGCATTGTTTAACAAATTCTTGTCAAGTTGTTTATATTGAATTCAAGAAATCCACAAGTATTCTTTAATTGTTCTACGATCCTACAATCAAGTAACATCACTCTTTCCCTTATTTTTAATTATCTCTTTCAGTTATTACTATTTTTAGAATTATAAATGCAATGACGACATTGCATAATCTAAGTGTGAGGAGGGAAGTGATTAATCACTTAAGAGCTTAAAAAGATACAATTTTTCCCAAAAAGTCAAAAAATGGGTACAAATTAAAAAAAATTTTAGAAATATAAATTCTTAGTCAAACATATGTATTTTTACTAACTTAATCTTAAAATAATAATAGAACTACTATCAACTTCGAGATCAGACTACTTGTTTAAGTTAAGAATTAAAAGCCAAAAATTGTGAAACGATTGCAAACTTATAGCCACTACCATATGGCATAATAAGCATGGACCACTAAGGCAGCAAAAGAGTTCCGATAAGGGCCAATTTAGAAAAAAAAAATGCTAAATATGAAAGCAAAAGAAATGAAAAGTTAAAAGAGCCCAATGAAGGCCAATAAAAGTGATGAAAGCGAGAGAAAAGAGTTTCAATGAGAACTACACACTTCTGAAAGCTATAGTTAGAAAACAAAAGAGTCCAATGATGACCAACTTGTATAAATCTGGATTAAATAAACATTAGGACCACTTGTGCTCCTTGGTCTGGTTCAGACTAGTTCTTATAATAATAAAAGCTAACCTTTAAATAAACATCTTTTTGACTTTGCATTTTACTTCAACTCTATACCCGTTTAAATTTATATAAGTTTATAGTTTACTTGAGGAAAAGAAAAGGTTTAAGTGTGAGGAATTTGATAACTCCTAAATTATATAGAATTTTGATAACATTTTACGGAGTTATCTTACTATTTTAAAGTCATTTTAATCCCAAAACACACTAAAATGGGTAAAAATGTATTTCTAATGATTTATTGAAGTTATGTATCAAACAGGATCAAAAACAAGTAAAAACTGCAGAAATCAAGTTGAAGCCGCCGGCTTAGGCATCCTGAAGCCGCCGATTTGGTGACAAGGTTCCAGAAAGTTCCAGAACTCTGTGAAAAATGCCAGAATCATTGGAAGCAGTCGGCTTGTAAGTGAAGTCGCGGACTTAGGTAGAATATTTCAGAATGTTCTTGTTTTAAGCAGAGAATTTGATGAACTTGGCGACCAAGCAAAATACAGTCAAAGTCGTTGGCTTCACACTGAAGCCGCGGGCTAAAATTACACGATTTTATCTATGTGTCGAACAAGTTTAGGCTAAAAAAGGACCAAAAGTCAAAATGATTGCCTGATATTTGAAGTCGCTGGCTTCCCAATGAAGCTGCTGGCCTAACTTTGACGGTTACTCGTTTATCTACTTGCGACTTACGTTCAACTTGCGAAAGGAGTCACTGACCCACTGAAGCCGTCGGATTCCCATTGAAGTCACTGGCTTGGCCACCGAGTTTGAAAAGTATAAATAAAGGCCTTCTGTGTCAGTTCTCAATGTACCAGTTTCATTTTTCTTTTAGGGTTTTTTCAAAATCACGAAAACTCTTAGATTAGGTTTAATTTTTAAGTTAGAATCAAGATTATCAAGTTATCAATTAAATTTTCTATTCATCAACCTTCTTTTTGAGGTATGAATCTATCTTTATATTATTGTTTATCACATTTTATTTATTTTTTCTGTTTCTGTTCGTCTACCTCTATGAACTAAATGTTCGTATTGGTTACGTGGACGAAAACTAACTTTGTATGGGAATCAGATGAAGCCGCCGGCTTCCTAAGTTGAAGCCTCCGGCTTACTGAGATAAAGTTGCCAGCTTCGTGCTTATATTCCTACAGTTTCTGGTTTTTCTAGATCTGTATAAACTGAGTTTCAGTAATAATAGTTAAATTGTTTTGAATCTGTTATGCCTGTTTGCCAGGTTTAATGATTAGATTACATGATTTTAGGATTGATTAGCATTTAATCCAACGATCTATTATTCGATTCATGCTACTTGTTTCGATCTAGTCAATCAAACTTGTTAAATTGGATTGTATGCAACTAAGTTAAACAACATAACAGTGGTAAATCTGTTGAATTTGAGTTACGCTTATATAATAAAGTTTGATATTGTTAGGCTTAGTCGAAGATCCTCTATTTTGTTGTGTTTGATTAATGATTGCATGAGAACTTAGTAGTAATTGACGTTCAGCCAATAACTTGCATTAATCTACTTGATGTTTAATAGCTTATATAATTTATCAGTCTATTTGCATGTTGATCCACATCATAAGGTTAATATGTATCATGTAATTGAATTGAATGCTAAGAATTCAGATGTTAGTCATGCACATCACATGTCTAGCATATGCTTTAAGTCCTGCGTATTGAATGATAACACTTCTCTTAACCTGTTTAGGGATAATGATTGGTCTATGATTGTTATCTTGATTTGTGTTAGTATAAGTTATGAAACTTACCTAATATGATTCCCGTATGAGTTATTCGTTCATGTAACTGCTTTGATTTATAACTGTTAATTTAAATCTTTATTTCTTGCTTTATTATTTTATTGTTTTGTTTATCTTTAATCATCTCTTTCTTTAGAGATAAGAATCTAAAATCTTAAAAAAGACATAAGAATTTATATTTAGTTCTTTAATAAGAGCTAAGTTATCAAATAAAACAACTTATAACGCATCTACGCTCTCTTGGGACGATAACCTAAAATACTACATCTGATCGGGTCTTGTTGCTCATTAGGGTGTTAAAAGTAAAATAAATGTTTTATAAATTTAAAAGTTGAAAGGCAAATTAGGTACTACTGCACACACTTTTGACACATCAATCGTCTCGCTTCTTCTCACCTCGGTGGTACCCGGCTTGCCTTTTTCGCCCGGAATGCTGGTATTGCCTTGCTACCGTCACAGCGTCCGCGAAAGTATTCAGGATGTTCCATCGAGGTTCAGCGACAAGTGACGGGTGTATTTTTTGTCTAGGCATGTTATGAACCCAGAAATCTGCTATATTTCTGGGAGCCCTGGGATATTTTGGCACTCTAGCAAGTAACTTGTGATGAAGCTTTCAATTTTCTCACCTCGGTACAGTGGTATTTGGTGAGCATACAGGTGTGTGAACATGTGCTGGTGAAGGTTTTGATATTGCATGAGAAACTTCTCCCGTAGGTTTGCGAAGCATGTGATGCCGTTTGGTGGCAGTTTAGTTAACCATTCTCTGGCAGCAGACAGTAGGATAGTTAGAAAAAGATGGCAGGCCACCTCATCACTTCAATGTTGGGTTTTCATGGCGCACTCAAAGATTTGTAGAAAATCATCTGGGTCGTTTGTGCCATTGTATACCCCCAAAGTAACCGGTACGACGATGTTATCGGGAAGAACACAACCGGAAATTCGTTCGCAAAGCTTCTGGCAGGTAGCCGACATCTCAACCGGCCACTTTGCTTTATTACCAGTGATCAGAGCAAACAGATTCTCAAGTGCAGTGCCCTGAACGGCAGGTTACGACAGAGAATCTTTGTATGCAGGAGATGCAGCCTGCAAAAGGAGCTCAGTGAGCTATGCATTGGCGGCAGCCTTGGCAACACCGTCATTTCCTGCACCAATGTTCGGCAGAGGACTAGCCTTCAAAATGTCAGAGTTTTGTAGCTGTTGCTTTCATGCTAATTGGTACCGTTGCCCAACATGGCCTTCAATTTCTCGATTAATTATTTTTCGACGTCAGCTGAGATCATCTTAGTGATCATCTCTATGTCATCATGGGATGACCTAATTCCACTTGAACCACCAGTTTTGGGACCGGAGATACTGAGATTCAATCTTCTGCCACCAGTTTATGATTTCTCCTGCGTGTCCTCGTCACCACCAGAAACATTCATCTCATCATCGGAAGTTTACCGGAGTGAATGTGAGCGATGGATTGTTTCTGAGGTTGTGGGGGTTCTACCGCTGGTGAGCTTTCTTTGTTAAAAGTTGGTGGAACGACGTCAGACGTTCCTTTCTTGCTTGGCGTTTCGCTGCCTGGTTTAACTGGGTTGTTCGTACATTTACGTGGCGCCATTTGATCAAACCAAATCGCTAAGGGTAAAATAGATTTCGGATTTGAGTGCTAGATTAGTGGAAAAGAATGGATCGAATGTTTTATCTCCAATAACTATAGAAACCCCGATTTGAAATCCAAATTCCAAGGGCGTAAAACAATCGATGGAATTAAGCTTATTCGATTGGGATCGAATAAGTTAATATTTTAGAGTGATGGCTAACTCCGATATCGACCAGAATCTTTGTCAGAGTTATGTTATCATGTCACAACCTGAATTTTTTCGACCAGGTTGTTTAATCTAACTTTCACGACTTAAAATTTTCAACTTGCCTAGTAGTTTTGATGAATTAGATCTTGGTTTGTTTTTAGGATTTGTAAGACTCTTAAGTTACAATTAAGTCTTAATCAAACAAGAGTTGTCTTGCGTATTTGTACAATATCCTAAAAACTCTAGTTTATCACCATAAGCCCTAGACTTATAAATACACCTTTATATATATGTTTATGTATAAATAAACTTATTTATCTAAAACTTAGATTAAAGACTTATAACTAATTCACTTTGGCATTAGACTATAAGTTAAGACTTTTTCAACGCTTATTCATTTTCACAACTAGTCTTGATCCCTTTATACTTAGCCATTTCTTTCACTTAACCAACCTTGATATATCTTAATTAGAACTTAATCTTAGCTTACTTCCTAAAAATTAAACATACAAATTAACACCTTAGATTATACATTAGGTAAACTACACAAGTACATGTACATTTATGAACCAAAAATTGACAATAACTCTTCCACCATCATCATCAAAATCGTCCATCATCATCATCATCATACAACATCCAACACTTCTCCCTTAAGCTAAATACCATGCAAAACATCATCATTAGATTATGCATGATCATTTAATGGCCAATTGGTGAGTCATCTCCCTCCCTTGCTCTCCTTATGCTACGCCACCATCACCACCATCTATATAATCTACCTCTTGATCATTCTTCACCTCCTTAATCACTCTCACTCACTCACACTTCATATTTATAGATCTAAAACTATCTCTTGTTCATATTCTTGAAGCCCTAATAGATCATATATCTTCAAGGTATAACAAACTACTTAATTCTATTCATCATTTCTAGTCATCTTCAGGAACATTCATGGTGTCAAGGTTGGAGAACTCGGATCTCGGGGAGATCTCGTTTGGACATTTTTGAGGAGATCTCGGCATCTCGGAAAAATCTCGGGGAGATCTCGGACGTTGACTTGTGTCGACTTTCTAGTTTTTTAATATAATTATGTATAAATATATAAATATATGTATATTTATATGGATTTTTACAAGAAAATTTGAGAAATGAGCAAAAAATTAGAAGAAAATCCGAGAAATTGCGAGAAAATCCGAGAAATTGCAAGAAAATCCGAGATCTCACCGAGAAAATCCGAGAAATCGTGACGTTGACCGAGATTTTAACCGTTGACCGAGAAATCTCAACGAGATGGGAAAATATTCTCGGCTGAGATTTGAAACCGAGATCTCCCCGAGATCTCGGCGAGAAATTCCGAGATCTGCAACACTGCATGGTGTAAAAGGTTGATATAGAGTGCTTAATCACTCAATGATGACTATATAGCTAACCATGATCTTGATGTTAGATCAGTAACCTTAAGTTCTTTAAATGTCCTATGTCTTAAAATGAAGCTAACCTAAGAACTAAAGTGGTTAACTACATAAAACATTTTTATCATTAAGCTGTTCAAAATTTCTACTTGAAGTTCATGACTTGAAAACCAACTTAGACTTTAGATCTGGGCTTTATAAATTTAATCCATGTTCATATATATGTTGTTCACCCTCTGTAAAGTTTTCGTGATTTTTCTCAAAGGCAAAGGTATTTTTCATTTTTATATGGTATATACATGTCTGTATTTAGATGAATCTGACCTTTGTGTCAAAAGTCTTGTATAAGTCAAGATTGACTTGGATTCAGTAAACACATCTTAGTTTTACTGAAAGGGGAAACATAAAGGACTCCAAAAAGACTTGAATCACTCAAATCCATTAAGAATTCAAATAGAAAAGCTTGATTTACTAAGACCTTTGAAACAACTTTAGTCAAAATTTAGTCAAATTGACCAACAATAAAAACTATGATCTTTTATGAATTAAGACTAATCCTCTTGGAGATTTGATCATTTACCTTTAAATGATTATGTATTAAATTCTTGAACCATACAAAGGAGTTTTACTATTTTTAACCATGCATGGAATTGCACATGGTAAAACTGTCCAGATTTGTATACTTGTAAAGAGTCACATTTTTAGCTAAATTTTGCCTTGAATCTGAGAATAAATTTGACATATTTGAAAAGAGGACATCTAAATCTTTCCAAAGATGCCTATTACACTATAAATGGATATATGGATTGGGAGAAACATATGGGTAACTTTAAGGTAAAATATGTGATTTTTCAACTACAACACTAAACAAACCTAAGTAAACCTAAAACCCGAGGGCCGACATAGACATGCGAGAACTTACCGAAAATAGATCTTAGACATAATTTCAAACATTATATTAGGTAGTTTCATCTCTGACCTTATAACATTCATTAGGTCTCGATCCCGGATCACCGTAAACTGTCTAATCCGCACATCCGAGTCTTGCACCGCATTACATCAATAGTGAGTTTCATAGCCCCTTTTTCATTGTTTTCATTTTTGGGGTGAGAATACAAGCTCAATGATTTTAATACATGATTTATGTATTACTATAATATGTGTACTAATTTGCTATGTTTTATGATTTTATAAAATTCGTTATAAATAAAGATTATAGTCTCATTTTTAACCATTTTTTTGTATACAATTTTTGGGATGATAAATTGTTTGTTTAATGATTTTCGTTATGGACTCGAGTACATTTAAACATCTTCTATGTTAGAGTTAGAATTAGTCAATTTAGAAGCCCGATTCTGATATCGTTAATTGCCAGTTTGGTGAACGCGAATAATATGAATAGATCTATATGAGGGTGACTCCTCACATCGGGATAGGCCTTCTAGGCTATCAGATGCATAACCTCCGATTATTGTACTTAGACCTAGAGTGACATTTATTTTTTGGTACTTTACATCGTTAAGTTCGATATCGGAAGCTCATAAACTAGAATAGCTTTTCAACTTTTTTTATACATGAAATCTTACAAAGCTATTTGGAGACTGTTTATGAATTTATAAACTTGTGATTTGTGTTACGATCAAACTATCTATACTTGAAATGTTACGAACTACGAACTTGTTTTCGTACTTGAAAACTTGAGAATATATTATTTCTAAACTATTTAAGAACTTGAAATCTTATGATACATAATACTAATTAGCTATTTATAACTTGGTATCTTGTTATACGTTTTACTATCAAACTATTTATGAATTCGAAAACATAAGATTTGTATTTTCATTTTTAAACTGTCTCAATACATTTTGAAATATGAAACTTTTGTAAATTTTTCATATTAAACAAAAACCTATGAACTCACCAACCTTTGTGTTGACGCTTTAGCATGTTTATTCTCAGGTACTTATTGCTTCCGCTAAAACTTTGTTGTTGCTTAGAGGTCAAGCCAAGCACTGGGACCATAGTTAACATCCGCGTCAATGACGATTTTGGCGGGGAGTTACAGATGGTATCAGAGCTATTGGTTGTAGGGATCTAGGAATCACATTAGTGTGTCTGACCGAGTCGTTAGGACGCATTAGTGAGTCTAGACTACAACCCGAAACTGCTATATGTATACTACGTTTACACTACATTTAATTTTGTTACTATCCGATACGATAATAATTACTCACTACTCATTAAAGATAATATCGACCGACTTTAAACATATTGACGTGAATTACAATTCATTCATTTTTTTCGCGAGACACATACGTTTGGAAAATTTGCACCAACTCTTTTTGACTAAATGCGAGATTTTATTCGAGATAACATTATACCTTGTCCACTTCCGTTCTCCATGAATATATTCCCTTAAACCTTATGATGTGATGTTGGAATGGAGGTAAGAGTTAATGTAATATAATGATGTCTGATCAATGTGGTTATATTACGGTAAGTCATACTAAAGTTCTAATGGCTCGTGATGGTAATGATGTCTGATCAACCTTATTACCACCACGTACCATGTTACATGACTCTGTTATTTTCTTTGTTTCCATCTGAAAACACTGAGACCATAGATATCACCCAATCCGAGGTCTTACGTTTCTTCATCGTCATATCAACTTTATGCTTTTGATAAATGGTCAGCTATTATTCAACATCAAAATATATATATATATATATATAACTATACTATATCGATTTCGTTCAGTTTTTTTTTTATATATATTCAACTACAAGATGCTCGATGTGGCTACATCAAGACAAAAACTTCTTTACACCTATACTTTCTGCATAATGGAGTCTCCTTATCTCACTCCTAAATGGTGAAGAAATCTACACACAAAATACTAGTATTTGCTGCAAGAGTGAAAACCTTAAAGTCGAAAGACCTAAGCAGAACATTCATGATACCTTTCACGTTTGAAACTCAATGAAACACTTAGCATCATAAAACCTTATCGTCATCTCTTTTAGATACACATAGGTACTAAACTCCATTTCTTCGAAAATTCCATAGAAAATATAGATCTTGAGGACAAACGACTCAAATCACAAGTCATATTGTCGAAATTCGTTAGAAAACTCATAGAGAACTCAAGCTCACGTGAGAGCGAGTAAATTAAATGAATTTAAAGTACCTACATCTATTTTTTTCCAAACACAATGCTGATGGATGTTACTACCCAAAATTTCGGGACAAAATTTTCTTTGACGGGTGGATAGTGTCACAACACGAACTTTTCGGATCAGGTTGTTTAATCTAACTTTTACGACTTAGAATTTTCAACTTGACTAGTAGTTTTAATGAATTAGATCTTGGTTTGTTTTTAGGATTTGTAAGACTCTAAGGTTACAACTAAGTCTTGTTCAAACAAGAGTTGTCTTGCATATTTGTACAATGTCCTAAAATCCCTAGTTTATCACCATAAACCCTAGACTTATAACTACACCTTTATATTTATGTTTATGGATAAATAAACTTATTTATCAGAAACTTAGATTAAAGACGTATAACTAATTTACTTTGGCATTAGACTATAAGTTAAGACTTTTTCTACACTTAATCATTTTCACACCAAGTCTTGATCCCTTTGTACTTAGCCATTTCTTTCACATAACCAACCTTGATCTATCTTAATTAGAACTTAATCTTAGCTTACTTCCTAAACATTAAACATACAAATTAACACCTTAGATTATACATTAGGTAAACTACACAAGTACATGTACATTTATGAACCAAAAATTGACAACAACTCTTCCACCATCCTCATCAAAATCGTCCATCATCATCATCATCATCCATATCATCATCATACAACATCCAACACTTAACCTTTAAGCTAAATACCATGCAAAACATCATCATTAGATTACGCATGATCATTTAATGGCCAATTGGTGAGTCATCTCCCTCCCTTGCTCTCCTTATGCCACGCCACCATCACCACCATCTATATAATCCACATCTTGATCATTCTTCACCTCCTTAATCACTGTCACTCACTCACAATTCATATTTACATATCTAAAACTATCTCTTATTCATCTTCTTGAAGCCCTAAGATCATATATCTTCAAGGTATAACAAACTACATAATTCTATTCATCATTTCTGGTCATCTTCAACAACATTCATGGTGTAAAAGGTTGATATAGAGTGCTTAATCACTCAATGATGACTATATAGCTAACCATGATCTTGATGTTAGATCAGTAACCTTAAGTTCTTTAAATGTCCTATGTCTTAAAATGAAGCTAACCTAAGAACTATAGTGGTTAACTACATAAAACAGTTTTATCTTTAAGCTGTTCAAAATTTCTACTTGAAGTTCATGACTTGAAAACCAACTTAGACTTTAGATCTGGGCTTTATAAATTTAATCCATTTTCATATATATGTTCTTGACCCTCTGTAAAGTTTTCGTGTTTTTTCTCAAAGAAAATGTATTTTTCATTTTTATTTGGTATATACATGTCTGTATTTGAATGAATCTAACCTTTGTGTCAAAAGTCTTGTATAAGTCAAGATTGACTTGGATTCAGTAAACACATCTTAGTTTTACTGAAAGGGGAAACATAAAGGACTCCAACAAAACTTGAATCACTCAAATCCATTAAGAATTCAAATAGAAAAGCTTGATTTACTAAGACCTTTGAAACTGCTTCAGTCAAAATTTAGTCAAATTGACCAACAATAAAAACTATGATCTTTTATGAATTAAGACTAATCCTCTTGGAGATTTGATCATTTACCTTTAAATGATTATTTATTAAAGTCTTGAACTATACAAAGGAGTTTTAATATTTTTAACCATGCATGGAATTGCACATTGTAAAACTGTCCAAATTTGTGTACTTTTAAAGAGTCACATTTTTAGCTAACTTTTGCCTCGCATCTGAGAACAAACTTGACATATTTGAAAAAGGACATCTAAAGCTTTCCAAAGATGCCTATTACATTATAAATGGATATATGGTTTGGAAGAAATATATGGGTAACTTTTAGGTAAAATCTGTGATTTTTCAACTACAACACTAAACAAACCTAAGTAAACCTAAAACCTGAGGACCGACATAGACATGCAAGAACTTACCAAAAACAGATCTTAGACATAATTTCAAACATTATATTAGGTAGTTTCATCTCTGACCTTAAAAAATTCATTAGGTCTCGAGCCCGGATCACCTAAACTGTCTAATCCGCACTTCCGAGTCTTGCACCACATTACATCAATAGTGAGTTTCCTAACCCCTTTTTAATTGTTTTCATTTTTGGGGTGAGAATACATTCTCAATGTTTTTAATACATGCTTTATGTATTACTATAATATGTGTACTAATTTGCTATATTTTATGATTTTATAAAATTCGTTATAAATAAAGATTATAGTCTCATTCTTAACCATTTTGTTGTATACAATTTTTGGGATGATAAAATGTTTGTTTAATGATTTTCATTATGGACTCTACTACATTTAAACATATTCTATGTTAGAGTAACAATAGGTCAATTTAGAAAGCCTGATTCTGATATCGTTAATTGCCGGTTTGGTGAACGCGAATAATATGAATAGATCTATTTGAGGGTGACTCCTCACATCGAGATAGGGCTTCTAGGCTATCAAATGCATAACCTTCGATTATTGCACTTAGACCTAGAGTGACGCTTATTTTTGGATACTTTACATCGTTAATGTTCGATATCGGAAGCTCATAAACTAGAATAGCTTTTCAACTGTTTTTATATATGTTTATGAATTTATAAACTTGTGATTTGTGTAACGATCAAACTATCTATAGTTGACTTGTTACGTACTACGAACTTGTTTTCGTACTTGAAAACCTGAGACTATATTATTTCTAAACTATTTAAGAACTTGAAATCTTATGATCCATTTTACTAATTAGCTATTTATAACTTGGTATCTTGTTATACGTTTTACTATCAAACTATTTATGAATTCAAAAACAGAAGATTCGTGTTTTCATTTTTAAACTGTCTCAAAAAATTTTGAAATATGAATTTTTTGTAAATTTTTCTCTTAAACAAAAACCTATGAACTCACCAACCTTTGTGTTGACGCTTTAGCATGTTTATTCTCAGGTACTTTTTGCTTCCGCTAAAACTTTGTTGTTGCTTAGAGGTCAAGCCAAGCACTGGGACCAGAGTTAACATCCGCGTTAATGACGATTTTGGAGGGGTGTTACATATCAGCTGGAGAAACGTTATCGTAATTAATTTGGGTAGAGTAACGTTTATACATCCAGTGTTGTGTATTTATAGGTGTTATGAGGGAATGGTGACATGGCTCATGTTCCTTTCTTAGTTATAACAAACTTCGCTAATCCCTAGGGTTGACGTGGCACATGTCCCTTTTGTAGGAATAACAAACAGATCCTAACAAACTTTCCTAGATTCATGGGCTGACATGGCATGTAGCTCATTTGTGTCTTTGCTCCAGGATCATGTGTTTGTTCAGGGACGATGCACTTGTTCCGGGACGGTACGCTTGTTCCGGGATAGTGTGCTTGTTCCGGGACAAAGTGCTTGTCCCGGGACTAGACACCTGAATTGGAAAGACATGGCAATTCCGGGGCATATCCATCTAGAGTGTGACGGTTGAATGTCGTGCTCAGGCAAAAGGGTTTTACCTGATGTTTTATTTCAAGTGTTTCTTCACGGTAGTGCTATGTCTAGGTGAGATTGTAACCGGTTCATAGGTAATCTTGTAAAATGTTATCGGTACCCGGCGTACATGGTCTAGCACTCCATTTATGTGATGGTATGGTTCTTGACTTCTCGATGCTTTGTACTTGACTAAGTGATGCCGATAGCCTGCACACTTGTCCGGTTAGGATGAATTTTATGTAGCGTCCCGGCTAGCCTTTGTCCGGTATGCTTCTTCCCGGATACGTACGTAAGTAACCTTCCGATCAGGTTACTAAGGTGGGGCTGGGAAGATATTATTTGCCCGGGATGGTTCATGCCGGGTACACTCTAGGCGGAGTGCTACTAATAGTGTGCCTTTCTGAGACGGATCGTTATGCGTATCATCACTTATCTAGAGCTTTCCCTAGGGAGTGAAACTGTTTCATAATGACCATTAAGTCTAGTGGAGAGTTAGCAATGTTTACGATAATCTCATTTATTGCACGACTTCAATAGGAGGAACTAGAGTTTAGGAACAAGATCAAGATGTTAAAGCAATTTCAAGATACGTCAATGTATATTCCTGATGAATATACACCTCTAAAAACTATTCATGCTCCTATTCAAACTGCCTTCGTAACTGTTGATCAGTCTATGTATGGAACCAACTCGAATCAAATTGGCTGTTCTCAATCATTAACTTCTTATTCGCAACCATTTTCCACATATTCAACCAAACCCAATTCTCAACCATCATTCAGTGACAATCAATTAAAAAATTCACCTACACCATATCTATATCAACATTTAAGACTAAGAATATTCAAAAGGCTGGTCGGGAGGTGATTGATGTGTCAAAAGTGTGTGCAGTAGTGCTTTATCTTTTATTTCAACTTTTAAATTTATAAAACCTTTATTTTACTTTTAACGAGCAACAAGACCCGGTCAGATGTAGTATTTTAGGTTATCGTCCAAAGAGAGCATAGATGAGATAATAGTTGTTTTATTATTTAATTCTTATTAAAGAATTAAAGATAGATTTTTATGTCTTTTTATAGGAAAGATTCTTATCTCTTAGGAAAGAGATGCTTTAAAGATAAACAAAATAATGAAATAATAAGGAATTGAAGATTCAAAATAAACAATTATAAATAAAAGCAGTTACATGAACGAATAACTCATACGGGAATCATATTAGACAAGATTGATAACTTATATTAACACAAAGCAGAATAATAATCATAGACCAACTATTATCCCTTAATAGGCTAAGCTAAGTGTTGCACATCATTCAATAAGTAGGATTTAAAGCATATGCTAGACACGTGTTGTGCATGACTAACATCTCAATTCTTCATATTTAATTCAATTACATGATACATACTAATCTTGTGATGAGGATCAACATGCAAATAAACTGATAAATTATATAAGCTATTAAACACCAAGTAGATCAACTCAAGTTACTAGCTGAAAGTTAATTAATACTAAGTTCTCATACAATCATTAATTAAACAAATCCAAACAAAGGTTCTTCGATTAAGCCTAACAATATCAAACTCTATTATATAAGCATAATTCCAATTAAACAAGTTTATCACTATTATGCTGTTTAACCTAGTTGTATGCAATTCAATTTAACAAGTTTGATGGACTAGATCTAAACAAGTAGCATGAATCGAATAATAGATCATCAGATCAAGTACTAATCAATCCTAAAATCATGTTATTTAATCATTAAGCATGGCAAACAAGTATATTAAAGCCTAACAGATTCAAAAAAGTTCAAATATCATTACAGAAACTCGACCATATAGATCTGGAAAAGAACCAGAAATTGTACGGATGAAGCACGAAGTCGGCGGCTTGGACTGGTGAAGCCGGCGGCTTCATCTGATTCCCAGACATTAGTTTTCGTCCACGTAACCACTTCGAACATTAAGTTCATAGTGGAAGACGAACATAAATGATTAAAGTAAATAAAACAGAATGAACAATAAGATAAAGATAGAATCTGTGACGACCCGGAAATTTTCGACCAAATTTAAACCTTATTTGTATATGATTTCGACACGATAAGCAAAGTCTGTAATGTTGAGTCTCAAAATTTTTGAACTGTTTCATATATTCAATTGACCTTCGACTGCTCTCGACGATTCACGAACAATTAATTGTAAATAGATATGTGTGTATGTATATATGAATAGTAATTCAAAATATAAATTGAAGTATTATATGTTGTTGTTATAAAAAATTAATAAAATAAAAATAGGATATTATAATAATTAGTATTTAAAATATATCTCTATATATAAATAAAGTATATAGAGATATAAGCAAGTTAAATTCAAACTTATGTAATTTTAAAATAAACGGTGATTCGAAAATGAGTTTTATAAATTTTAAGCTTAATAATAATATATGTAGAACTGGTTTGTCAAATTTTAAAACTTTTTATATTTTACTTAGGGGTTGGGATTGAATAATTAATGTAATTTTTATTTAATAATTAGTGACCAAATTTTATACCATAATGACCAAAATAAATAAATATAGTTAATCTAAAAATTTGGGATTTTTCCGAAGACTTTTATCCGCCCCTGATTTCAAATAGTACACGATACACGGACCGTGGGGAAGTGTCGGCAGAACTAATAGTTATTTCCTCCCGTGATTAAATTATTAACCTACTATTTTTGTTTTAATCATAATATGAATATGTTTATTATATATGTACATGATGATACATATTGAAAATACATTCATCACCACTGCACCTTCCCACTCTCGTTTGCCAAATACCCCGATCACCTCTATCAAACCAAACCATCACCGATCACCTCACCTTCGGTGTCCTCATGACCACCACGAGCCACTGGAGAACCACCGAAGGTCACCCCAAACCACCTTCTCTCTTCTCTCTCTCTCTTCTTAAATCACCACCAATTGAAACCGACACCCTAAACTCATTTACTGTTTCGTTTATGTTTATGACCGGGAACCCTTACCACATCTCTCTCCTATCCTTCTTGGTGAAACCATTTAAAACAAACCACCACCTTTTGATCACCACAACACCATCACAGCCGCTGCAAAGTTTTTTTTTTTAATGCTCGACTTTTATTGCTGCTGCAAACGTTGTAAATAACCAGAAGAATCCGCTACCCATTAACCACCATCAACTGCCCTTTGTTGCTACTTCCTCTTTGTTCCTATTCTTTTGCTTGACTTGGACAACTCAACGTCTTTCTTTGGCGTTTAAGATGGCCATGGAGGTTAAATGGTTTAGACGTTTTGTGTCAAGTTTCTTCATCAATCAGTGCTCAAAAATGAAACTTATTTTTTTGATGATATCGGCCCTACTGGCCAGGCATTCTTTTTTGCAGGTTACTCTTATATATCCTGGATCCAATTATCAATATAGTGATATATTAAATAAGTGTTTTACATTGGAACTAATTACCTCAAGTTGCAATAATTAATTCTTGGTGGATGAGCTGTTATATGGACGACTGTTTTCTTGTTGGGACATGTTTGGTCTAATCATACTTTCAATCGATATACAGCGGGGTGATAAAGTGATTTCCCATTCCGTTTTTTTTATTAATCAAAGGGAGTTTGGGTACTGATTTAAAATGGTTGGATATATACACACCTATACATGATCAAATGAAGGTTGATACGTATGAACATGAAAACAAGAAATATTGTTAATAACCAAGATGTTATAGTATAGATGGTAGATGTTGGTGACGGTTTTGAAACAGAAATGATAAAATGAGCATGATGATGTGAAAATAATAGATGATGGTGAGAAGAATAAGGACTATCATGATAGTTATGATGATGGTATGATTAGATGATGATGTGGATAAAGGATGATGATGATAGTACATGGTGATGAATATTATGATGATAGATGATGATATAGGATGATGATAAACTAAAACTCATAAAACTAACGAATCTTTTCTAGATTTATTTTTCAGACAATCGATTAATGGACTTAGTTAAAGTGGATTGTTATTGTTGGGCTAAAAATTTCAAACTTGGGCTGATAGTTTTAGTTAGATGTTAATGGACTAGGCCATAATTAAAAAGAGTTTTGCTAGTTGGGTTTATTAAAGAATCAGACTAGTCCATTAATCTAGGATGGACTTCTTGATCGATTGGGCTTTTGGTGAGCTAGAACTTCTGGCCCGTATACATTTTTGAGGTATAATTAGTATTCGTAATATTATTATTTTTATTATAATTAATATTATTAATGATATAATTATAAACTTTAATGATAATTTCATGATAATATTTTAAATAAGAACTTATATATTATGAGTATGATATATATTTATTATAAAACTTAATTACAAATATAATTTGTATGTGTGATAAAAATTATGGTTATAAATTAATTATAAGTATTATTATTATTATTATTATTATTATTATTATTATTATTATTATTATTATTATTATTATTATTATTATTATTATTATTATTATTAAAATAAACATTATTTTTAAAATCTGTCATTTTTGTTAAAACTAGTGTTATTATTGAAAGTAACGTTTTTTACTATCATTATTATTATTATTAGTAATATCAATATTCTTACTATTAAAAGTATTATGACTATGAAAATAAAAGTTTTATTTTTTTAAGATATTATTATTAAGATTATAGGTATATATAAAACTATATGGAAAACATATAACATAACCAAATTTAATATTTTTATATACAAAAAGAATATATGATATATATATATATATATATATATATATATATATATATATAATTACTATAAAAATAATATAATTAATAAATTATAAATATAAACTTATTCAATTACGATTATATGTGTTAATATATATACAAATTATATAGGTTCGTTAATCTGAGGCCAACCCTGCATTTTTCAGTTGTTCAATATCGTCATATGTATTTTTACTACAAAATACAGCATTGTGAGTTTCATTTGCTCCCTTTTTAAATGCTTTTGCAATATATATTTTTTGGACTGAGAATACATGCGCTTTTATAAATGTTTTACGAAATTGACACAAGTAACTGAAACTACATTATAAGGTTGAATGATCGAAGCCGAATATGCCCCTTTTGCTTGGTAACCTAAGAATTAGTAAACCAGTCTACTAATTAACGCGAATCCTAAAGATAGATCTATTGGGCCTAACAAACCCCATCCGTTGTAGCGGATGCTTTAGTACTTCGATGTTGTTTTATCATGTCCGATGGATATCCCGGAATGATAGGGGATATTCTTATATGCATCTTGTTAATGTCGGTTACCAGGTGTTCTGTCCATATGAATGATTTTTGTCTCTATGCATGGGACGTATATTTATGAGAAATGAAAATGAAAATTTTGTGGTCTATTAAAATGATAAAAATGATCGATTATGATAAACTAATGAACTCGCCAACCTTTTGGTTGACACTTTAAAGCATGTTTATTCTCAGGTATGAAAGAAAACGTCAGCTGTGCATTTGCTCATTTTAGAGATATTACTTGGAGTCAATCATGACATATTTCAAAAGACGTTGCATTCGAGTCGTTGAGTTCAACAAGATTATTATTAAGTCAATTATAATTTGATATATTATGAAATGGTATGCATGCCTGTCAACTTTTGATGTAATGAAAGTTTGTCTTTTAAAAACGAATGCAATGTTTGTAAAATGTATCATATAGAGGTCAGAACCCCGCGATGTAATCAACTATTGTGAATCGTTTATAATCAATATGAATGGGTCCTTTTAGTTGGTATCAGAGCTGGTATAACCGCGTCCATGTGTGGCGGGTTAGTCGTAAAGGAGGTTCTCACAGTGTGACCTGTGACGAAGCATTGGCTCTTACTCCTTGCGATCCCTTACGAGGGTTGGCAGAAGCCGAGAGGCGGGCCCTAAAATCAGTATCTGAGGTACACTCAGTGTTCGCCGGATAGTTAAGGCACTGGGTGGGACGGTGGTTGTCCAAACATGAGTCACATGTGGTATCAGAGCTGGTTTAACGCCGTTGGTGCGGGTTAGTCATTAAGGAGGTTCTCACAGTGTTACCTGTGATGAAGCATTGGCTCTTACTCCTTGCGATCCCTTACGAGGGTTGGCAATTGCCGAGAGGCAGGCCCTAAAATCAATATCTGAGGTACACTTAGTGGTCACCAGGTGGTTAGTTGGGAAGGCACTGGGTGGGACGTGTGGTGTCCCTAACTGAATTAAAGTTGGTATCAGAGCGGTGGTCTTAGCGAACCAGGTCTTGCATTAGTGTGTCTAACTGATAGTTGTTTAGATGCATTAGTGAGTCTGGACTTCGACCGTGTCTGCATGTCAAAAGTTTTGCTTATCATTTTGTGTCGAAAATCACTTGCTTATCATTCTTAATCTAGACATATCTTAATGCCTGGATTGCATGAATAGTGTATAGACAAATCCATATCTTAGCGTATCTGTTACTGTAAACTTTGCCTAGTATATTCCGTAAATCCCTCCGTAATCTACAGAATCTTTTGTTCTATATACATAGATATTCTATGTAATTAGGATACCATTCGATAGTCGAAAATCATTTCATATTGAAAAATCCTTTATTCGAAAGTACGAAATGGGACTCGTCACTAGTTCAAGTTCTTCGGAATCCGACAGCTATTCCGACATGGATGTTCACCTAAGCTCCGGAGGCAGCGGCAACAGAATGAATCAACCATCCCCAAATTCATCTGATGGGTTCGTAGTCGACTTAATCAATGGAGACGCGAAGAAGCGATCCTTTTCACCAACCGAATTTACCTCTTGGCGATGAACCTGAAGCACTTACCGGCGAACCAGTCCGAAACACCAGTTTCACCCTCATTTCCTGAATATCTCACCACGATTATATTCTATCTAAATTCTAAACCTTATTCATCCGCTCGTTCCGACCGACAATCATCCCAGAATAATGGAATAAGTCAACGAGCTTCGCGCCCAAGTTGTAGCCTTGGAAAATATGGTGCAAAACATACCAGCTTCGGCAACATCACCAGCACCAACAGTACCATTAGTAATAGCACCCATACCATCAACAATCCATGCCTCAACATCTCATTCTGTACCTCGAGTATAATCATCATTCTACGTATCGTTCTACATCAATTATCTTCGTTTTTCATGGCGATTATGTAATCTCTAATGTTTTAGAGATTATATATTCTTGTTCTAACGGTAAATCAAATGAGTTTAATATCATTTTGACTCATTAAATCCATGGTTACATCTGAAGAAAATATATATGTATATATTTTTTCATAAACATTGTAATTAAAAATTCTTTTGTACAGACTGTTAATGGTGAAAATATTTTAACGGGTAGGTAATATCCTAGAAATATTTAGATTTCACATTAATAAGTTACACTGTACATCCTTCCAATTTGATTCAATAGTCATTTACTATCCTACTTACATCCCCAGATATACGAATCCGTTCACCGCAGAATAACCATTTTCATTCAATTTCACATTCAGATTTTGACCTACCAGAATTCAACAAGTGGCATAATGAAGAAAACATGTGACAAGATAAAATTTGTTAGAAACAAACAAATTAACTATGAAAAATTTTGTTAAGAATCCACGCTAACAAAATCCTAGTTAACTGTTAATTCCTTATTACATTTAATTATCACAATTTTAATTCTCTCAATTTTATTATCGTCATTTAATTTCTATTATTTATTTTACGCACTTTAAATATCGGGACACGTATACAAGGTTTTGACATATCATATCGACGCATCTATATATTATTTGGAATAACCATAGACACTCTATATGCAGTAATGCTTGAGTTAGCTATACAGGGTTGAGGTTATATCTACAATAATATATATTACTTTGAGTTGTGATTGAGTCTGAGACATGTATATAACGGGTCACGACACGTATTAATTAATTCGAATATTATATATTAAACTATATATGAATTGTTGAACTACAAATTGTGGACTGCTAACTGTGGACTGTCAATATTGGACAATTAAAATTAATTAAAATATTGATTATAACATATGAAACTAAACAATTCTTCAAGTTTGCCACTTGATTTCATCTTAAACCTCATTTGTATCTCGACGATTACAATATGCATTTAAACCTTTCATGATTCTTGAAAACACCTCAACCAAGAGGATGAACCAACCACACTTCATCTACAGAAGAAAAGATTGATGCATATAGTTATGCACCTGAAAAACTCTCGGAACCTGAGTAAATGTTTAACACGTATCTGTGCTAGCTCCTTTGGCGTTGTTATTACCTAAAATAACTTTATAATCCCTCTTCAAAGTAGCTAATTTTGTCACAGCTTCAGCAAATCAACTTCGAATTTCATTTTGATTAGCCTATTATAACATTGATATATAAGTTTCCCTTTCGTCATCGTTACTGAAGAACCGTTTATATCCCATCACATTAGCGGTAAACTTACCAGCAACTTCATTACTCCTTGGCTTAAATCTCTCCGACAAATCACTATATTTATCTATTGAAGTCTTATCATGAACTCATCGACATCTTGTAACGATAATTACCACACCAAATACCGGGAGGCATCAATCGATAATCTCGAAATTTTTAGCTATTCTACGAAAACAATTATATATATACATATATATATATATATATATATATATATATATATATATATATATATATATATATATATATATATATATATATATATATATATATATATATATATATATATATATATATATATATATATATAACTTCTATCTCTTGGATTTACGAATTTCAATTCTGAAATTATGAAAAAGCGGTTTAGCCTATGAATCAGTTTTTTGAGTTTTGAAAAAGCTGATGAAGCAGTGAAAACTGAAGACTGCCTTAACCGTCAAAAGTTGATGATGATGAATGGAGTGTTGAAAAAGCTTAAAGATTTTGATATTGAAAAATGAATTGAGCAAACCATGAAGGAGACTCTGAACGAATCACAAGGACTAAACTTGTACATAAAGAATCCTAATGATTCTGATTCTGATGAAATCTTTAGCGAATACCTTGCTCCTCAATCGCTCTAAATCATCGTGAATGAATTTTTTCATCACAATTTGATTCAAAAATTCTAAGTTATTATCGTATCCTCTATTATAAATATCCTCGATATTTCTGAAGATAATTTCATAACTATTCTTATCCGAAATCATTTATCTTCTCACGTTATCAGTGTTACATCAGAAAGGAAACTTGTAAGACCCAAATATTTATTGTACATAATGTATTTAAGGTGTACTATGTGTGTATGGAGTGTGCACAACATGTAGGTGTTGCTTGCTCGACCGTCGAAGGAAAACTGGACGTTGTTTGAGGTACAAGGTGTGTACGTACCTTTTCAACCCCAAATAAAGTTTGTGTTGATGTTTCAAAGCCTTACCATTGGAAAGAAAATCTTATTACGTTTCCAACGATATTTGATTCATCGAAAACGGAGCTACGGTCAAAAAGTTATGGCCAAAACAAGTTTCTGAAATCTGACCTGCAGAGTGGAGCGGCGCTCCACAATGTGGCGCGGCGCGCCGAATGGGTCAGAAGCAATTTTCAGCCTTTTTAAAGGCTTTAAATGAAGGGTACTTTGGTCTTTTCACTTGGGGTCGGTTTAGGGTCATCAAAACTGATCCTTTGATCAGTTTGGATCATATTTCACTCATCAAACACTCTCATCTTCAAACCCTAGAGTGAGAGGAGAGTTTTAGAGAGAGAGAGCTCCAATTGGAGAAGAAGAAGGGTGTTTCGGGTCAAACCTCGGGTATTAAAGTTGTTCCACTCGTCAACGGCATCATTTTGGCGGTATTGGTAAGTTCTAACTCCGAATTTCATTGTTGATTTTGCTATTCAAAGTTAGGGTTTGAACTTGATTTGTTGATAAACCCATTTAGACTCATGAAGTGACTTTAGTGATGCTAGTAATCGGGTTTATTGTTATTGCTGGTGGATTTCGGTTTGGTGAACAAATTGGTTATGTTTAGAACTTGAAATTGGGTTTAATCACTAGGTTTAGTGATTGTGGAAGTATTGAAACCTATTTAGGGTTATTTGGTTGACTAACTTTGACTTTGGGTCAAATTAGGGTTTGGTGGTGATTATGACCCAATTGGCGATTTAACAAAGTTTATAAACTTAAAATGGATTAAGTTGAAGTGTTAAACCGAGTTAAATATGTTTTGGTGTCAAAACTTGCTAATAGCGTGATATTGACTTCTTATGGGTCAAACTAGGGTTTAAGTGTCATTTTGGGCAAGATAGGTGTTTAACACCTATGATCGGGTTTAATTGGCGTATTAAGACCATTCTCACTTGTGTTAGTGATTATTGGTTAATTTTGGGCGCGTTTTGTACTTGGAAGTGCATTTGGGTCAAATTTGCACTAAGTGTCAATTTGGGTTGATTTGTGAATCCATTCTAAGTGTATTGTTGTAATTATGATAATGGAATAGGTATTTTCCATTGGCGAGTTGCGGATTATTTGGAAGCTTTCATCAAGACTTCAAGGTGAGTGTTAATATCCTATATGCATATGTATGTGTAGGATGGGTGCGGGTCGGGTGAAGTGATTCTCGGCTATAGAGCTCACTTCACATATAGGTGGATTTGATGGACTTGTGCATAGGTCCAATTGGCACGGTTGTGCGTTTTGGTTGACTACCTTTGGCAAAGTACACATTTTGGGTGTACGTTATCACACGTGGTTGTGAGTGGAATAATTATGCGTGTATGTATGTAATGTATTTAATTGTGTTGTACGAATGTGGTATTGTCGCGTTGTTTAAGACACCACGTTCTATGAAACGAGTAGTATTGTCGCGGTGTTTAAGACACTACTCATTGTGGAATTGACGAGTAGTATTGTCGCGGTGTTTAAGACACTACTCATTGTGTAATTGACTTGTGGTATTGTCGCGGTGTTTAAGACACCACAATGTCATGGGAGTGGAAGTGTCGCGGTGTTCAAGACACCACTCATTGTATTGAATGAAGTGTGGATTCGTCGCGGTGTTTAAGACGCCACATTGTTGTAAGGGTGAGTTAGTCGCGGTGTTTAAGACATCACCCGGGGGACTAGTGATTACGCGGTGTGTAAGTAACACTAGTGGATGTTATGAACTCCAACGGACTTTCATGTACCGTTCCCTTGTGTACTTGGTTAACCATGGTTGTATGAGTTATGTATTGGCATATTTAATTATGAACTATATGCTTTTGGTTTTGCTAGCTATTGTGGACTTGCGGTTATTGGTATATGCACGATATGTTGCATGATTGTCGAATTGCTAATTCGTGATTAATGTTGTGTTGTCGTGATGTAGTTAACCCTCCGGGGGTAGTTATTGGCGTTGTTCACATTGACGTTGGTGAACTTACCTTATTGATGGTATTATTAGCTTGTTGCTTAGTGATCGTATGGTATACTTAGATTAGCTTGCCTTTAGGCTTGGACGCTCCGGTATGCGGTATTTGTTTATTTATGTGGCGTGTCCATTTTATGCATATATATGTATGTAGTATATTATCATTCACTAAGCGTTAGCTTACCCTCTCGTTGTTGACTCTTTTTATAGATTGCATGCGGATTGGTGGCTCGGGTAAGCGCGAGGACTAGAAGACGTGCATAGTTGCTTTAGTGACTTACTTTTGGATCACTTAGGATTGGGTAGCGTATTCCCAATCGCCTTGCTCGGCTTTGTTGTATTAAAAGTCTTTTGGTCAAATATTGTATTTCGGTACTTAAGGTGGTAAAATGGGTCGTTGTGGGACCCGCTTCGTAAACTCAATTTTATTAATTAAACGTGCTAGTTTTATATATATGAATTTATGGTTAAAAGCGTTTTGGCTAAAAATGTCGGGAACTAGTCAAACATTTTCGTTAAATTGACTTCCGGGGACAGCGGGCTGTCCAGGTGGTTTGGCGCGCCGCGCACCCACCTGGCGCGCCGCGCAAATGAACTGCACCAGAAATTTTTTTTTTATGTTGTGAAATTTAACGGGAATTGTCGTGGTTTGGTTTGGGTTGTTACAAGTGGTATCAGAGCATGGTCTAAGGGATTTAGGTGACTTGAGATAGGTGCCTAGACTTAGACTTTTGTGTGTGCTTAAATTGTTGCGGGACTTGTAGGATTTCGGGTCGGAATGGGTTTAGTTAGTGCCTTGTTTATAGGTCGACTAACGTATATATTAGTAATGCGGATATTATTAATATGCTTTTGTGTTGTGGTAATAATTCTCGCGTGTGTTTGTATCGCGTAGAATTTTGGTTGTGTTTGTTCTTATCATCGAGCGAGGCGGTCGTTGTACTAACGAGTCGATGCGGCGTGTGTGCGTAATAAGAACTTGCAAACCTTATTACGGGTGCAAATCGTGTCTAACAAGTGATGTACGACGAGTGTTTAGCAAGATGGGACGGAGTTGTGCGTGCGATTTTATACGTTCGTGATCTAATCGTTTTGCATTTTGAGATTGACGACGCGAAACGAGATCGAGGCGAATAACGTGGAGTTTAACACTAGAGTTGCGGCCGCCGTTGCGGAGCAAATGAGAGCGTTTCGAGAAGAAATGGATAGGAAGTATTCCAAACTTCAAAGTAGTGGCGAAATGAAGCGTTATCTTAAGAGCTTCATGAGGACTAAACCACCGATGTACGACGGGAAACCGGATCCATTGGTAAGCACAACTTGGATTTCGGATGTCGAAGGGCGTTTTCGCACGATTGATTGCCCTCCCGAGAAGAAGAAGAGGCTCGCAACTAGTTTGTTGCGGGGTAGGGCAAGGGATTGGTTGGATGGTAAGATTGATCTTGTTGGTGGTGAAATGTTTATGGTCTTATCGTGGGACGAGTTTAAGGAGGAATTCTTCGAGGAGTTCCGGACTTCGGCCGATTTGTGGGAATTGCGTAATGAGTTGCGAAACTTGCGACAAGGATCTATGGATTTGAGTACTCTCAAGACGACCTTTATGGCGAAGGCTCGTTTTTGTTCGTAGTATTTGGGAAGTGATCGTTTGTTAATGGGGGATTTCTATTGGACTTTGAATGACGACTTGAAAAGTAAAATTAGTCGTGGTCAAGCGAAATCGTTTTCGGAATTATTCGACTTGGCTAGGGGTTTCGAGTCGCATACACGATCGAAGAAGGGTGAACCTTCAAGGGAGATAAGGGTTGTTTCTTATGGTGCTCCGAGTAAGAGGACTAAGGGTCCGAGCGTGAGCACGGGTGGTACACGGACGGGTATATCGGATTCTAGTGCGCCTAGGTGTTACAATTGTGGCGTGAGGGGTCACAAATATTGGGAATGTTCGGTACCAAAGGGTGGTAGTATGGTGTGCTTTAATTGCCAAAAAGAAGGACATCGTAAGTCGGAACGTCCTAAGTTAGCGGGGACGGGTGCGGCGAGGAGACGTTAAGGCACGTTTCATTTTAATAAATATGTCTTTTGATTGTTTATCGAGTGCCGTTTGGAAGTGAGTTGTTAAATGCCTTGGTTTGTGCATATTGTTGTTATGGGTGACGTTCCTAATGGAAGTACCCTATGGTGACGTTTGATTGTCGGGCGAAGGGCGTAAGACTTGGTGCAACCAAGCATTCCTTGATATTTGAGAAATGTTTCTACCAAGCCACGGAAATGGTTTTGGTGTTCGATTGTTAAGCGCGTGTTCGCTTTTATGTTGAAGTGATGAACCATGAGGTTCGTCGGGTGGTTGGAACCCTTGAGATCGAGTGTTTTTAATCTCGATGTCTGTTGGTAATGGAGTCTACATGATGCAACATTAGGTGCCTCTTTTATACCTACTAGCGTGGTGTTCGACTCCGATTGTATTGCGGTACGCTTTCGTTCAAAGTGTATAAGGATTGGTTAAAATCCTTCGTGAACTCGAGGTTAGAGCGAGATGTGGTGATGGGTCGTGTGTACCCAATCGTTGGTAAAGTCTACATTTGGTAGCACTGTACGGTAGTACGAGTTATGGATATGGAACGTAGTTCCAAGTGGGGGAGTTACACTCCCGCACGAGGAAGTTTTAGGGTGAGATTTCGGATAGTGCTTATGGTAGATCCGAAACTTGTGTTGGGACCTAGTTTTTGGTCGATTTGTGGTGGAGTACAATTTTGGTTCAAGTTGTACTATTGGTTTGGATTTAAATTACCACCGAGGTGGTAATGTGGTAAATCTCATTGAGAGATAATGGATGTGTTTGGCGAGCAAGGTGAAATCCCTCGGTTAAGGGATGTGTGTGTGTCGGATTCTCTTTTAGAGAATTATTGTTTGGTTCCTATGTTTGATATAGGTGGTTCTTGCTCGATTGTGGGTGGTTAGTGGTATCCGTTAGGGTTCCCCATAGTGTAGCAGAGCGCGATGTTGCACTACTCGATGTTTGAGGCCAAGTGCGTATGAGATTGGTGAAGCATGACCTTCGGGGTCCGCTGACTTCATCATGGTATTGTTGATTGGTGAAGCATGACCTTTGGGGTCCGCTGACTTCATCATGGGATTATATCGGTGAAGCATGACCGTTGACGGGGTCCGCTGACTTCATCGGGTGTTGAGTGATCTATCGGTTGTTTTATACACCGATGGTGGGATCGTGAGGACCATGTTGTGTGATTAGGGATGCGATAGCCGTATTTCGCTCACATGTCGTTACGGGCGTGACAATGGTCGATTTTGTACGCCTAGGGTTTTAAGTTGTTATAGTCGATTGGACGCTAGCGGTTCTAGTCGTTCGCTTATGATGTTACGGTAGTTGCGTATTGGTTGTATTATGCGCTACAAGGGATGTTTAGTGATTGGTGTTATCCGTAAGGATTCGTTTGGTTCGGTCTTCATCGTTTCGGGTTGTTGACCTTAGGTTGAGACTTGGTTGCTTTAGCACGGTACTTGGTAATGGTACGCTAGAGGAGTGATATCTCGGTTAGAGATGGGATGAGTTTCCCGATGCGAGGGAATGAGTATGGTTTTAGTGCTCGGATTGTAGATTTGAGAAAAATCGTGGATGACGATTTAGTTGTGGAAGGCGATTCGTCGGGAAGAATTGCTTAGGAAAGTCGGATTGGGACTTATGTTGAGGACCGTGGAGTGTGGTCCGTTTGGTTAAGTGACGAGGATCACGAGGACGTGATCGATTCTAAGTGGGGGAGAGTTGTAAGACCCAAATATTTATTGTACATAATGTATTTAAGGTGTACTATGTGTGTATGGAGTGTGCACAACATGTAGGTGTTGCTTGCTCGACCATCGAAGGAAAACTGGACGTTGTTTGAGGTACAAGGTGTGTACGTACCTTTTCAACCCCAAATAAAGTTTGTGTTGATGTTTCAAAGCCTTACCATTGGAAAGAAAATCTTATTACGTTTCCAACGATATTTGATTCATCGAAAACGGAGCTACGGTCAAAAAGTTATGGCCAAAACAAGTTTCTGAAATCTGACCTGCAGAGTGGAGCGGCGCTCCACAATGTGGCGCGGCGCGCCGAATGGGTCAGAAGGAATTTTCAGCCTTTTTAAAGGCTTTAAATGAAGGGTACTTTGGTCTTTTCACTTGGGGTCGGTTTAGGGTCATCAAAACTGATCCTTTGATCAGTTTGGATCATATTTCACTCATCAAACACTCTCATCTTCAAACCCTAGAGTGAGAGGAGAGTTTTAGAGAGAGAGAGCTCCAATTGGAGAAGAAGAAGGGTGTTTCGGGTCAAACCTCGGGTATTAAAGTTGTTCCACTCGTCAACGGCATCATTTTGGCGGTATTGGTAAGTTCTAACTCCGAATTTCATTGTTGATTTTGCTATTCAAAGTTAGGGTTTGAACTTGATTTGTTGATAAACCCATTTAGACTCATGAAGTGACTTTAGTGATGCTAGTAATCGGGTTTATTGTTATTGTTGGTGGATTTCGGTTTGGTGAACAAATTGGTTATGTTTAGAACTTGAAATTGGGTTTAATCACTAGGTTTAGTGATTGTGGAAGTATTGAAACCTATTTAGGGTTATTTGGTTGACTAACTTTGACTTTGGGTCAAATTAGGGTTTGGTGGTGATTATGACCCAATTGGCGATTTAACAAAGTTTATAAACTTAAAATGGATTAAGTTGAAGTGTTAAACCGAGTTAAATATGTTTTGGTGTCAAAACTTGCTAATAGCGTGATATTGACTTCTTATGGGTCAAACTAGGGTTTAAGTGTCATTTTGGGCAAGATAGGTGTTTAACACCTATGATCGGGTTTAATTGGCGTATTAAGACCATTCTCACTTGTGTTAGTGATTATTGGTTAATTTTGGGCGCGTTTTGTACTTGGAAGTGCATTTGGGTCAAATTTGCACTAAGTGTCAATTTGGGTTGATTTGTGAATCCATTCTAAGTGTATTGTTGTAATTATGATAATGGAATAGGTATTTTCCATTGGCGAGTTGCGGATTATTTGGAAGCTTTCATCAAGACTTCAAGGTGAGTGTTAATATCCTATATGCATATGTATGTGTAGGATGGGTGCGGGTCGGGTGAAGTGATTCTCGGCTATAGAGCTCACTTCACATATAGGTGGATTTGATGAACTTGTGCATAGGTCCAATTGGCACGGTTGTGCGTTTTGGTTGACTACCTTTGGCAAAGTACACATTTTGGGTGTACGTTATCACACGTGGTTGTGAGTGGAATAATTATGCGTGTATGTATGTAATGTATTTAATTGTGTTGTACGAATGTGGTATTGTCGCGTTGTTTAAGACACCACGTTCTATGAAACGAGTAGTATTGTCGCGGTGTTTAAGACACTACTCATTGTGGAATTGACGAGTAGTATTGTCGCGGTGTTTAAGACACTACTCATTGTGTAATTGACTTGTGGTATTGTCGCGGTGTTTAAGACACCACAATGTCATGGGAGTGGAAGTGTCGCGGTGTTCAAGACACCACTCATTGTATTGAATGAAGTGTGGATTCGTCGCGGTGTTTAAGACGCCACATTGTTGTAAGGGTGAGTTAGTCGCGGTGTTTAAGACATCACCCGGGGGACTAGTGATTACGCGGTGTGTAAGTAACACTAGTGGATGTTATGAACTCCAACGGACTTTCATGTACCGTTCCCTTGTGTACTTGGTTAACCATGGTTGTATGAGTTATGTATTGGCATATTTAATTATGAACTATATGCTTTTGGTTTTGCTAGCTATTGTGGACTTGCGGTTATTGGTATATGCACGATATGTTGCATGATTGTCGAATTGCTAATTCGTGATTAATGTTGTGTTGTCGTGATGTAGTTAACCCTCCGGGGGTAGTTATTGGCGTTGTTCACATTGACGTTGGTGAACTTACCTTATTGATGGTATTATTAGCTTGTTGCTTAGTGATCGTATGGTATACTTAGATTAGCTTGCCTTTAGGCTTGGACGCTCCGGTATGCGGTATTTGTTTATTTATGTGGCGTGTCCATTTTATGCATATATATGTATGTAGTATATTATCATTCACTAAGCGTTAGCTTACCCTCTCGTTGTTGACTCTTTTTATAGATTGCATGCGGATTGGTGGCTCGGGTAAGCGCGAGGACTAGAAGACGTGCATAGTTGCTTTAGTGACTTACTTTTGGATCACTTAGGATTGGGTAGCGTATTCCCAATCGCCATGCTCGGCTTTGTTGTATTAAAAGTCTTTTGGTCAAATATTGTATTTCGGTACTTAAGGTGGTAAAATGGGTCGTTGTGGGACCCGCTTCGTAAACTCAATTTTATTAATTAAACGTGCTAGTTTTATATATATGAATTTATGGTTAAAAGCGTTTTGGCTAAAAATGTCGGGAACTAGTCAAACATTTTCGTTAAATTGACTTCCGGGGACAGCGGGCTGTCCAGGTGGTTTGGCGCGCCGCGCACCCACCTGGCGCGCCGCGCAAATGAACTGCACCAGAAATTTTTTTTTTATGTTGTGAAATTTAACGGGAATTGTCGTGGTTTGGTTTGGGTTGTTACAAAACTGTTTTCGTTTCTAAATTCTGAAAAATTCGAATCAAAATATGAATGTTTTTGAAGTAGTGTTGAGAACTGAAGCATGAGTTTGTATAATATAATGACACTTGATCAACATGATTATATTACAGTAAGTCATGCTGAATTTCTAATGAAACGTGATGATTCACAGACCATACCGTCATCATGTGCCATGTTACACGACTCTTACATTCTACCTCATTTCCAAACACATTAAGAACATATCTTCTTGATAATTCTATCTTCCCGGATATTCTGGTAATTTAACCAATCAAGATCGTGCTATTACGTTCCTTTCTACTTAGAACATTAGGATTATTCGAAGCTCCATACTTACGAATTCTGGACCATTACTCGCTTTACTAGAGGTCAAGAAGAGAATAAAAAGGCAAAGAGCTCAAAAATATAAGAGAAAATATAAAGCCCAATAATAACACGAAGGTCACAAACCGTGGATATTAATACGAATAGCAATATAAAGACACTATAGAATTAAGAATAATTTTACCCTAAGGTAATAGTAGAAGTAAACAGATTTTTCTGGTGGAAGATTGAAAAGAAGGATGACAGAAATGATAATTAGGAAAATATCAAGGATTAGAATGGGATTAAGCATTTTCACAATCTTTTGGATGTATGGACTAAGAAAGAAAGTATAGGAATGGTGAAAATAATGGAACGGAAAAAGTTTAATTTATAATGGAAATATCGGACAGAGAAATCGAGACAGATCACCGTATGTAATTATAGAGATATTAATCTCCTTAATTACCGAAGAGTCAAACCTTACATAGATTTCGAAGATTTTCTTTAAATCCCTTGAATTCCGGAATTCAATCAAGACATCGTCAAAAGTTAAGATGAACTTTATCTTTCCTAAATTCAACCCGACTACGTCAAAAATTAAGACAAATCTTTACTTCTTCATTTCACTCTTTTGTGATAGCTTCAATTATACTCATCGCGTAAACAAATTGTTTTATCCATATTACTCAATGATGATAAAACTCATATTCGTCATGAAAACATATTTATTGTTAGTCATGATGACCTCGATCAAATTTCGGGACGAAATTTCTTTAACGGGTAGGTACTGTGACGACCCGGAAATTTCTGACCAAATTTAAACCTTATTTGTATATGATTTCGACACGATAAGCAAAGTCTGTAATGTTGAGTCTCAAAATTTTTGAACTGTTTCATATATTCAATTGACCTTCGACTGCTCTCGACGATTCACGAACAATTAATTGTAAATAGATATGTGTGTATGTATATATGAATAATAATTTAAAATATAAATTGAAGTATTATATGTTGTTGTTATAAAAAAAATTAATAAAATAAAAATAGGATATTATAATAATTAGTATTTAAAATATATCTCTATATATAAATAAAGTATATTAAAAATAAATATTAAATGATTGTAATACTCATTTGATGTTTCGATTGATATTAAGCAAGTTAAATTTAAACTTATGTAATTTTAAAATAAACGGTGATTCGAAAATGAGTTTTATAAATTTTAAGCTTAATAATAATATATGTAGAACTGGTTTGTCAAATTTTAAAACTTTTTATATTTTACTTAGGGGTTGGGAGTGAATAATTAATGTAATTTTTATTTAATAATTAGTGACCAAATTTTATACCATAATGACCAAAATAAATAAATATAGTTAATCTAAAAATTTGGGATTTTTCCGAAGACTTTTATCCGCCCCTGATTTCAAATAGTACACGATACACGGACCATGGAGAAGTGTCGACAGAACTAATAGTTATTTCCTCCCGTGATTAAATTATTAACCTACTATTTTTGTTTTAATCATAATATGAATATGTTTATTATATATGTACATGATGATACATATTGAAAATACATTCATCACCACTGCACCTTCCCACTCTCGTTTGCCAAATACCCCGATCACCTCTATCACACCAAACCATCACCGAGCACCTTACCTTCGGTGTCCTCATGACCACCACGAGCCACCGGAGAACCACCGAAGGTCACCACAAACCACCTTCTCTCTTCTCTCTCTCTTCTTAAATCACCACCAATTGAAATCGACACCCTAAACTCACTTACTGTTTCGTTTATGTTTATGACCGGGAACCCTCACCACATCTTTCTCCTATCCTTCTTAGTGAACCCATTTAAAACAAACCACCACCTTTTGATTACCACAACACCATCACAGCCGCTGCAAAGTTTTTTTTTCTAATGCCTGACTTTTATTGCTACTGCAAACGTTGTAAATAACCACAAGAATTTGCTACCCATTAACCACCATCAATCGCCCTTTGTTGCTGCTTCCTCTTTGTTCCTATTCTTTTGCTTGACTTGGATAACTCAACGTCTTTCTTTGGCATTTAAGATGGCCATGGAGGTTAAATGGTTTAGAGGTTTTGTGTCAAGTTTCTTCATCAATGAGTGCTCAAACATGAAACTTATTTTGTTGATGATATCGGCCCTACTTGTTGTGACCCGAAATTTTCCATGTTTATATATATTAAATGAAGTTGATATTTACAAGATTAAATGTTTCCAACATGTTAAGCAATCAAACTTGTTAAGACTTGATTAATTGAAATAGATTTCATGTAGACAATTGACCACCCAAGTTGACCGGCGATTCATGAACGTTAAAACTTGTAAAAACTATATGATGAGATATATATATATGGATATGTATATAGCTAACATGATATTATGAAAAGTAAGTATCTCACTAGGTATATTAACAATGAGTTATATACATAAAATGAGACTATTGAATTATGAAACTCGAAATGATATATATAACGATTATCGTTATAGCAACGCCTTACTAAATACATATGTATCATATTAAAATATATTCATTGTTGGTGATTTGTGTCACCAATATGATTTCAGTGTAATGGGATTAATTTGTTAACCAAAATAACCTTGATAAATATCAAACAAGTTTGGGAAAGTGTGGAGTGCACACTTGTTTGAACTTATCTTGATTATGACGGGGGTTCGGGGGCAGCGCCCCTGATGGCGGGGTCCAAGGGGCAGAGCTCCTGGCTGGGATCGAGCTGCCAGGTCAGCTCGGAGATTTTTTTGTTTGGGTTAATATCGCTTTATTAAAAATGTGTTAAAATTTGATTTAAAGCTTTCAACAATATTAAATGAGATCGTTAACTTAAAGCTCTCAAAAAACAACACTTACATGTAACGACTAACGATGACTTAACGACTCAGTTAAAATGAATACACATGTAGTGTATTAAGATGTATTAGTACACTTTTGAAAGACTTCAAGACACATATCAAAGTACTTCTACTTAGTAAAAATGCTTACAATTACATTTCCATTCATTTTCATCAACAATTCTACTCGTAGTCATTCAGTATTCGTACCCGTATTATACACAGCTTCTAGACGTACTTACTATGAGTATATACCAATAGGAACTAGCATGAGATTTCACTCTTGATTATGTCATGCATGACTAATCAAATTTAACTTCTACCATAAACTAGTCAACTAACTAGAGCTCCTTTTAACCCCATTCACCACTCATTATTCACCACTCACCAATCAATCCATTTCACTTCCAATTCTCGTTCTAATTCTCTCTAAACACACACACACTCTTATGAACGAAATTTCCAGTAAACTAATTATCATCTTCATCAAAAATTACTTCAAGAATCAAGCTATAATCATCATAGGAAGAACACTTCAAGAACACTTCGAAAATCCTTTCAAGTTTGCTAGTTTACTTTCAATCTTGCAAATCCATTCCAAGTAATCATCTAAGATCAAGAAACCTTTGTTAATTATAGTAGGTTATCTTTCTTATTCAAGGTAATATTCATATCCAAACTTTAATTCGATTTCTATAACTATAAAATATCTTAATTCGAGTGATAATCTTACTTGAACTTGTTTTCGTGTCATGATTCTACTTCAAGAACTTTCAAGCCATACGAGAATCCTTTGAAGCTAGATCAATTTTTGTCACTTCCAGTAGGTTTACCTACTAAACTTGAGGTAGTAATGATGTTCTAAGCATCATCCGATTCATATATATAAAACTATTTTATTCGAAGATTATAACATGTAATCACTAGAACATAGTTTAGTTAACTCTAAACTTGTTCACAAACAAAGTTAATCCTTCTAACTTAACTTTTAAAATCAACTAAACACATGTTCTATATCTATATGATATCCTAACTTAATGATTTAGAACCTGGAAACACGAAGAACACCGTAAAACCGGGTATACGCCGTCGTAGTAAAACCGGAGGCTGTTTTGGTTTGGATAATTAAAAACTATGATAAACTTTGATTTAAAAGCTATTCTTCTAAGAAAATGATTTTTATTATGAACATGAATCTATATCCAAAAATCATGGTTAAACTCACAGTGGAATTATGTTTTCCAAAATGGTCACCTAGACGTCGTTCTTTCGACTGAAATGACTACCTTTACAAAAACAACTTGTAACCTATATTTTCGACTATAAACTTATACTTTTTCTGTTTAGATTCATAAACTTAAGTTCAATATGAAACCATAGCAACTTGAATCACTCAAAACGGATTTAAAACGAAGAAGTTATGCGTAAAACAAGATCGAATAATTTTGCTTGTTGTAGCTACGTGAAATTTGTAACAAATCTATACAAATCATAACTTAACCAACTTATATTGTATTATACATGTATTCTAACATATATTATGTAATCTTGGTATACCATAGACACGTATACAATGTTTTTACATATCATATCGACCCATCTATATATATTATTTGGAACAACCATAGACACTCTATATGCAGTAATGTTTGAGTTAGCTATACAGGGTTGAGGTTGATTCCAAAATAATATATATACTTTGAGTTGTGATCGAGTCTAAGGCTTGTAGACACTGGGTCGTGGATTGATTCGAGATAATATATATATTGATTTATTTCTGTACATCTAACTGTGGACAACTAGTTGTAGGTTACTAACGAGGACTGCTGACTTAATAAACTTAAATCGTTAAAACGTAATAAAAATGTTGTGAATGTATTTTGATCATACTTTGTTATATATGTACATATTTTTTATAGGTTCGTGAATCGACCCGTGGCCAAGTCTTATTTTCCGAAGAAGTGAAAATCTGTGAAAGTGAGTTATAGTCCCATTTTTACTATCTAATATTTTTGGGATGAGAATACATGCAGTTTTGAAAATGATTTACAAAATAGACACAAGTATTGAAACTACATTTTATGTTGAATCGTTATACCGAATATCGCCCTTGTTGAACTTGGTAGCCTAAGAATTGGTGTTTATTATAATTGCCACCAATTGACGCGAATCATAAAGATAGATCTATGGGCTTTGACATGCCCCAGTCAGAGAATTTGAACTGCTTTAGTACTTAGATATTTATATATGGGGATATTCTAGATGCATTTGTTAATGTCAGTTACCAGGTGTTCAACCATATGAATGATTTTTATTCAGATTGCATGTTATTGAAAGATGAAATCTTGTGGTCTATTATTACAATTTGATATATAGGTTAAACCTATAACTCACCAACATTTTTGTTGACGTTTAAAGTATGTTTATTCTCAGGTGATTATTAAGAGCTTCCGCTGTTGCATACTAATTTATAGACAAGAGTTGGAGTCAGCATGCTTGTATAATATGGTTTAAAAACTGCATTCGAAGACATATATATTGCTGTGTAATATTATTGTAAACCATTATGTAATGGTCGTGTAAAAATGCTATATTTTAGATTATCATTATTTGATAATCGTCGTAATATTTTAAAGGTTATGGTTTGTTTTAAAAATCGAATGCAGTCTTTGAAAAACATCTCATATAGAGGTAAAAACCTCACAACGAAATCAATTAATATGGAACGTTTATAATCGATATGAACGGGACATTTCAGTTGGTATCAGAGCGTTGGTCTTAGAGAACCAGAAATTTGCATTAGTGTGTCTAACCGAGTTTGTTAGGATGCATTAGTGAGTCTGGACTTCGGCCGTGTTTACTTTAAAAACGATTGCTTAATATTTTTGTTGGAAACTATATATTTTTACATGTAAATATTATGTGGTATATTACTAATGTGTTAGCTAATGTGTAATAGATGTCTACTTCCAGTACCAATCCCATCGACTCACCTAATAACAATAAAGAGTCAAATATACTTTGGGAAGATTCACAAATTCCCGAAGAGGAACCGGAAGAAGAGGAACCTGAAGAAGAGGAACCGAAATGAGAGGAACCGGAAGAAGAAGAGGTTCCGGAGGAAGAAATAATAATAACTACAGAAAAACGATTAAATAAAAGAAAATCATCAACAAATGGTCCAAAGTTAAAAATGGTTTGTGGTGTCTCCGCGGAGGAGGAAAAATATTGGGAAAATTATCAATTTTCTGATGAATCGGATCCCGATGAAGATTCCGATGATTTTATAGAAATTACCCCGACCCAATTTGAAAAAGCAAAAGAAAACAATAAGGGAAAAGGTATCAAAATAGATAAATCTAATTCCAACCCCGATGAACTTTATGTTAACATGAAATATCCCGATGGGAAATACCGTCAACACCCGTATTTCATAAGTTTTAACTATAACCCTGGGACATCTAAGCCACCAGGTTTTTCTAAACTATTTGTGAAAACAACGGCTCGTATTAGAGGAACAACATATACCCCTAGGAAATTAGCGAAACGAACCAAGTCTGAAGAGGAAGAAACAAGTGAGTCAGAATGAAGAGGAGTAATCATGTTGTGTAATATATGTATTGTAGTGTGCTTGTACTTTGATGATATATGTAAAAATTGCTTGTATTGTTTGTTAACTATCCTTTACAAATCTAATCCTGGTCTATTTGACAGTATAAAACACACAATGGAAGTTAAGGATAGACAACCAAATATTTTAGAAGACCTACCCGGGGAAATGATTGATGAAATCTTGTCTAGAGTCGGTCAGAATTCATCGGCACAATTATTTACAGAAAAATTAGTTTGTCGAACATTTGAAAGACGTTCCATGCATGCCTTAATTTATAAAAGGCTTTATTTTGAAAGATGGGGTATATCACATTGGGGAGACTTTAAGTTACGCCGTGTTTTCTTTAAGGCATTAAATGCGGAAAACCCAAGTGCAATTTTACGCTACGGGTTAAGAACCTATTTTGACTCAACATATCCCAACATACAACTTCGTGCTTTAGAAAGAGCTTCTAACATGCAACATAAAGACGCATGTTATGCTTACGGGTTAGTGATGTTCGCTTCTCATCAAAGTGAGAAAAAGAACATCGGATTACAACTTTTAAATAAAACCTTCCCACAAGTGACGGTTCGGTAGTTGGGGTGAGAAACAAGGTTTTTAGATTATTACGGGGCTGTTGGGCATTACGTAACCCCCGTCCTTTTGAAAACATTACTACATGCTGTCTTGTCAACGACCACAACGGTTACGTTCCACAAGATCAAGGATGGGAGATCGTATTAATAAAACCAGAATGCATGACTTGTTTCTGGAATTATGAATTACGTGTCTTTATTGCTTTTGCTGAATGACTGGCGTATTAACTAGATTTGTCTTCACAATTTCCTTGTATCAAAGATATTGTGTGCTATATTTTATGCTATATGTAAAATAGCGGTATTGTAAATTTGTAAAATATTGTATATAAGTTTGAACGCGAAATATTATTGTAATCAGTTTTTCATAAAGAATTGTAGTAGTTGAATTGTATATTAGCTACTAAGTATGAACTTAACGGGTAGGTACTACCCGAATGGAAAATTATAAAATGCTAATATGAAGAAAAAGCTTTTATAAATAAGTTCATATTATGCTACGAAATACTATTGACTACTCTTAATATTCTATATGATTAACTTAATTCTTTTGGCTATTTTTGAAGGAAATGGCACCGACTACTCATCAGAACTTGAACATGAGCGACGAAGACTTCCGTGTTTTCCTGGCTGCGGACATAGCCGCAGTGCAGGCCGCAATGCAAAATAACAACAATAACTCTGGTTCTAGCAGTGGAACTAATTCCACAAGAAATTGTGTAGGATGCTCCTACAAAGAATTTACTGCCTGCAAACCTTTGGAATTCGATGGAACCAAGGGTCCAATCGGATTAAAACGGTGGACTGAAAAGGTTGAATCGGTGTTTACCATAAGTAAATGTACTGAAGAAGACAAAGTAAAGTACGCTACGTATACCTTCACAGGTACTGCGTTAACATGGTGGAACACCTATCTCGAGCCGGTGGGACAAGATGCTGCTTACGCATTATCGTGGTCAGCATTCAAGCACTTGATGAATGAGCAGTACCGTCCCAGAAACGAGGTCAATAAGCTCAAGGTAGAGCTTAGAGGGTAACAAACACAAGAATTTGATATTACCACGTACGAACGACGATTCACAGAGTTGTGCCTATTATGTCCAGGAGCGTTCGAAGATGAAGAAGAGAAGATCGACGCGTTTGTAAAAGGGTTACCAGAAAGGATTCAAGAAGATGTAAGTTCACATGAGCCAGCCTCCATACAAAAGGCAAGTCGAATGGCTCATAAACTCATAAATCATATTGAGGGAAGAATTAAAGAGCAGGCGGCCGAAGAAGCCAACACGAAACAAGTCAAGAGGAAGTGGGAAGAAAACAGTGACAAGAGTCACCAACAAAACAACAGTAACTATCGCTTCAACAACCAACACAGCAATCATAACTACAATCGCCCCATTTTTTGCAAAAACAAACGCAACAAAAACTATCCCAACGACAACAACAACAACCACAATAACCATCCTAACAACAATAACAATCGCAACAACAACCAAATCAATAATAACAATGGCAACAACAATTAAAACAATAAATGTCTAAGGTGTGGAGGGTATCATCCAGATAAGTTCTGTGTAGTAGTGTGTACCAAGTGTAACAGAACCAGACATAGTGTAACAAAGTGTGATGCCTATGGACCAAAGGCATATAAAAATAACAGAACAAATAATTCCATTATTTGTTACGGATGCGGAAAGCCTGGACATTTCAGCAAAGCATGCCCTAATCAAGGGAATAATAGTGGGCAAGGCCGTGGACGAGTCTTAAACATTAATTTGGCAGAAGTGCAGGAAGACCCGGAGCTTGTTACGGGTATGTTTCTTATTGACGATAAATCTGCTTATGTTTTATTTGATTCGGGTGCGGATAGAAGCTATATGAGTAGAGATTTTTGTGCCAAATTAAATTGTCCAATAATGCCTTTGGATAATAAATTTTTACTCGAATTAGCAAACGGTAAAATAATTACAGCAGATAAAGTATGTCGGGATAGAGAAATTAAATTGGCTGACGAAACGTTTAAGATTGACTTAATACCAGTCGAGTTAGGGAGTTTTGACGTAATAATTGGCATGGACTGGTTGAAAAAGATGAGAACAGAGGTCGTTTGTTACAAAAATGCGATTCGCATTATGCGCGAAAAAGAAAAACCTTTAATGGTGTACGGAGAAAAGAACAACACGAAGTTAAATCTTATTAGTAGTTTGAAGGCACAAAAACTAATAAGAAAAGGTTGCTATGTCATTCTAGCACAAATCAAAGAAGTCAAACCTGAAGAAAAGAACATCAGTGATGTTCCCGTCGCAAAAGAATTTTCCGATGTATTTTCGAAAGAATTACTGGGACTACCTCCACACCGATCTGTTGAATTTCAAATAGATCTCATACCAGGAGCTGCACCAATCGCTCGTGCTCCATACAGACTCGCACCCAGCGAAATGAAGAAATTACAAAGTCAATTACAAGAACTGTTAGAATGTGGTTTCATTCGACCAAGCACATCACCGTGGGGAGCTCCTGTTTTGTTTGTCAAAAAGAAGGATGGTACATTTAGATTGTGTATCGACTACCGAGAGTTGAACAAACTTACCATCAAGAACTGTTATCCACTACCGAGAATCGACGACTTATTTGATCAACTACAAGGCTCGTCAGTTTATTCGAAGATCGATTTACGTTCCGGGTATCATCAAATGCGGGTGAAGGAGGATGATATTCCAAAGACTGCTTTTAGAATGCGTTACGATCATTACGAGTTTATGGTTATGCCGTTTGGATTGACTAACGCACCAGCTGTGTTCATGGACCTCATGAACCGAGTGTGTGGGCCATATATTGACAAATTTGTCATTGTTTTCATCGATGACATACTCATTTACTCAAAGAATGATCAAGAGCACGAAGAACATTTGAGAAAAGTGCTAGAATTATTGAGGAAGGAACAACTGTACGCAAAATTTTCAAAGTGTACATTTTGGTTGGAAGAAGTTCAATTCCTCGGTCACATAGTGAACAAAGAAGGTATTCAAGTAGATCCGGCAAAGATTGAAACCGTTGTAAAGTGGGAAACCCCGAAAACTCCGAATCATATACGCCAATTTTTAGGACTGGCTGGTTACTACAGAAGGTTCATCCAAGATTTTTTCAAAATAGCAAAACCCTTGACTGCATTAACGCATAAAGGGAAGAAATTTGAATGGAAGGATGAGCAGGAGAAAGCGTTTCAATTGTTGAAGAAAAGTTTAACTAAGGCACCTATATTGTCATTGCCTGAAGGGAACGATGATTTTGTGATATATTGTGACGCCTTAAAGCAAGGCCTCGGTTGTGTATTAATGCAACGAATGAAGGTAATTGCTTATGCGTCTAGACAATTGAAGATTCACGAGCAGAATTATATGACACACGATTTGGAATTGGGCGCTGTTGTTTTTGCATTAAAGACTTGGAGGCACTACTTATATGGGGTTAAAAGTATCATATATACCGATCACAAAAGTCTCCAACATATATTTGATCAAACACAACTGAACATGAGGCAACGTAGGTGGATTGAATTGTTGAATGATTACGACTTTGAGATTCGTTACCACCCGGGGAAGGCGAATGTGGTAGCAGATGCTTTGAATAGAAAGGACAGAGAACCTATACGGGTAAAAGCTATGAATATAATTATTCGTACTAACCTGACTACTCAAATAAAGGAGGCGCAACAGGGAGTTTTAAAAGAAGGAAAATTGAAGAATGAAATACCCAAAGGATCGGAGAAACATCTTAATATTCGGGATGAAGAAACTTGATATAGGGCTGAAAGAATTTGGGTACCAAAGTTTGGAAATGTGAGAGAAATGGTACTTAAGGAAGCCCATAAAACCAGATATTCAATACATCACGGAGCGAGAAAGATGTACGCGGACAGTAAAAGAAAAGATATAGAATTTGAGATTGGAGAAATGGTTATGCTTAAGGTTTTACCTTGGAAAAGCGTTGTTCAATTTGGTAAACGGGGGAAACTAAATCCAAGGTACATTGGACCATTCAAGATAATAGATCGTGTCGGACCAGTAGCTTACCGACTTGACTTACCTCAACAACTCGCCGGGGTACATAATACTTTTCATGTCTCGAATCTGAAGAAATATTTTGCTAAAGAAGATCTCACTATTCCGTTAGACGAAATCCAAATCAACGAAAAACTTCAATTCATCGAAGAACCCGTTGAAATAATGGATCGTGAGGTTAAAAGACTTAAGCAAAATAAAATACCATTCGTTAAGGTTCGATGGAATGCTCGTAGAGGACCCGAGTTCACCTGGGAGCATGAAGATCAAATGAAGGTGAAATACCCGCACCTATTTCCAGAAGATGCGTCAACACCTCCAACTTCTTAAAAATTTCGGGACAAAATTTATTTAACGGGTAGATACTGTAGTGACCCGAATTTTTCCATGTTTATATATATTAAATGAAGTTGATATTTACATGATTAAATGTTTCCAACATGTTAAGCAATCAAACTTGTTAATACTTGATTAATTGAAATAGATTTCATGTAGACAATTGACCACCCAAGTTGACCGGCGATTCATGAACGTTAAAACTTGTAAAAAACTATATGATGAGATATATATATATATATATATATATATATATATATATATATATATATATATATATGGATATGTATATAGCTAACATGATATTATGAAAAGTAAGTATCTCACTAGGTATATTAACAATGAGTTATATACATAAAATGAGACTATTGAATTATGAAACTCGAAACGATATATATAACGATTATCGTTATAGTAACGCCTTACTAAATACATGTGTATCATATTAAGATATATTCATTGTTGGTGATTTGTGTCACCAATATGATTTAAGTGTAATGGGATTAATTTGTTAACCAAAATAACCTTGATAAATATCGAACAAGTTTGGGAAAGTGTGGAGTGTACACTTGTTTGAACTTATCTTGATTATGACGGGGGTTCAGGGGCAGCGCCCCTGATGGCGGGGTCCAAGGGGCAGAGCTCCTGGCTGGGATCGAGCTGCCAGGTCAGCTCGGAGATTTTTTTGTTTGGGTTAATATCGCTTTATTAAAAATGTGTTAAAATTTGATTTAAAGCTTTCAAAAATATTAAATGAGATCGTTAACTTAAAGCTCTCAAAAACAACATTTACAGGTAATGACTAACGATGACTTAACGACTTAGTTAAAATGAATATACATGTAGTGTATTAAGATGTATTAGTACACTTTTGAAAGACTTCAAGATACATATCAAAGTACTTCTACTTAGCAAAAATGCTTACAATTACATTTCCATTCATTTTCATCAACAATTCAACTCGTAGTCATTCAGTATTCGTACCCGTATTATACACAGCTTCTAGAAGTACTTACTATGAGTATATACCAATAGGAACTAGCATGGTATTCCACTCTTGATTATGTCATGCATGACTAATCGAATTTAACTTCTACCATGAACTAGTCAACTAAGTAGAGCTCCTTTCAACCCCACTCACCACCCATCATTCACCACTCGCCAATCAATCCATTTCACTTCCAATTCTCTTTCTAATTCTCTCTAAACACACACACACTCTTAGGAACAAAATTTCCAGTAAACTAATCATCATCTTAATCAAAAATTACTTCAAGAATCAAGCTATAATCATCATAGGAAGAACACTTCAAGAACACTTCGAAAATCCTTTCAAGTTTGCTAATTTACTTTCAATCTTGCAAATCCATTCCAAGTAATCATCTAAGATCAAGAAACCTTTGTTAATTACAGTAGGTTATCTTTCTTATTCAAGGTAATATTCATATCCAAACTTTGATTCAATTTCTATAACTATAAATTATCTTAATTCGAGTGATAATCTTACTTGAACTTGTTTTCGGGCCATGATTCTACTTCAAGAACTTTCAAGCCATCCAAGAATCCTTTGAAGCTAGATCAATTTTTGTCACTTCCAATAGGTTTACCTACTAAACTTGAGGTAGTAATGATGTTCTTAACATCATCCGATTCATATATATAAAACTATTTTATTCGAAGATTATAGCATGTAATCACTAGAACATAGTTTAGTTAACTCTAAGCTTGTTCGCAAACAAATTTAATCCCTCTAACTTAACTTTTAAAATCAACTAAACACATGTTCTATATCTATATGATATGCTAACTTAATTATTTAGAACCTGAAAACACGAAGAACACCGTAAAACCGGGTATACGCCGTCGTAGTAAAACCGAGGACTATTTTGGTTTAGATAATTAAAAACTATGATAAACTTTAATTTAAAAGCTATTCTTCTAAAAAAATGATTTTTATTATGAACATGAATCTATATCCAAAAATTATGGTTAAACTCACAGTGGAATTATGTTTTCCAAAATGGTCACCTAGACGTCGTTCTTTCGACTGAAATGACTACCTTTACGAAAATGACTTGTAACCTATATTTCCAACTATAAACTTATACTTTTTCTGTTTAGATTCATAAACTTAAGTTCAATATGAAACCATAGCAACTTGAATCACTCAAAACGGATTTAAAATGAAGAAGTTATGGGTAAAACAAGATTGGATAATTTTGCTTGTTGTAGCTACGTGAAATTTGTAACAAATCTATACAAATCATAACTTAACCAACTTATATTGTATTATACATGTATTCTAACATATATTATGTAATCTTGGGATACCATAGACACGTATACAATGTTTTGACATATCATATCGACCCATCTATATATATTATTTGGAACAACCATAGACACTCTATATGCAGTAATGTTTGAGTGAGCTATACAGGGTTGAGGTTGATTCCAAAATAATATATATACTTTGATTTGTGATCGAGTCTGAGACTTGTAGACACTGGGTCGTGGATTGATTTGAGATAATATATATATATTGATTTATTTCTGTACATCTAACTGTGGACAACTAGTTGTAGGTTACTAACGAAGACTGCTGACTTAATAAACTTAAATCGTTAAAACGTAATAAAAATGTTGTGAATGTATTTTGATCATACTTTGATATATATGTACATATTTGTTATAGGTTCGTGAATCGACCCGTGGCCAAGTCTTATTTTCCGACGTAGTGAAAATCTGTGAAAGTGAGTTATAGTCCTATTTTTACTATCTAATATTTTTGGGATGAGAATACATGCAGTTTTGAAAATGATTTACAAAATAGACACAAGTATTGAAACTACATTCTATGTTGAATCGTTATACCGGATATCGCCCTTGTTGAACTTGGTAGCCTAAGAATTGGTGTTTATTATAATTGCCACCGATTGACGCTAATCCTAAAGATAGATCTATAGGCTATGACACGCCCCAGTCAAAGAATTTGAACTGCTTTAGTACTTCGATATTTATATATATGGCGATATTCTAGATGCATTTGTTAATGTCGGTTACAACGTGTTCAACCATATGAATGATTTTTATGCAGATTACATGTTATTGAAAGATGAAATCTTGTGGTCTATTATTACAATTTGATATATAGGTTAAACCTATAACTCACCAACATTTTTGTTGACGTTTAAAGCATGTTTATTCTCAGGTGATTATTAAGAGCTTCCGCTGTTGCATGCTAATTTATGGACAAGAGTTGGAGTCATCATGCTTGTATAATATTGTTTAAAAACTGCATTCGAAGACATATATATTGCTGTGTAATATTATTGTAAACCATTATGTAATGGTCGTGTGAAAACGCTATATTTTAGATTTTGATAATCGTCGTAATATTTTAAAGGTTATGGTTTGTTTTAAAAATCGAATGCAGTTGAAAAATGTCTCATATAGAGGTCAAAACCTCGCAACGAAATCAATTAATATGGAATGTTTATAATCGATATGAACGGGACATTTCACTACTGTCCAGGCATTCTTTTTTGTAGGTTACTCTTATATATCCTCGATCCAATTATCAATATAGTGATATATTAAATATGTGTTTTACGTTGGAACCAATTACCTCAAGTTGCAATAATTAATTCTTGGTGGATGAACTACTTTTTGAAAGTTATATGGACCACTGTTTTCTTGTTGGGACATGTTTGGTCTAATCATACTTTCAATCGATATACAGCGGGGTGATAAAGTGATTTCCCATTCCTTTTTTTTATTAATCAAAGGGAGTTTGGGTACTGACTTAAAATGGGTAGATATATACACGCCTATACATGATCAAATGAAGGTTGATACGTATGAACATGAAAACAAGAAATATTGTTAATAACGAAGTTGTTATAATATAGATGGTAGATGTTGGTGACGGTTTTGAAACAGAAATGATAAAATGAGCATGATGATGTGAAAATAATAGATGATGGTGAGAAGAATATAGGACTATCATGATAGTTATGATGATGGTATGATTAGATGATGATGTGGATAAAGGATGATGATGATAGTACATGGTGATGAATATGATGATGATGGATGATGATATAGGATGATGATAAACTAAAACTCATAAAACTAACGAATCTTTTCCAGATTTATTTTTCAGACAATGGATTAATGGACTTAGTTAAAGTGGATTGTTATTGTTGGGCTAAAAATTTCAAACTTGGGCTGATAGTTTTAGTTAGATGTTAATGGACTAGGCCATAATTAAAAAGAGTTTTGCTAGTTGGGTTTATTAAAGAATCAGACTAGTCCATTAATCTCGGAAGGACTTCTTGATCAATTGGGCTTTTGGTGAGCTAGAACTTCTGGCCCGTATACATTTTTGAGGTATAATTAGTATTCGTAATATTATTATCTTTATTATAATTAATATTATTAATGATATAATTATAAACTTTAATGATAATTTCATGATAATAATTTAAATAAGAAGTTATATATTATGAGTATGATATATATTTATTATAAAACTTAATTACAAATATAATTTGTATGTGTGATAAAAATTATGGTTATAAATTAATTATAAGTATTATTATTATTATTATTATTATTATTATTATTATTATTATTATTATTATTATTATTATTATTATTATTATTATTATTATTATTATTAAAATAAACATTATTTTTAAAATCTGTCATTTTTGTTAAAACTAGTATTATCATTGAAAGTAACGTTTTTTACTATCATTATTATTATTATTAGTAATATCAATATTCTTACTATTAAAAGTATTATGATTATGAAAATAAAAGTTTTATTTTTTTAAGATATTATTATTAAGATTATATGTATATATAAAACTATATGGAAAACATATAACATAACCAAATTTAATATTTTTATATACAAAAAGAATATATGATATATATATATATATATATATATATATATATATATATATATATATATATATATATATATATATATATATATATATATATATATATATATATATAATTAATAAATTATAAATATAAACTTATTCATTACGATTATATGTGTTAATATATATACAAATGATATAGGTTCGTGAATCCGAGGCCAACCCTGCATTGTTCAGTTGTTCAATATCGTCATATGTATTTTTACTACAAAATACATTATTGTGAGTTTCATTTGCTCCCTTTTTAAATGCTTTTGCAATATATATTTTTGAAACTGAGAATACATGCGCTTTTATAAATGTTTTACGAAATAGACACAAGTAACCGAAACTACATTATATGGTTGAATGATCGAAGCCGAATATGCCCCTTTTGCTTGGTAACCTAAGAATTAATAAACCAGTCTACTAATTGACGCGAATCCTAAAGATAGATCTATTTGGCCTAACGAACCCCATCCGTTGTAGCGGTTGCTTTAGTACTTCGATGTTGTTTTATCATGTCCGATGGATGTCTCGGAATGATAGGGGATATTCTTATATGCATCTTGTTAATGTCGGTTACCAGGTGTTCAATCCATATGAATGATTTTTGTCTCTATGCATGGAACGTATATTTATGAGAAATGGAAATGAAAATCTTGTGGTCTATTAAAATGATGAAAATGATCGATTATGATATACTAATGAACTCACCAACCTTTTGGTTGACACTTTAAAGCATGTTTATTCTCAGGTATGAAAGAAATCTTCCGCTGTGCATTTGCTCATTTTAGAGATATTACTTAGAGTCAATCATGACATATTTCAAAAGACGTTGCATTCGAGTCATTGAGTTCAACAAGATTATTATTAAGTCATTTATAATTTGATATATTATGAAATGGTATGCATGCCTGTCAACTTTCGATGTAATGAAAGTTTGTCTTTTAAAAACGAATGCAATGTTTGTAAAATATATCATATAGAGGTCAGAACCTCGCGATGTAATCAACTATTGTGAATCGTTTATAATCGATATGAACGGGTCCTTTCAGAATTATACCTCTAAAGGTAGATGAAAAGAACTTGAATAAATAACTTGAATAATTCTTGATTACAATGGAAAATAAATCTAATCTAAGGGTTTTAGAGAAAAGCCTAAAAGAAAAATGGAACTAAATTGAAAGTGTTGTATTGTACATTGAAAACTGAAACAGGAGGCCTCTATTTATACTTTTTACAAACGGTTGCCAATCCGGCGGCTTCAGGGTGAAGCCGGCGGCTTCCTTGGGTCAGTGACTCCTTTTGCAAGTTAACCTTGATCTGCAAGCACAAAACGCGTAACCGTCATAATTAAGTCGACGGCTTTGATAGCAGGCTGGCGGCTTCAGTGATTCGGCAATCTTTCTAATTTTGTTTCCATTTTTATTTGAACTTAGTCAACAAGTCGAGAAACCGTGTCACTAAGGCCGGCAGCTTTAGTTTGAAGCCGGCGGCTTTAGCTGTATTTTACTTGGTCAACAAGTTCATCCAATTCTGCGAGCAATTCTAGAACGTTCAAGTATATTCACTCCAAGCCAGCGGTTTCCTTGAACCCTGGCCGGCGGCTTCATAGCCTTTTCTGTAATTTTCCTTATTTTTGATTCTGTTTGATACATAACTTTGAAAAAATCATTAGAATTACCTTTTTTCCCATTTTACCCATTTTAGTGTGTTTTAGGTTTAAAATGTCTTAAAAATACTAAGATAACTCCTTAAAATGTTATCAAAAAATTGTATAATTTAGGAGTTATCAGTGATCGAGAAAGGCTTGGCTTTATTATCAAATTTTGTCATATCATATGATAGTTTGCTTGAAGGAAGGATAGGAAACATTCACTTGACAATGGAAGACTATTAAGAGTTGGATAGGGATGAAGTCGAACATATGGATATCATGTGGTGTATGGGGAAGGTTGTGAACTAGCTCAAGAGTATGAAAAAAGAACTGGCTGACCAATCAGTGTGAACAAATATTCCAAGTTAGGATTTGATATGAACAATGGTTGCATGCTATAACTGCAGAGAAGTAGGGCACTTCATGAGACAGTTCTCTAATTAGATGAAGAAAGGTAACTTTAACACAATCAACAACCAGAATCAAAGGAACAATCAGAACAACTCTGAAAGTCTACCAAACAGACGTGAAGTAGCTATCACAGACAAGGAATCTGAATTTAAAACAAAAGAAGCTAGCAACAAAGCTTTAGTTGTAATTCACAAAGATGATGATGATTGGGCTGTTAAGCTAGGAGTTCAATCAAAAGAAGAATATGCCAACATGGCATAGATTGTGGTAGTCAATGAGGAGCATGTGCTTAAACCTGACGAAGCTTTAACTGTAACAATGAGTTTACGAGTTGAAAGAGCCGTAACAATGGTCCATGTTGTACAAAATGAAAAAGTTCAGAAGAAAGTTCGTGATAAGCTCAAAAAGGCGAGAGATTCGGTTTCCAGAACACCAGAATCTAGAAGTGTTTCACCAACATCTTTCAGTAATGGTACTACAATAGCTTCAACCATTATGAAATAGTAAATATATTAGTTGATGAGATCTATAAAGAAGATTATGCTAAACAAGAATTGACTATGCCTTTGGTTAATGATCCTGAAATTGACGAAGAAGAGGCTATTGTAGAATGGAAAAGAATGGTTGATATGAAGCTAGAGATGATCGTACTAATAGGAGAAGACTCAGAAGATGAAAGTTCGGAATCAGAATGTTCAGAAACATCGGTTGTAGAAGACTTAAATGAAAAAGATGTTAGTATGATTCGGTCCATTTTGCCAAACGACATTCTAGAACGAGTGTCTAGGTGGATAAATGCCAACGATATCTGGGAGAAACTATAGCAATTAAAAGTCCCTGGTCCTTTATTTGACAGCTGGCCCACGTGCCTCATTTTGGTCGACTGCCTCCTTTCACTCCAATAGCTTCTAGAAGATAAGTCCTTGGCCCTCTCCTATCTAGACCATACTTCTAACCCTCATTACCTTTGAACCTCTTAAACCATGAACGATCCAACAACCCTTTGAACCCCCTCTCACTTGTAAACCCCCTCTTAACCCTCATCCGATGTGAACCCTTGCCAACCTTTTAATCATGAACCGATCAGATCCATACCAGTGAACCGATCTAACCCACTGATCCGACCTGATTTGAACCATCAACTGTCTAATATTTTCATTTTCAGGGCCTGAACTTTGAAAATGTTGCAAGTTTGGTACCTCAACTTTCTAAGTTTTTCACCATTGGTCCTTAGCTTTTTTAAATCTTTCGTCCATGGTCCCTAAAGCTTATAAATGATTATATCTTTCATCTGTGGTGCTATATGCATAATTATTCAACAAAATAGCCATGAAACCTCCAGAAGTTCATGTTTAACTTTCTGGATTTGATTCTTTGACTCGATTAACCCATGTACGAGGTGTACGTCAACATACAAAGTCATTTATGCCAATTTGAGATATGTTTCTGTTAAGAAACCTACGAGTGGTGATTTGTGCATGAGATATCATGTAAACTTACACGTTTGAGGATTTAATTCATAATTGGGATACGATTTTCTTATCTAACTTGATATGTACGTCATAGGATGCAGACGAGACATCATTGGCCCGTATAACCATGATTTACATGCGGTTTTGGTGTCACATGTATCGTATAGTCAGTTTTATGGATTTATCTGATTCGTACAAATGAAGATGTGATTCATGCGAATGTACCTTGGATTCTTAATCATGGGATTTAAGTATATGACGCACGATCGACCTGCTCACGCATTCTGGTGAGTAAATTGTAGGTATTCACTGAAGTATTGATCCATAAAGTTTAGTGGACAAATTCCTTAGTCTGTTGAACTTATTTAGTAGGTATTTTACTGAAAACACTCGTTTATTGAGAAGTTTAGTGGGGCATTCAAGAGCATCTGATTGTTATGGGCCAACAACGTTTATACATCCTCATCAAATTATGATGAGCTGTGCAAGTAAGTGTGAAAGAACCCAAGTGTTCTGAAATGTGTTATTGTGGGGTAATCAGTGCATCTAATTATTTATGGGTCAACAATGTATGAATTCAACATTTCTAAAGATTCCGCTTTGTGGAGGGAATGTGTGTTTTGATATTAATGTTACGCTATCACGTGATACCAATTTGACGTTCTTTGAGAGAGTCTAGTTGACTGAAGATTTCTTCAGAGATATCAGTATACCTCAGTCTTAGGGGGAGTTTTACTGCTAATGGTGCTACAGGAAACATGATCAAGAAAAGTTGAAGAAACTACGAGATGTCGATAGCATTTCGACTTCAATGGTGGAATTATTGATGTTCGAAGTTTGAATTGTCATGTCTATTTGAAGACTTTTGACATAGCTTGACTTACAGGAGATTATGGTACTACTACAGAGAGTCACTGAAGATTGCAAGAGGTGTTTACAACAACAAGTTCGACAACAATAAGATTCGCCACCAACGTCCAAAAGGGAGTTTGTTAGTGAATTTTTTATGTTGTCCATCGATGTCAAATAGTAATGTAATTTAACGTTTATTTTGTACACCTAGAGTTGTATTAAACACAAGAGAACTCACATCAAAGGGGCATATCTAACAAAACGTTAGAAATATAGGTCTAACACACGAGTGACAAAGTCACTCTTGCATGTGAACTGACAGCCGTACAATTGAGAGCTCAACCGTGCGTGTGAGCTAACAAAAGGTCAAGCACTCTATACAGATTTCTTGTGGTTCATTTATAGTGATGATGATTTAGCACATGCACACTTACACCTATAAGGTGGAGGTGATTCATGGTGATTGATGCTACAATCACCATGGAAATTCAAGCTCGTTAATTTAATCTTGTTGTAGTCGTTCATGTAATACTTATGTTTATCAATAACAACAGATTATGATGATTCTTCATGATTACTTATGAGCTTTACTCTTTGTTTTTCATATTCTTCACATTTTCACATTACTTTTGATCCAAATCGCCAATTAATGCTTGTTCTAAGATATAAAGCTCCTAGCTAGTGAAGCAAGAATCTACATCTCTATGATATATCCAGAGATAGTCCACTCACCAAATACCTACACGAGAAGGCGCTCAAAGGTCTTATGTTACTAAGCTTCTCCTTGTCTTTCACCTGAGAATGGTATAATCAATTCAATACTCACATTTCAGTAACAATAAAACAGATATACAATTCAATCATTAAACACAAAAACAATCAAACAAGTCATTTGCACGAATCAACACTGGTCTGCATGAAACAGAAGATGCTTCGCACGAGGCACCCGAGATGAATATCCGGACTTGGAATTTCTACAAAAGTCCCAAACCACATTCGCACAAACCAGCAAGTGGTTCTCACGAATCACTGAACCAGAAACCTAACAGAACAGGTCATCCGTACTAACCAGCATCTAGTATGCACGAACCACACTGTGGTTAGTGTGAACCACGCTCAGTCGCACGAATAATGAAGTACAACTACCAGGTGCTGTCCTTACGAGTTTCAACCCAAAAATCCAATTTTTGAGCCATTTCTGGTCAATTGAAGGCTCACGATGCTTATACAACATACATATATCAATTATTTAACATCAAACAGGCATACAAAGACACAAACAATAGTATTCAAGCCCATAATACACACTTTCATCATTTAAAAAAAACTAATTTGCAACAAGATTAAAGCATGAATCTGTAGATTACTTGCCTTAAATTGATCACAAAAACAGGATGAATAGATTGCAAGTCTTGATTTTCAGCAACACAACAAGAATTGATGTGCTAAAATCTAACTTATTAAATACTTATCAAATATCTCACAGATTAACACATATATTCGGGAAACTAAACCAGATCATGTAGTAATTAGCAAGTATTCGCAAGTTCGATCCACAGAGAGCAGATGAATTAAGGATTTAAACTAATAATAAAAATTGGGGAGTTGTGTTTAAAATGAATTAAACTAAAATATCACGTAAAGTAAATAAATAAAAATTTAATGGAGACAACGGTATCCACTTAGAAACAATTCACCTGGCCAGGATTCTTTATTATAACTGATTAAATAGTAGTAAATGTAGTGACATTGTGTTTATCTATCGATTCCTACAATTTCTTAACAAGTATTTACCTAGGAACTGTCACTAACCTAGATACAAGTTAATTTACCACTATGTTTTTCAACTATGTGACTTGGTCCAGTTTTACTTTCATAAAACCTAGGCTAATTGGGTGTCCCGAATATAACCATACAACTGTAAGAAATAAACGCAAACCAATCACCAATTATGTTCCTACTTCGGGGTCCCTATGTATTCACACAATTGTCTAGATCACTCAAGGTGTTGAAGCACAAGCTTGGTCTTGTAAATTGACTAACCTACTAACTAACTTATGGGACGGGTTCAATCCTAACAATTCTAAAAGTAGTGGATCTTTTAACTAAGCACACAATCAAACAACTTTAAATCACTCAATAATATAATCTAACTTAGGTTGTTTTGGTTTCCCTTTACAACCTCACAACTATTCTCAGTCAACCAAAAATCAAATCACTAATCATCTATTTATAGTTTGGTGTCCCTTTACAACCTCACAACTAGTCTCAGTCAACCAAAAATAAATCACTAATCGTCTTATTATAGTTTGGTGTCCCTTATATAATTTTAAAGCTTATCTAAATGATTTGTCAGTAATTTAGCGAAGTTCATTAATCAACATAACTGTCGTTAGCAATCAATAACCTTACTGATATAATTAATTAGAAGACCTTAAATACTGGTGGTGCTTTAGATAAACATAATCAAGAACAGTTTTAATTAGTCAAAAAAATAAAAAGATACCAATTCAGCACTAGGTTTCAATCATCAAAGTGGATACATAGATAAATTAGATAGACATGGAAGTGAATGATATAAAATGTAACAACCCAACCCGTTAACCAACCAATAACGTGAAATAAAAAAAAAAAAATTTGCTGGAACAGCATATGGCGCGGCGCGCAATATGGCCGCGCGGCGCGCCAAACTGGCCTGTCCAAAAAGTCATGAAATGTGAAAATGTTTGACCACTTCCCGACGTATTTATACAAAACGCTTTTCACAACCTATTCATATATGAAAAACTAACACGTTCCATTCATAAAATAAGTTTTACGAGGCCGGGCCCACATCGGCCGTTTTACGACTTTCATACGAAAATACAAGATTTCAATCACACGACTATTAACAAAAAATAAAGCCGAGCATGGCGATTAGGGATACGCTACCCAATCCTAATCAATCCAAAAGTAAGCCTTCTAAAGCAACTACGCGAGTCCACTAGTCCCACGCTTACCCGAGCCACCGTATCCATGCAAATCTATAAAAAGGTAAACAATGAGAGGGTAAGCTAACGCTTAGTGAGTGAGAATATACTACATACATATATATGCATAAAATGGACACGCCACACAAAACCCAATACCGCATACCGGAGCATCCAAGCATAAAGGAAAGCTAGTATAAGCATACCGTAAGATCACTAAGCAACGAGCTAAAGATACATCAACAAAATATAAGTTCACCAACAACGATGTGAACAATGCCAATAAGCTACACCCGGAGGGTTAGCTACATCACGAAAATACAACATTATATGTATACAATATATATATATATATATATATATATATATATATATATATATATATATATATATATATATATATATATATATATATATATATATATCTCGAATAACATAATTTGCTTACGCTTACAACACAATAACCATGGTTAACCAAATCTTCGCAAGGGAATGACTTCGCGAAACAAGTCATCGATGTTCATAACATCTGTTAGGGTACTTAACACCTCGTATCACTAACCCCTAGGGTGGCACCTTAACACCTCGGCACTTCACCCCGAGTGGCATCTTAACACCTCGATGCTTCACTCATTATTTTACGGAGTGGTGTCTTAACACCTCGACACTACACCCCTAGGTGGCACCTTAACACCTCGGCACTTCACCCCGAGTGGCATCTTAACACCTCGATGCTTCACTCATTATTTTACGGAGTGGTGTCTTAACACCTCGACACTACACCCCTAGGTGGCATCTTAACACCTCGATGCTTCACCCCGAGTGGCATCTTAACACCTCGATGCTTCACTCGTCACGTGAAACGTGGTGTCTTAACACCTCGACACTACGCATTTCATGCTACAACAAATAGATACATTATATACCTACACATATAATTATTTCACTCACTATATTAACCCTTCGTCATTGGGGTTATATAAGTCCACATCACACGCCCATGTGATAACGTACACACAAAGTGTGCACCTCGCCAACGTGGTCAACCAAAACGCACAACCGTGCCAATTGGACCTATACACATGTCCAACAATTCCACCTATACTAGAAGCGAGCTCTACAAGCGAGAACCCCTTCTCCCGACCCGCACCCATCCTACACATACATATGCATATAGGATATTAACACTCACCTTGTCGCCCTGAAGAATGCTACCGAATAATCCGCAATCGCCGATGGAATGTACCTAATCCATTTATCACATACCAAGTAACACAATTAGGGTGGATATACAAATCAACCCAAATTGACAACTAGTGCAATTTCGACCCAAATGCACTTCCAAGCACAAACCGCGCCCAAACTAACCAATAATTACTAACACAAGTGAGAATGGTCCTAATATGCCAATCAAACCCAATCATAGGTGTTAAACACATATCTTGCCCAAAATGACACTTAAACCCTAATTTGACCCATAAGAAGTCAATATCACGCCATTAGCAAGTTTTGACACCAAAACATATTTAACTCGGTTCTATGCTTCAACTTAATCCATTTTAAGTTTATAAACCTTATTAAATCGGCAATTGAGTCATAATCATCAACAAACCCTAATTTTGACTCTAGTCAAAATTAGTCAACCATAAGAACCCTAATGGTTTCCAAAACACCAATAATCACTAACACTAGTGATTATACACCATTTACAAGTCTTAAACATGGTTAAATCATTAACCAACCTAAAACCTGCCAAATATCAAAATAGCAAGTTTCCATAAACCCTCTTCATCAACCAAATGGGTTTTATAACTAACAATCTCAAACCCTAACTTGAATATCAAATCTAACAAATGAAATTCGGAGTTAGAACTTACCAATACTACCAAAACGTAGCTAGGAGCGAGATGAACAACTTTAAAACCCGAGCTTTGGCTAGAATTCGACTCCTTCTTCTCCAAATGAAGCTCTCTCACTCTAGAACTCTTCCTCTCTCTCTCTAAATATGGATGAGAGTGTTTGTGTGGGTGAGAAATGAGCTCCAATGGAGTTCTAGATCAGTTTTGGTGACCCTAAACCGACCCTAAATGAAAAGACCAAAGTACCCCTCATTTAGACCTTTTAAAAAGGCTAAAAATTGCATCAGACGGGTTCGGAGCGCCGCGCCAAAAGGTGGAGCGTCGCTCCAACCTACAGGTCAGTTTTCAGAAACTTGTTTTGGCCATAACTTTTTGACCGTAGCTCCGTTTTCGATGAATCAAATATCGTTGGAAACGTAATAAGATTTCCTTTCCAATGGTAAGGCTTTGAAACATCAACACAAACTTTATTTGGGGTTGAAAAGATACGTACACACCTTGTCACTTCAGACAACGTCCAGTTTCCTGCGGCGTTCGAGCAAGCAACACGTACACTTCATACACGCATCGTACACCATAAATACATTATGTACAATAAATATTTGGGTCTTACAACTCTCCCCCACTTAAACTCGATCACGTCCTCGTGATCTTCTCCACTTAACCAATCTGGAACTACTCGACGGCCCTAAATCCTAAGTACCAATCCGAACTTTCCTAGACAATTCTTCCCAATGAATCACCTTTAACAACAAAATCGTCACCCGCGATTTATCAAAACCACTATCCGAGCACTAAAACCTGCTCTTTTCCCCATATCGGGAAAAACTCAACCAATCTCGTACCGAGATATCAATTTCTTAGGGTACCTTTACCAAGGACAACGCTAAAAATGACCAAGTCTCAACCTAAAGTCAACGATCCGAACGTTGAAGATTGAACCACATGAATCCTTACGGATTACACTTACCACTAAACATCCTTTGTAGTGCGCAATACAACCAATATGCCACTACCCTAACATCATAAGCAACGGCTAAAACCAAAAGCGCCTAAAAAGACTATGGCAACGCTAAACCTAAGATGTACAAAATCGACTATTGTCACACCCGTAACAACATGTGGGCGAAACACGGCTATCGCCTAACTAATCCCATGACACGGTCCTCACGAACCCACCATCGGTGTATAAAACAACCGATAGATCACTCAACACCGGATGAAGTCAGCGGAACCCGAAGGTCATGCTTCACCGATATAATAATACCATGATGAAGTCAACGGACCCCGAAGGTCATGCTTCACCAATCAATGCCTTTTTGGCCTCGAACAACGAGTAGCGTAACAACGCGCTCTGCTACGCCATAGTGAATCCTAACGGATACCAAGAACCATTCACACAATCGAGCAAGAACCACCTATATCGAACATAGGCACAAACAATAATTCTCCAAAAGAGAACCTGACTCACACACATCTCTTGACCTAGGGATTTCCCCTTGCTCGCCAAACACGTCCATTATCTCTCAACGAGATTTACCATCTCACCACCTCGGTGATAATTTACATGTCCAAAATCATAAGTACAATTTAACCGAAATTGTACTCTACCACGAATCGACCAAAACTAGGTCTCGACCAAATTTCCTGATCTACCAAAAGCATCATCCGAAATCTCACACCAAAACCTCCTCGTGCGGGAGTGTAACTCCCCCACTTGGAACTACGTTCCAATATCACAACTCGTACAACCGTACAATGCTACCAAAGGTAGACTTTACCAACAATTGGGTTCACACGGCCCTTCACCATGTCTTGCTTCAACTTGAGCATACCAAGGATCCTAACCTATCCTTAAACACTCCGAACAAAAAGTGTACCACAAATTATACGAACTATACACTCGCAATCATCCAACTGCTTTAGTTTGTCGAATTTCACCCGATCACTCATTTACCTAAGGGTTTCACTTCGGTACCCTAAGTACAATGTAACCGCTACACAATCGGAGTCGAACACCACGCTAGTAGGTATAAAAAAGGCACTTAATGTAGCGTCACGTAGACTCCTTTACCAACATACATCGAGATCAACACTCAATTTCAAGAATTTCAATCCACCCGACGAACCTCATGGTTCATCAACTTCAAAGTGAAAGTGAACACGCGCTTAATGACCGAACACCAAAACCCATTTCCATGGTTTGGTAGAAACATTTTCCAATACTAAGGAATGCTTGGTTGCACCAAGTCTTACGCCCTTCACCCGACAATCAAACGTAACCATAGGGTACTTCCATTAGGAACGTCACCCGTATCAATAACATGCACAACACAATTAAAACCTTAAGGGTCTCACTCGAACGAGCTTAACGACCCGATACCAACCAAAATGCTTAAACACCCAAGGATTCGCACCATAGGATCAAGGCACAACACACCACTTATACACTCTGCTGAGAGCAAACCGGACCATAAACGTAAACCTCCCGCTTGCTACGAATTATCTCCAACGGAGAATAAGTTTAACTAAGACTTACGCACATACCGCATGTTATTACAAACGAACAACATATAATTTCGTACTAAAAGTACCTGATGTAGAACTGTTGGGCTTCCGTGCTCCACTTCCCATCATGTATTCGCGCTCTAACCTCTTAACCCGATCGTCATGCGATTCGGAACACTCTGACTTCCGGTGTACCTCCATCCGGCAAATGAAACAACTAATTGAGCCTAAAGGCACCACCGTACAATCTTGTGCCAAATGACCCCGTTCCCCACACTTAAAGCACGTGAGCTTGTAACCCTTCTTACTCTTCTTCTTCACATTCCCGACGCCTTCAGGCGTACTTCGTGCCCTCTTACCATGAGCACCATGTAATCCTAACCTTGCAAGTACATCTTCATCATCACTACCTCGAGGTTTGGGAAACCGCTTTTCAAACTCTTCCTTTACAACTTTAGTCACTTGGTCTCGGACCATTTCCATCATTTGTCCTTCGACCAACTCCTTGGTTACTTCCCTAACTTTGCCGGTGAAAATCGAGACATATTGTTCAAACACGGCCTCAATCTTTAACGTTAACTCATCCTTCCCTTCGTGAATAGGCTCACTCGTTCCGCATCCATCTTCCGTTTTCATTCTAAAGAATGCAAACGATTAGATCACGAACGTATAAACCACACGCACAGCCCATCTTGCTAAACACTCATCGTACATCACTTGTTAGACGCGATTTGCACCTGTAATAAGGTTTGCAAGTCCTTATTATGCACACACGCCGTATCAACTCTTTAGTACAACGATCGCCTCGCTCGATGATATAAACAAACACAAACAAAATTCTACGCGATATGCACATACGCGAGAATTATTATCACAACACAATTAATATATTAATAATATCCGCATTACTAATATAAACGTTAGTCTACCTATAAACAACGCGCTAACTATAACCCATTCCGACCCGTAATCCTACAAGTCCCGCAACAATTTAAGCACATACAGAAGTCTAAGTCTAGGCACCTATCTCAAGTCACCTAAATCCCTTAGACCATGCTCTGATACCACTTGTAACAACCCAACCCGTTAACCAACCAATAACGCGAAATAAAAAAAAAATTTGCTGGAACAGCATATAGCGCGGCGCGCCAAACTCGCCTGTCCAAAAAGTCATGAAATGCGAAAATGTTTGACCACTTCCCGACGTATTTAGACAAAACGCTTTTCACAACCTATTCATATATGAAAACTAACACGTTCCATTCATAAAATAAGTTTTACGAGGCCGGGCCCACATCGTCCGTTTTACGACTTTCATGCGAAAATACAAGTTTTCAATCACACAACTATTAACACAAAATAAAGCCGAGCATGGCGATTGGGGATACGCTACCCAATCCTAATCAATCCAAAAGAAAGCCTTCTAAAGCAACTACGCGAGTCCACTAGTTCCACGCTTAACCGAGCCACCGCATCCATGCAAATCTATAAAAAGGTAAACAACGAGAGGGTAAGCTAACGCTTAGTGAGTGAGAATATACTACATACATATATATGCATAAAATGGACACGCCACACAAAACCAAATACCGCATACCAGAGCATCCAAGCATAAAGGCAAGCTAGTCTAAGCATACTGTAAGATCACTAAGCAACGAGCTAAAGATACATCAACAAAATATAAGTTCACCAACAACGATGTGAACAATGCCAATAAGCTACACCCGGAGGGTTAGCTACATCACGACAATAAAACATTATATGTATACAATATATATATATATATATATATATATATATATATATATATATATATATATATATATATATATATATATATATATATATATATATATATATATATATATATATCGAATAACATAATTTGCTTACGCTTACAACACAATAACCATGGTTGACTAAATCTTCGCAAGGGAATGACTTCGCGAAACAAGTCATCGATGTTCATAACGTCCGTTAGGGTACTTAACACCTCGTATCACTAACCCCTAGGGTGGCTAATCCTCGGCACTTCACCCCGAGTGGCATCTTAACACCTCGATGCTTCACTCATTATTTTATAGAGTGGTGTCTTAACACCTCGACACTACACCCCTAGGTGGCACCTTAACACCTCGGCACTTCACCCCGAGTGGCATCTTAACACCTTGATGCTTCACTCATTATTTTACGGAGTGGTGTCTTAACACCTCGACACTACACCCCTAGGTGGCATCTTAACACCTCGATGCTTCACCCCGAGTGGCATCTTAACACCTCGATGCTTCACTCGTCACGTGAAACGTGGTGTCTTAACACCTCGACACTACGCATTTCACGCTACAACAAATAGACACATTATATACCTACACATATAATTATTCCACTCACTATATTAACCCTTCGTCATTGGGGTTATATAAGTCCACATCACATGCCCATGTGATAACGTACACACAAAGTGTGCACCTCGCCAACGTGGTCAACCAAAATGCACAACCGTGCCAATTGGACCTATACACTTGTCCAATAATTCCACCTATACGAGAAGCGAGCTCTACAAGCGAGAACCCCTTCTCCCGACTCGCACCCATCCTACACATACATATGCATATAGGATATTAACACTCACCTAGTCGCCTTGAAGAATGCTACCAAATAATCCGCAATCGCAGATGGAATGTACGTAATCCATTTATCACATACCAAGTAACACAATTAGGGTGGATATACAAATCAACCCAAATTGACAACTAGTGCAATTTCGACCCAAATGCACTTCCAAGCACAAACCGCGCCCAAACTAACCAATAATCACTAACACAAGTGAGAATGGTCCTAATATGCCAATCAAACCTAATCATAGGTGTTAAACACCTATCTTGCCCAAAATGACACTTAAACCCTAATTTGACCTATAAGAAGTCAATATCACGCCATTAGCAAGTTTTGATACCAAAACATATTTAACTCGGTTCTATGCTTCAACTTAATCCATTTTAAGTTCATAAACCTTATTAAATCGGCAATTGAGTCATAATCATCAACAAACCCTAATTTTGACTCTAGTCAAAATTTGTCAACCATAAGAACCCTAATGGTTTCCAAAACACCAATAATCGCTAACACTAGTGATTATACACCATTTACAAGTCTTAAACATGGTTAAATCATTAACCAACTCAAAACCCGCCAAATATCGAAATAGCAAGTTTCCATAAACCCTCTTCATCAACCAAATGGGTTTTATAACTAACAATCTCAAACCCTAACTTGAATATCAAATCTAACAAATGAAATTCGGAGTTAGAACTTACCAATACTACCAAAACGTAGCTAGGAGCGAGATGAACAACTTTAAAACCCGAGCTTTGGCTAGAATTCGACTCCTTCTTCTCCAAATCAAGCTCTCTCACTCTAGAACTCTTCCTCTCTCTCTAAATATGGATGAGAGTGTTTGTGTAGGTGAGAAATGAGCTCTAATGGAGTTCTAGATCAGTTTTGGTGACCCTAAACCGACCTTAAATGAAAAGACCAAAGTACCCCTCATTTAGACCTTTTAAAAAGGCTGAAAATTGCATCAGACGGGTGCGGCGCGCCGCGCCAAAAGGTGGAGCGTCGTTCCAAACTACAAGTCAGTTTTCAGAAACTTGTTTTGGCCATAACTTTTTGATCGTAGCTCCGTTTTCGATGAATCAAATATCGTTGGAAACGTAATAAGATTTCCTTTTCAATGGTAAGGCTTTGAAACATCAACACAAACTTTATTTGGGGTTGAAAAGATACGTACACGCCTTGTCACTTCAGACAACGTCCAGTTTCCTTCGGCATTCGAGCAAGCAACACGTACACTTCATACACGCATCGTACACCATAAATACATTATGTACAATAAATATTTGGGTCTTACAACTCTCCTCCACTTAAACTCGATCACGTCCTCGTGATCTTCTCCACTTAACCAATTCGGAACTACTCAACGGCCCTAAATCCTAAGTTCCAATCTGAACTTTCCTAGACAATTCTTCCCAATGAATCACCTTTAACAACAAAATCGTCACCCGCGATTTATCAAAACCACTATCCGAGCAATAAAACCTGCTCTTTTCCCCATATCGGGAAAAACTCAACCAATCTCGTACCGAGATATCAATTCCTTAGCATACCTTTACCAAGGACAACGCTAAAAGTGACCAAGTCTCAACCTAAAGTCAACGATCCGAACGTTGAAGATCGAACCACATGAATCCTTACGGATTACACTTACCACTAAACTTCGCGACCGTGAAATTTATGTTTTCAAATGTCTGATATTCTGACCAAATCTTGCGGCTGCAATAAAAATCTTGCGGTTACAATTCGAACCTCGCAGTCACAATGTCTTCAGCATCGGCATTTTCATCTTTTTCTTGTTTGCCTGTCTTTTGTCTTCGGTTTGACGTCTACTTGCGTTAAATTCTCGTCCAAAGTTACATTTACACTTCCTTGACCATAAATCTTCCTTTTAATCATATTCAAACTCAAAGTCTTTAAATATCATCCAAAATAATAACATATAGAACCGAAAACACGTATAAAAATAAGTATAAATTGGGCGTTATCAAGAATCAAAGCTAGGGTTTTGATTAAAGGAACGAGGTTAAAGTTTCCAAATGTGGAAAATGGCTAGAACAGTGCAGTAACTCATATATAAATGGGTATTAACCCATACCCCATAACACACAGGTAACTACTAGTTTTTAGATAACTTACACTTCGTTAAGCACCCCTGACGGAGTCTAAATTTATCAAACACACATGTTCTGTGACCCTTGTCACAAACTAGACTCAATCAAATATTCAAATAACTACAAAAATATAATTATTATAATAATATATAAACACATGCAAGGGTATAATATTTATTTCCTGTTGGGCCCGATCTGACAATGTTACATTTACCCCGGATATTGACTCCTAAAATACTCCCTCAATCTCAAATCTATTATCTTGTTTTGACTTTAGAGATATTTTCTTTTAAATGTGACTTTAAATAATTTTTTATGTGTTATATAATATTTGATGAATATTATATCTTTGAAAATATATGTTAAAAAACCAACCCATTAATATCGAAGTATATGATACAAAAAAAAATATTTAAACAATGTCAAAGTTGGAAGAAAAATACTTCCAAAGTCAAAACAAGACAATAGGTTTGGGACGGAGGGAGTAATCAAAATTAATTAACTTTATCGAAGATATTAGTGTTTATTTGCTTTATTTGGTAGATCAAGTAATTAGAAAGGCTATGGAGGAAGAATCAAATAATACATAGTTTACACAGGTAACCGCAGCACACCCGGCTAGTTAACCCGGGATGCCCACACGAGAGGATCACCCGGCTTAAACGCACGACAACTCCCTCCTCGCTAGTTCACATGGGTTTCCTTGATCTGCATTCTCCAAATATTTTGCACCCTTCACTTTTTCTTATTTAGAACTTAATACAAAACACATAACCACTATCTTTTTATCCAGTTAAGTTTACCAAAACAGTTATCAATTAAGATTTAATTCACATAACCATTTAAAAACAAGAACCTAGGCCATACATACTCTTTCTACCTTAATAATTTAGGCCCCACACTTATAAATAAAAAACCATCTGGTCACCCTTTGGGGACTCACTTCGTCAACCTCCTTACACGACAAATGAAACCGACTTTTTGGGCTATATAACACCCCTCACTCGTATTGAGATCTAGTCAGTTTAGGGTAATCAAGACCCATATTCGGTACCTAGCGTGGTAACTGGATCAACTAGACCCGACGGACTCCTTCCGTTGTGATCATTGTTCACTCAACACGACACGTTGTTATTCAGTTCCTTAAACTGGTAACGTATAACACCCCGCCAAATTACCATCTAACGGAGTGTTAATTCAGGTCCCACAGTTAACAGTTACGCCCTCTATATGAGACGTTTAAAGCAATCGCATTTAATTTTATTTAAAAATTAACTTTCAAAACATAAGTCAATAATCCCAAAATAGAAACACTGGTGTGATCGTAACCACAAGCCAACAGTATTTAAACAGTATAAAAGTTTTAAATGTGAAAGTAAATATTGTTCTTTAAAATCAAATGCTGACTCCACGGCCAGTCATGCAACAAACACAGCGGAAGCATACCTCTTAAGGACCTGAGAATAACAACACGTAAAAATAGGTCAACATATAATGTTGGTGAATCTACAGGTTTAAAAGTATAACAGTATCTGAAAAATAGTTATCAGAAAAATAGTTTAGTTTCCTTGACCACGAGATGTTTGCATAATCTGAGCACCTGAATACTAGCAATGACCCGAGTATAGAAGCCACTATACCCCCTTACCTCGTAAAATGTTATACACTTGTTCAAATGTATTTAATGTTCAAAGTAAATGCACCACAAATTTTATAGCGGGTGAGGTTGTCAACCTAACGGATCCGTCCATCTAAATTGTGCTTACACCGATGGTATTAAAAGTATTCAAGCTAGAGGCTTTTTGAACAAACTCAATATGCATATATAGTACTCATGTCAATACAAAAGCATTTGAAATGTAAATATAACAGCGTGTATTCTCATCCCTGAAAACATGTAAAAAAAAGCGGACTGTAGACTCACCTTTGAATAAAGCTAGGATTGAAAAGTGAACAATTAACGTGTACGGTTTATTGCCGAGTAATGCAACCTAGGTATACGTATTTAGGTTGGTCAATATATGAATCTTAAATAAGTTTGGTTTCATAGTGTACGTTGTCTTATTGCTCGACACGACGCGTTTCAAAGTAAAAGTCAACTATATCATGCAAGTCAAACAAAGTCAACCGAAGTCAAACCAAAAGTCAAACTTGGTCAATGTGGTCAACTAAAGTCAACATCAGTAGGTTCATGTCAAATATTGGTCAACATGTCAAACCTAAGTCAAACAATACGTTTTAGGTCATGAATGATCATTTTCACAATTTCAGTTTATCGTTATGCACAAAGTTCATGAACACGTAGCATACTTAGCACATTATCTCATAGTACAAAATTCAAGTAAATATGACAAACTCCAGATCATAAATATACTTAAAATCGATTCCAAATAGTCCAGCCAGGGACACATACGACAATTAAAAGTCAAGAATCAGAAGGGATACATTTGGGGTTTGCCAAGTCAGTTTCTGACGGCTCACTGATTTCATTTTGGCTATAACCGGAGTTAGGAACATGCAATTGATACAAGACCAGTGGCCATAGTTTAAGGACAAATCAAAATAACACATATCAAAAATCTAGCATATTAATTATTGAAACCCTCCGAAGATCAAGTACGCATTTAATACACGTAAATGCATAAAAGTTAAATAATCGCCGGTAAATAAACTAACAGAAGGTTAACGGAAGTAATGGAAAAATCAGGGTTGTTACATTACCCACCTGTTACTGAAAATTTTGTCCCGAAATTTTAGTGATCGTCCGCTGAAGTAGTTTCCTCGGAAAACAATTGCGGATATTTCAGCCTCATCTGGTCTTCACGCTCCCACGTGAACTCTGGTCCTCTTCTCGCGTTCCATCGAACTTTTACGATAGGAATTCTACTTTGTTTCAACTGTTTGACCTCACGGACCAAGATTTCAACAGGTTCCTCAATGAAATGAAGTTTGTCGTCGATACGTAGTTCCTCTAAAGGAATAATCAAATTATCATCGGCTAGGCACTTCTTTAGATTGGATACATAGAAAACGTCATGAATACCGCTGAGTGCTTGTAGCAGTTCTAATCTGTAAGCTACCGGTCCAACTCTTTCAGTTATCTCAAATGGTCCAACATATCTAGGACTCAGTTTACCTCGTTTCCCAAATCGTACAACATCCTTCTATGGTGATACCTTAAGCATAACCTTGTCACCAACTTGGAACTCTATGTCCTTCCATCTAACATCAACGTAACTCTTTTGATGACTTTGAGCCGTTCTCATTCGTTCTTGAATCTGTAGAACTTTCTCAGTTGTCTCCTGAATAATCTCAGGACTTGTCAACTGACTATCTCCCAACTCGCTCCAACAAACGGGAGATCTACACTTCCTTCCATACAATGCTTCGAAAAGTGCAGCTTTAATGCTAGCATGGTAGCTGTTATTGTATGAGAACTCAGCTAGTGGTAAATACTTATCCCATCCGTTTCCAAAATCAATGACACACGCTCTCAACATGTCCTCAAAAGTCTGAATAGTTCGTTCACTCTGGCCATCCGTCTGGGGGTGATATGCTGTACTCATATCTAGACAGGTCCCCATTGCTTTCTGTAATGATTGCCAAAATCTGGAAGTAAATCTGCTGTCGCGGTCGGATATAATGGATATAGGCACTCCATGCCTAGAGACGACTTCCTTAATGTAGATCTGAGCCAACTTCTCCATTTTATCAGCTTCCCTTATCGGTAAGAAGTGTGCGGACTTAGTGAGACGATCCACGATAAATCAAATAGTATCGTGACCTCCTTCCATTCTCGGCAGTTTCGTAATGAAGTCCATGGAAATTCCCTCCCACTTCCACTGGGAATCTCTGGTTGAGTTAATAACCCTGATGGCTTCTGATGTTCAGCCTTGACTTTTGTGCAAGTCAAGCACTTTCCGACATAGGAAGCAATGTCAGCTTTCAAATTTAGCCACCAATAAAACGCCTTCAAATTTTGGTACATTTTCTCTGATCTCGGATGAATTGAGTACCTTGACTTGTGTGCTTCCTTCAACACTAGTTCTCTCAATCCAACAAATTTTGGTACCCAAATTCGGTTAGCAAAGTACCGTGTTTCGTCCACTTTGATGTCAAATTTCTTATCCATTCCTCTGAGAAATTCAACATCGACATTTTCTTGTTTCATGGCTTCTTGTTGAGCTTCGCGGATTTGTGATGTGAGATTCATACGGACAACTATGTTAAGTGCTTTAACCCTAAGAGGTTTCTCTCACTCCTTTCTGCTTAAGGCATCCGCCACAACATTCGCCTTGCCCGGATGGTATTGAAGTTCGCAGTTATAATCGTTAAGTAGTTCCATCCAACGTCGTTGTCTCATGTTGAGCTGTTTCTGATCGAATATGTGATGTAAACTCTTATGGTCAGTGAAGATAGTGAACTTGGTTCCAAACAGGTAGTGTCTCCACATTTTAAGTGCAAAGAAAACGGCTCCTAACTCAAGATCGTGCGTAGTGTAGTTCTGCTCGTGAATCTTTAATTGCCGCGATCCATAAGCAATAACCTTGTTTCGTTGCATAAGCACGTAACCCATTCTTTGACGTGAGGCATCAAAATAAACAACAAAATCTTCACTTCCCTCGGGTAGAGACAATACTGGTGAAGTTATTAACTTCTCTTTCAACAACTGAAATGCAGTCTCTTGCCGTTCTGACCACTCAAAACTTCTTGCCCTTATATGTCAACGCGGTTAATGGTCCAGCAATCTTAGAGAATCCTTCAATGAATCTCCTGTAGTAACCAGCTAGATCTAAAAATTGCCTGATCTGAGTTGGCATCTTTGGAGTTTCCCAATTCTTAACCGACTCAATCTTTGCTGGATTGACCTGTATTCCATTGGCCCCTACAACATGGCCAAGAAATTGTACTTCTGGTAAACAAAAGTCACACTTAGAGAAATTTGCATACAACTGCTCTTCTCTAAGCATAGTCAATATCGAACGTAGATGCTGCTCGTACTCTTCTCTGTTCTTGGAGTACACCAATATATCATCAATAAACACAATGACGAATTTATCCAGGTACAGCTTACAGACATGGCTCATGAGGTCCATGAACACTGCTGGTGAGTTCGTCAAACCAAATGACATCACTGTAAACTCATAATGTCCATAACATGTTCTAAATGCTGTCTTCGGGACATCAGCTTCTTTGACTCTTAATTGATGATACTCAGATCTCAAATCAATCTTCGAATAACAACTGGATCCTTGTAGTTGATCAAATAAGTCATCAATCCTCGGTAGCGGATACCAATTCTTGATTGTCAACTTGTTCAATTCTCTGTAATCGATACACAACCTCATCGACCCATCTTTCTTTTTAACAAACAAGACCGGAGCTCTCCAAGGTGAAGAACTCGGTCAAATAAATCCCTTGTCTAACAACTCTTGCAATTGACTAGACAACTCTTGAAGTTCTAGGGGTGCAAGTCTGTACGATGTGCGAGCCACCGGTGCCGCTCCTGGCACTAAGTCTATCTGAAACTCAATTTCTCGATGCGGTGGGAGACCAGGTAATTCCTCCGGAAAAACTTCGAAAAATTCCTTAACTATAGGAACGTCTTTGGGTCTCCTTTCTTCTGGTACAATTCGGCTTACATGAGCCAAGAACGTGATACATCCCTTTCTCACATACTTCTGGACCTTCAAGCAGTTAATAAGATGTAATTGTGAACCATTCTTTTCGCCATAAATCATCATAGGTTCGCTGTCAGCAATAGAAATACGAATAGCCTTTAGGTCACAGACCACCTCGGCTTTGTTATCAGCTAACCAGTTCATTCCAACCACAAGGTCAAAACTTTCCAGTTTAATAGGTATCACATCAATGCTAAAAGGCTTACTTTCTAATGTCAAAGTACAATCACGATAAATCTTATCGGCTCTCATCAAGTTACCATTTCCTAGTTCTATGGAATACACGTTATCTAAGGAAGAAACAGGTTTCTTAACATTGTGACAAATATCCTTTGATATAAAACTTCTATCGGCGCCAGTATCAAACAAAACATAAACAGGTTGATCATTGAGTGAAAACGTACCCGTGACTAGCTTCAGATCATCACGAGCTTCCGCAGAATTGATGTTGAACGCCCTTCCTCAAGCATTCCCATTGTTGTTCTTAGGACAGTCCTTCTTGAAATGACCCGGCTGTCCACAACCATAACAGTTCTTACCACTATTAGCATTGTTGGCATTGCTTGGAGTGCTGTAGTTGTTGGTGTTGGCGTTGAGATTAACCTTGCAATCTTTTGACAAATGACCAAACTTCTTACAATGGTCACAATTTAGAACAGAACAATTTCCAGTATGATGCTTGCCACACTTCTGACATTGTGGCTTTTTGCCCTTATACCCGGAGTTAGTTCCTGTGATTCCAGTGTTGTTGCGGTAAGAATCTTGCTTTGTGAACGGCTCTTGATTAAAATTCTTGTCCTGACCACCGTTTCACTTCCTCTTACCATCGTTTGACTTATTCTCATTCACTGTAGTGCCCTTCCCTCTCTGGAAAATCTGATCCAATAGCAAACTAGCCATGTCAATAGCTTCCTGCACGTTTGCGGGTTTTGAAGCAGTGACCCCGCCTTGAATATTCTCACTCAGACCTTCAATGTACAGTTATACCTTACACCTTTCTGGAGTAACCATTTTAGGACACATTAATGCCAGCTCAAAGAACCTCTTGTTATAGGTGGTGAGATCGTTGCCTACTAACTTCAGCTCTCGGAACTCGCGTTCCATTTTCTTAACCTCGTTCCTCGAACAATACTCCTCGAACAATACTCCTCGATCATTCTTTGCTTCAGAGTGTCCCAAGGTAGGGCATAAGCCTGATCATGACCCGGGGATTGAGCATAGTTGTTCCACCAGGTGAGCGCACTGTCTGCCAGTGTGCCCGTTGCAAAGCCTACCCTGTCGTTATCATTACACCCACTAATGCGAAAAACCGACTCGAGCTTCTCAAACCACCTAGTGAGACCAACTGGTCCCTCAGTTCCGTTGAAAGGATGCGGGTTGCAACTAGTGAATGTTTTGTAAGAACATCCATTACGGCCTTGAGTGCCGTTCCCATTGGTGTTGCTCGAACCACCACAATCATTACTGTTTCGAGCGTTGTTGAATTCTCTCAGTAGTTCAGCTCTTTCAGCCGCAATTTCTTCGGCGACCATTCTCCTGATTTGGGCGGCGGTTGATTCCTTCGGAGGCATCTTCAACACAGAAAAACACACCAGGTCAGTGTCAAAACAACGCTATATGAAAATATACTAGCAACGAGTGTTGAAGGCTAGTAAATAATAGTACAAAAAGATTCACTAGTAGTGAGAAGTAATGTAAGTAGTATAGTAGTGATAGTAGTGTTAGTAGTGTCACTAGTGGTAGTAGTAGCGGTACTAGTGTTATGTAGTGATAGTAGTGGTAGTAACACTAAGTAGTAACATTAATGGCAATAGTAGCAGTATAACATAACACAAGTATTATAGTCATACAAAGTTACTAAATATAGAATATTTCCGCATGCAATAAAAGATAATAGTTACTAATAGCATAATCCACCATTATTATAAATAAAATCCGAAAGTGATAAACCAAATTCCAAAGTAGTAATCCAAACAATAAATATAATGTGCTAGTAGCCCGGTTTATAACACCCGGTAAGTCTTATATAAACAATTAAAGAAAGTATGGCGGATGAAAAAGAAAAAGAAGCTCATGGTCAACGACCCTTCACTTCCTCTTTTGTCGGGTACGGGAGGCAGGTCCATCATTCCTTAGCCTATTACGTTCTGCCTCCAACGCAGCAACCCTGGCAGTAAAGGCTGCTATCAATCCCGCCATCTCAATGAACCTTGCTTCAGCCTCGTACTTATAAGTATTTATACCTGTGACCCTTTCGTCCAACCTATCAAGATCATCGGGGTGCGGATATGTCCTAGCAATATCGCTCAAAGCGTTAACACGATCAACAATATCTCTGTTACGGTTAGTATGAACCAAATCCAATGCATAAAGGTTCACGGGATGGTTAGGTATCTGATGCGGAGCAGGTGCTGGTGCTGGGGCAGGAGCATTCACCTCAGCCACACTGGAGTCGCTGTCACTGTTTCTTGAATCCTGTGACATCTAACTCATAGTACAAGAACACATACGAAACAGATTAGTCAAGTGAATAACGTTAGTCACAAAGTACTCATGTAATGACTAAGTCCAGGTCGTAATCTAGACTCATCAAGGTGTCCTAATGACCAAATCAGACACACTAATGCAAGTACTAGTTTCCCTACGAACCGTAACCTCTGATACTAACTATAACACCCCGCCAAATTACCATCTGACGGTGTGTTAATTCAGGTCCCACAGTTAACAGTTAAACCCTCTATATGAGACGTTTAAAGCAATCGCATTTAATTTTATTTAAAAATTAACTTTCAAAACATAAGTCAATATTCCCAAAATAGAAACACTGTTGTGATCGTAACCACAAGCCAACAGTATTTAAACAGTATAAAAGTTTTAAATGTGAAAGTAAATATTGTTCTTTAAAATCAAATGCTAACTCCACGGCTAGTCATGCAACAAACACAGCGGAAGCATACCTCTTAAGGACCTGAGAATAACAACACGCAAAAACAGGTCAACAAATAATGTTGGTGAATCTACAGGTTTAAAAGTATAACAGTATCTGAAAAACAGTTATCAGAAAAATAGTTTAATTTCCTTGACCACGAGATGTTTGCATAATCTGAGCACCTGAATACTAGCAATGACCCGAGTATAGAAGCCACTATACCCGCCTTACCTCGTAAAATGTTATACACTTGTTCAAATGTATTTAATGTTCAAAGTAAATGCACTACAGTTTTTATAGCGGGTGAGGTTGTAATGACCCGGAAATTTCTGACCAAATTTAAACCTTAATCTTTATATATTTCCGATACGATAAGAAAAATCTATAATGTTGAGTCTAGAAAGTTTGAAATCTACATTCAGATAATCAGATTACTCTTTGTTTATGCCTAGCGATTCACGAACCTTTGATTTTAAACAGAAATGTAGATATAAATAATTATGTATATGATAGTCTAATTATACTAATGAACTATTATGTGATTCAATTATCATGAAAGGTAACTTAAAATAACTAAGACTTGTTATTTATTGATTTTGAACATAACTTGTCAAACGATTAACAAAGTATAAATTGTATAATGTCTTATTTTGAATTTAAATTGCTTTGATATATGTAATTAATACATCTATCTAAGTAATAAATCTGAATATGTAAAAACATAACTATCGTAATATATATATAATATATAAACATAATTATTATTATATGTACATTGATAAAATATATAAATATTAATTAAATGTTAGATAATATATAATTAATAATATGTAACTTGTTGTATTTTGATTGTAAATTGTATTATTATTATTAGATATTAGTAAAACATTAACATTAACAATATTATTATTTTTTTTTATAATTATCTTTTTCCTTATTAATATTAATATAATTTTGATAAGGTTATTCTTAATATTATTATTATTAATTCTCTTGTTATTGTTGCTAGTATACTTAATATAAATTAATAATATCAACAGATTTCATAAATAGATTTATGTTATTAATCAACATAACAGAATTTAATATAATATATATAATAAATAAATGATACATAATTTTGTAAACATAAACGCAGATAAAAAAATAGATATATATTTTCAAAAACAGATATAGCTTTACACAAACACAATTTATATATATACAGATGGGTACACTTATATCACCATCTGCTTTTTCATTTTTCTTCTATCTTCTGTGAGTCCGTGATTCTCTGTCGTTCACCAGTAATCAAACTGATCAATAAATATTGCAATACTTTTCATTTGCTGTTAAAAAAAAAACTGAAAGAACACCCAGATGGGTCTGAGTTCGTATGAACTAGACTTTTCTTATTTTCGATTTCAATGAAACTAAAAAATCTTGAATTGCCGATTTACTAAGAATTATCTAAACGTACTCACCATAAAGTTTCAACTCCCAATTCCTTTTAACGAGATCGAATTTTGAGGTCAAAGTTTCAAAATAAAAAGTCAAAGATTTTGTTCATAGCGAAATTCGAACTCGTGTTTATGTTTCTGGACCAATTGATGATTCAGGAAGTTTTTAAGAACGATTTTCTATCTAATTCATGAAGAAACAATTGGCTAAAAGTTTATAAAAATCAAGTTCAAGAATTATTTTTTAATTTTTTTTTTCAACCGTAACTGCAGCAGCAATAATTTTTCTATATTTTTTTTTTGTTCGTTTACAATTAATAAACCTTTGATATTGATCGATTATTATTATTACAAAGTAGTTAAATCTCTGTCTTTGATGATTTGTATATCTCTAGTCGATTTTGGATTGAAATTGTTAATGAAGAAGATGAACACGTTTATTGATATAAAAGAAATTAAAATGGATAATATTCAGAGAAAACATAAGCAGATGGATGGTGAGGGTGTTGGTGTGTATACGAGAGGTTCTGGGTTCGAGCCCGGTACGGGGCTTTTCTTTTTAGGAACTCTTTTTGAGGTAGATTCTAATTTCAAAAATCATTATTATGACTATTAATGATTATTATTATTAGTATTAGTTTGTAATATCCTTAATATCATTATTATTATTATAAAAATTATCTTAACATTACTATTATTATTAAGATTATCATTTTCATTACTATTATTATTATCATTAATATTGTTATTGTATTATCATTAAAATTATCATTTTTTTTAATTATTATTATTAATAAAAGTATGCTCATTAAAATTTTTATTATTATTGCAAATGCTATCATTATCATTAAGTATTATTATTATTATTCTTCTTATTATTATTATTAGTATTACTATGGTTATTAATTTGATTATTACGATTGTAGTTATTATCATTATAAATATATTACAACTTTTATTTATTATTATTATCATTATTAATTTCCTAATAACAGCATTATTATAACAAATAAATATTTTCTATATAAGAGTATATGTATTACAACTATCATAATATTTCATATAATTATAAATATTATGATTATTTATATAAATATTTACATATAACAAATTATTTATTTTTAATACAAAAATTAGACATCTGTATATATATATAACTAATATAAATATTAACTATTTTAAATATATATATAAGATATATAATTTAAGATCATAATATATAAATATGTTTGATCACGATAATAGGTGTTAATAGATATACAATTGATATAGGTTCGTGAATCCGAGGTCAACCTTACACAAGTTCAATGATGTTATATGTATTTTTACTACAAAATACATTAGGTGAGTATATAGTCCCTTTTTGAACTTTAAATATTTTGGGATGAGAATACATGCATTTTATGATTTACGTTATGGACACAAGTGATCAAAAACAAATTCTATGTTGAGTTGTACCATGGCATATTTCTTTATACTTGGTAGCTAATATTTACATGAGGAATGTAAACGCGAATCCTGTTGATAGATCTATCGGGCCTGACAACCCCAACCGGGCTGGATGACCAGTTTTCAACGGTTGCACAGTACTTCGTTTCTGAATACTACACTTGGTACGGTGTAGCGATTATTTAAGAATATGCTGCGATGATTTAAATGTTAAGTATGGTTACCAAGTGCTCAACTACTTTTACATACACTTGCGAGTGTATTATGTCTAAAATATGAAATCTTGTGGTCCATAGTTATAACGTTGCTAGCATCAAACCTATATCTCACCAACTTTATGTTGACAATTTAAAGCATGTTATTCTCAGGTACGAGTTTAGTCTTCCGCTGTGCATTTGCTCATGTTAAGGACATTACTTGGAGTCGATCATCGCAATGGGACCAAATGTTGATGACTTCGTCCAGGAGGATTAGGACGGGTTGTTAAAGAGGTTGTCAACCTAACGGATCCGTCCATCTAAATTGTGCTTACACCGATGGTATTAAAAGTATTCAAGCTAGATGCTTTTTGAACAAACTCAATATGCATATATAGTACTCATGTCAATACAAAAGCATTTGAAATGTAAATATAACAGCGTGTATTCTCATCCCGGAAAACATGTAAAAAAAAGCGGGACTGTAGACTCACCTTTGAATAAAGCTCGGATTGAAAAGTGAACAATTAACTTGTACGGTTTATTGCCGAGTAATGCAACCTAGGTATACGTATTTAGGTTGGTCAATATATGAATCTTAAATAAGTGTGGTTTCATAGTGTACGTTGTCTTATTGCTTGACTCGACGCGTTTCAAAGTAAAAGTCAACTATATCATGCAAGTCAAACAAAGTCAACTGAAGTCAAACCGAAAGTCAAACTTGGTCAATGTGGTCAACTAAAGTCAACATCAGTAGGTTCATGTCAAATATTGGTCAACATGTCAAACCTAAGTCAAACAATACGTTTTAGGTCATGAATGATCATTTTCACAATTTCAGTTTATCGTTATGCACAAAGTTCATGAACACGTAGCATACTTAGCACAATATCTCATAGTAAAAAATTCAAGTAAATATGACAAACTCCAGATCATAAATATACTTAAAATAAATTCAAAAAAGTCTGGTCAGGGACTCATACGACAATTAAAAGTCAGGAATCAGAAGGGATACATTTGGGGTTTGCCAAGTCAGTTTCTGACCGCGCACTGATTTCATTTTGGCTATAACCGGAGTTAGGAACATGAAATTGATACAAGACCAGTGGCCATAGTTCAAGGACAAATCAAAATAACACATATAAAAAATCTAGCAACTTTTGTTTAGCCAATTTATACGGTTTATTCGTGCAAGCTGAACATTCAGTTTTCAGCTCAAATCAGAACTCACATAAAGTATGGCTCTATTGTGCCCAATGCATAAGGTTTCAGAGATTGACATAAACTAAAAATAAGTCACATATCATGTTAAATTTCATTTTCCAGAAGCATACATGCTCATGAAATACACACAGTCCACAGAGTACAAAACCGTGAGCAATTTACAGATTCCATTCTCATTTAGTTAGACACATTCGCACGCGATTATCCGAAGATCTAGATACAATTAGCCTATGATATCCATATGAAAGATGAAGTAATTTTTGTCTAATTTTCAAATATGCAAAGCTTTAATCATAGAAATTAACACATTTTATCATACAAGGTTATTTTCATGCAAGTACTGTATAAAACTACCTTTACACTAATTCAAGCATATCTCGGGCTATACATAAGCAAACGACATGATATCCTAGTCTAAATTGAGTGTTTTTAAATTATATTTCCAGTGGTATAAGTCTCACATGCCAATTCGTTGTCTATCAATACCAGATTTCTGATCAAGTAACAAAAACACAACGATAATTCAAATTGACATAACTTAATCATACGGAAACGAAATCAAGCGAATCCAAAGCCTAAACTCAATAGTTTTTTGCAATGAATCTGATTATAACATAATAATTAATATTTTAAAAACTTAATTTTTCTGATCAAACAAAAACAAATTCGTTTTTAAACCCTAGCGCATCAAATAATCAAAATAACGATAACGATTAACACGTACGCGTATTGACTTGAGCAATTGACAACATAACTATGAAACTCTAATAAAAATCAGATTTTAAGAATTAGGATTCATGTAATTATACCTTAGATCGCTAAAGGAATTATATCAACGCGCAGAGGAGATCGAGAATTGCAACTTTCGTGTTCAAGGTTTTATCAAAAAGTGAAAATTGAATGGTATGATAATGGTGATGGTGATCGACGAATGGGACAGAGGGGAGGGAGGAAGTCGACTGAAAATAGGGTTGGGGAATAATTAGGCAGTTTAATTTTATCACAAGTATATATATTTAGCCCTAAAATTGATAAATACACTTAAGTCCCTCAACTAAACCAACATTTAACAAAATAAAGGGGAGGGGGAGGGGTTGGCCGAATGGGGCCCACTATGGGTATCCCGGGCTCTCGTTTTGCAATCCCGTGTAATCGTGGTCCGTTTTAAGTGCCGTTTAGTCGTACCGAAGGCCCGGAACGCTAACCTGATCGTTAAACGCAACCAATCGCTTAATTTATTAAAAATCCAATAAATTAAATATTTTAAAAAGTTAATAATTAATAAAATTAATTATTAAAATAAACCCGAGCGTTTTGTTGCTCAAAAAGCTATTATTAAAATCGTATCATTTTTATCGTATTTCATTATCCAAAATATTTATTTGAATTAATATCAACCCATAGTAATTATTGAAACCCTCCGAAGATCAAGTACGCATTTAATACACATAAACGCATAAAAGTTAAATAATCGCCGTTAAATAAACTAACGGAAGGTTAACGGAAGTTACGGAAAAATCAGGGTTGTTACATAATGAGGGTCAGGATTAGAACTCAACTCACTAATAAACCTAATATTTTAATAAGGATAACCTCCAAGGTTTAGATACCCCTCAATTATACAACAAAAGTGATATACTTCTCACTGCTCAACGAGAACTCCGAGAGTCTAGAGATAAGTAGGTCTTTGTAATTGGCTCATCCAACCAGATCTACAATATTCTAATCATAGATTTAACATCAACATAATTACCTTTCCCTAGTCCAAACTGATATCTTGGTTAACATTTCTCTGGTCTGCATACTCCGGATATCCCTTCATTACTTTTACCTTTCCGTAATTAGGATTATTAGCTTAAAACCAACTACTATCTTTTCATCCAGGTAATTTAACTAAAGACCGTTATCCACTTGATTTTCATTTCATTAAACCATTCAAAAACACGACCCTGGGATAACTTACACCTTCTACCCTAGAAAGTTAAAAGTGAATTTAGGCCCCGCTAAATATAAAAGACAAACCATTGTCTCTCTTATGATAACTAATTCTGACATTTGCGACCTAACGACACCGCATAATTAAACCTCTCCGATTTAGACATATCATAAGGAGCAGATAGTTTTTGGCGCTGCTGCTGGGGATCGAATATTTTGATTAAGAAACGTTTTAAACAGACAAAAGTGCTATTTGGAACCAAAAGGATCCGGCCTCTCCGTAGTCGATCTGGCCACCTAGGTACGAATTAATCTGTAAGGAACCCTATTAGTTGGAATATCCGATAAGGTAGCGACCGAATTTCAGGAATAATTGTTTTAATTAAATTATTGATCTTTTTAGTTAATTAATATTTTCTGAAAGTTACTTTTTCAGCCTTAAAATATAAAATCTTAAAAATGGAACAACAAATCACTCTCGTCATGCTTAGAAGAGAGAGGAGGACCATTATCTTGGGAACCGAAGGGATCCCTAAAATCAGTTCACATATGATCAAATTGGTCAGTATGATCTGTAAAATTCAAGGCTTTCCAACTGACGATCTAAATTTTCACAAACAAATTTATCAGTCTGGTTGACTCTTTTAAGAAGCAAGAAATCGAGAAAAACATGGTTTAATGAGCTTAAACCCAATTCAATACATTCATGGGAAGAATTAGGCTCAAAGTTTTTAAACAAATTTTATCCACCTTTCCTATAAACCTGTTTAAGAAATGACATCACAAACTTTTCCCAAAAATAAAATGAGTCATTGTGTCTAGCTTGGAATAGACTAAAGATGATACTTAGAAGATGTCCGAATCATGAGTTAAGTCAGGCAGACATAATCTGCACACTTTACAATGGTTTAACCAAGGATGATAAGTCTCTCCTAGACATGGCCTCGCAAGGAAATTCCATGTCAAGAACAGCAGATGAAGCATGGAATCTCTTAAAACGATAGCTGCACAATAGGAAAATTGGAGCAATGAAGCAGTTGAGAAAGATGACATCTTTACTCAAATGGAATAAGTGCTAGAAACCAGGTTACAAGATCCCACCCTCACTCTTCAAAGTTTATCAATTCCTAGAAGTCCCGATGCTACTAGAACCAGTCGAAGGTATCCTTACCCTAGATGGGCATACAAACAACAGAATAGCTCGGACTCTAATATAATCTTTCCATTACACCAACCTGCTCTCCACTCTCAGAAACTTTAGCTGACTTCATGACAAAACAATATATGATAAATCTTCAAGTCATAGAATGTCAGGATAAATTTGATGTTTTGAAAAATACTTTCGAAGAACTAATAACAAATTTTCAGCTTACTCTTAAACAGTTAACCACTAAAGTTGAGACACAGTGTAGTGAGTTTGATACCCTAGTAGTAACTAGAGGTGGGAAGGAATCAACTGTTAATATACCCATACAAAACTTTTCCAATACAGAACCTATGCCAATTGACCCAGTTGACAATCCACCGGAACCTATATCTCCAAAAGCTCCAGAAATTATCCCGCGAGCCTGCATACCTTTTCAAGGTAGGCTTAGGAAGGAAAATCAAGAAGCGCAATTCGCTACGTATTTGGATATTATAAAAAGTCTGCATTTGAATGTACGACTAGTAGATGCATTAATAGAAATGCCAAACTATGCTAAATTTTTAAAGAATTACTTTCAAACAAAGAGAGATTAAGAGAGATAGTTAGCTTACCCTTAAGTGAGGAATGTTCGTTAGTGTTACAACATGTTATTCTCCGTAAGTTAGGAGATACAAGAAGATTCATTGTACCTTACTACCTTCAAGATGTCCAAATCAGCAATGCGTTAGAAGATCTGGGAGCCAGTGTAAACCTAATGCCTTATTCATTATTCAAAAAGCTAGGACTTAATGATTTAACACCTACCAGAATGACTATCTAACTCGCAGACAGATCAGTTAAGATTCCTCATGAAATAGCTGAAGATGTCCTAGTCAGAGTGGATAAGTTCGCATTTCCCGTTGATTTTGTCATTATGGATATTGAGGAAGACACGAAGGTCCCACTCATACTTGGCAGACCATTCTTTAATACTGCCAAAGCCATAATTGACGTACACAAGAAATCATTGAAACTAAGAGTTAGAAATGAAGAACTCACAATTAATGTCAACGGACTTATGATCCACCCTCACGAGGAAGATCTCAATCTCGCTGATTCTTTTCAAGAACTCGTCAACGAATATGTGGAAGATACCATGGCTATATGCAGTCAAGATCAAATTTCTAAGAATCTGTTCTTCACACCTCCTAAAGAAAATCTCGATAACCATTCAGCCATAGATCTAGGTCAACACAAATCTCCCTTCTCTGAAAGTAACTTTCTCAGAAAAACTATCCTTATTGCACCACAAGGTCAAGGCATTCGGTTATCTCTGTTAAGGAGAAGATCGAATGAAGAAACAGATTTCATTCCGGTATTCCAGGAACCACGGTTAAATGAGAACTGTGACGAAATTCTTGAGCCAACCTTCAAAACTAAAGAAGAAGTTTCTGAAGATTAAGCATTGAGAAGAACAATTTCTAGAACCAAAGAACATATAGCTCCAGTCACCGCTCTTAAGGATGAAGAATCAGAATTCCAGGATAAATATGACTCGTTAGATAAAAATGAAATAGCAAGAATGAAGCCGTCTATCGAGGAACCTCTGGGATTGGAATTAAAGAAGTTACCCGAAAATCTGGAGTATGCATTCTTGGAAGGAGAATTGCAACTCCCTGTGATTATTTCTAAGAAACTCATGCCACATAAGAAGGCGGAATTAATTAAGATTTTGAAGTCACCTAAGAAACCAATTGCTTGGAAGATTTTGGACATCAAAGGGATCAGTCCGAACTATTGTACCTACAAGATTTATATGGAAGACCATTTCAAACCATCTATTCAGAGGCAAAGGAGGGTCAATTCAATGATTCAAGAAGTCATCAAGAAAGAAGTAATCAAGCTTCTGGATACCAGTCTGATCTATCCTACTTCCGATTCACCATGGGTTAGTCCTGTACAAGTGGTACCCAAGAAATGAAGAATGACCATAATTAAAAATGAGAATAATGAACTTATTCCAATAAGGGATGTCACCGGTTGGAGGGTTTGCATAGATTATCGTAAATTGAATGATGCAACCTGAAAAGATCATTTTTCACTTTCGTTCATTGATCAAATGTTGGAACGACTATCGAGAAATGAGTTCTATTGTTTCCTTGACGATTTTTCGGGCTACTTTCAAATTTCCCTCGATCCAAAGGACCAAGAAAATACAACCTTCACTTGTCCTTATGGAACATTTGCCTACCGACGCATGCCATTAGGGTTATGCAATGCACCTACTACATTTCAGAGGTGTATGGTAGCTATATTCCATGACATGATTGAACGTTGTATGAAAGTCTTCATGGATGACTTCTCTGTCTTCGATAGTACCTTTAAGTCGTGCCTTTCTAACCTCGACAAAATGCTCACCCAGTGTGAAGATTCGAACTTAGTTCTCAAATAGGAAAAATGTCACTTCATGGTAAAAGAAGGAATAGTTTTAGGACATAAGATATCAGAGTCAGGAAAATAAGTCCACAAGGCTAAAATTGAAACCATAACCAAGCTTCCAGAACCTACCACAGTAAAAGCTGTGAGGAATTTCGATGGACACGCCGAATTCTACCGAAGTTTTATCAAAGATTTTTCAAAGGTCACCAGACCTATTACTCATCTCCTCGAAAAGGAAGTTCCGTTTGTCTTCAATGAAGAATGTATTCAAGCATTCAACTATCTGAAGGAACAGCTCACACATACACCCATCATGATTGCTCCTGATTGGAGTTTACCCTTCGAAATCATGTGTAACGCCAGTGAATTTGCAGTTGGAGCTAGTTGTATTAGGACAACGGAAAGATAAGCATTTTCATCCAATCTATTACGCCAGCAAAACCTTAACCGGATCTCAAGAGAATTACACCACTATGGAAAAGGAACTGGTAGTAGTTGTGACGACCCGAAAATTTCCGAACAAATTTAAATTTTAATCTTTATATGTTTCCGACATGATAAGCAAAAGTCTGTAATGTTGAAATCTCAAAAAAAAAAAACTTTGAACTGTGTTCATGTATTCATTTACCCTTCGACTGCTCTCGATGATTCACAAACAATTATGTGTAAATAGATATGTATGAATATATACATATGTGTGATTATTAAATTGGGAAATATTAATAAAACATTTAATGGTTTGGTTGATATGAAAATAAGTTATGAAATTATTATATGACTTGTAAACGTTAACAAAGTATTTGATGAATAATACTTTATATAAATGTATTAGTTTCAATATATGTTTATCGACGGAAATTAAAAGATAATATCAAATGATTGAATTATCAGATACATTATGATATGATTATGGGTCTCTGTTGTGAAGTCCACGTTGATTTGAGAAATCTTTCCATTTTAACAATATTCGGACAATGGTAAAGTGATTTACAAGTAAGAACAAATATGTCAATTAACGATAACTGGACAAAGGTTAGTAGAGATTCCTGCTTAACTTTCAATGCAATGATTGCCTAGTGTCTTTGATAAGATAATTATTTAGTTTTCATATTATTGAAAACGTTTATGATATAGATGAAACCTTTTAAAGAATGAATTTGAATATATACAATAAGTCGGAATGTTAATTGTTAGAACTATATATATATAAATAACTTGCATGTTGTATTTAAAACGTGTTTATGTATATTAAATATATATGATTTCAAATTAGTTAAGTAAACGATAGTAACACTCGCTTAAGTGATTCGATTGATATGTAGATATGATAACTAGTACGTTTAAGAAGTTAAAATAAACTCTAGCACATAAATGAACTATACTTAGTAAAGTTTTAAAATGAAAAAGTTATATGATATAATAATTCCTGTTATGTAACGATCTAAAATGTTACTTTGAAATATAATTAGTATTTGAAAAACTAAATATTATTAATTAGATATTTCAAAAATATTCTAAATGAATATAAATGTATATATATATATATATATATATATATATATATATATATATATATATATATATATATATATATATATATATAATTTTACAAAATGATAAAATATAATATTAACCTTGATATATAAACGTTTTGATTTAAAAATACTATTTTATATATATGTATATATATCGAAACGACGATTTACAGAAGTAAATGAACAAAACACTCAAAAGATTAAGTTACACTTTGAGTGTGTTAGTTTTTCATTAATTTAAGTCTAATTATTGATAAAGGTACGTGTCGCGAAACGTAAAGTACAAAGTTTTCTAAGCGTACGAAAGGGCGTTCGAAAAACCGGAACCGGTACGTAAGTCGAGCGTCAATGTACAATCCATCGGTGCTAAAATTACAAATCAACTATGCACGAGAATATAATATAATATATAATTAATTACATGAATTAAATAATATTTATATAAAATAATGTTTCATATGAGTGTCGGCAATGAAAAAAAAATCTAATGGTGACCAGTTCCTTTCATCCATGCGAGCGCATAGGAACTTCTCATGACACTCATGCGATCGCATGAGTGTCGGCTACAGCTAGAGTCTATAAAACGCGTTCATGTTTTAATTCTCTGATCCATCTATCTCCCTCTCGTTATCTCTCTTTATATAATTATATTTATTATTATTAAAACTACTAATATTAATCTTAAAATTATTATTAGTAGTATTAGTATTAGCATTAGTATTAGTATACATAAAATATTACGACGGAGTGCTGTCCGAGTGTTTTCAAAATGAATTTTTCGAGAGGGATAGAGCTAAGGAAATTATGGGTTATAGCTATGGAGGTTATAGGTATGGTTCGAGGGTATAGCATGTGAGATCAATCTAGTATTTATCAACTCTGTCGCATCTACGTAATTTCCTGCAATATTGAATCACAATATTGATACGTGAGCATTCATATCTTATCTTTTATATATTAATAGTGTATCCCTGACTAGTGCTCGAGTAGATATGTTTATGCATGCTTGTATGTTTAATTTAGTCGTTAGATAGTTTTGATGAATCATGAGTTTGATACATATGCTACTGAGATAAGGTATATCATATGCATATCGTTGGAAAGGTGGCGAAAAATTAATAACTTTTCATTTAGAAAGCGTATGATTTCGATGAACGGATTAAAAGATATCGTCAATTGAATTATCTATAATTTTAAGTATTATTGTTAAAATGATTATTATTATCATTATCGTTATCGTTATTATTATCGTTATCGTTATCGTTATCGTTATCGTTATCGACGTTATTATCGTCATTATTATTATCTAATAATAATAATAATTATTATTATTATTATTATTATTATTAAAATAAGTAATATTTTTATCAAAACTATCATTTTATTATTTTTTATTGTTATTATTATTATTAAAAGTATCCTTAATATTAAAACTATCATTTTTATTAAAATTATCATTTTAATAGAAATATCATTGTTATTATAAAATATCATTATTATTATTATTTTAGTATTATTATTATCATTTTGAATAAAATTATGATTTTTATAAAATATTATTATTACATTTAATAATAAAAAGTATCGTTATTATTAAGATTATCAAGATTAGACTAATCATTTTATTTATATCATCATTAGTAAATATAAATATGGTTATTTTTATAATTATTATTATTATTATTACAAAATAATACAACTCTTAGTATTATTATCAATATTATTTTATCAAATAAATATGTAATACAAAGATATTTTTACCACGCGTAATATAATTACATTAATAATACATACCACTATATTTTTATAATATTAAGTGAACTTTATAAATTTTATTACTTAAGATATATAAAAGTATATTTTAATCATATATATATATATATATATATATATATATATATATATATATATATATATATATATATATATATATATATATATATATATATATATATATATATATATATATTTTAATATAAAATTTTATTAATAAATGACTTTTATTATTTACTCTAATAAAATCTGATAAATATATTTAAATATATAAAATGACTATAATTAAGGTATATAATAAACATGTATAGATTTTGAAAGTCATTTTGGGTCAAACTGATTTTGTTAACTTTTGCATATCGGTCTCGAGAATTAGGATTGTGGTACACTATGACTCGACCTTAATTGTTAGACAGATATTGACCATTATATAAATATATATATACTTAATATAGGTTCGTGAATCTGAGTCCATCCCTACACTTGTTCAATCCCGTCATATGTATTTTTACTACAAAATACAGTATTGTGAGTTTCATTTGCTCCCTTTTTAAATGTTTTTGCAATATATATTTTTGGGACTGAGAATACATGCGCTTTTATAAATGTTTGATGAAATAGACACAAGTAATCGAAACTACATTCTATGGTTGAATGATCGAAATCGAATATGCCCCTTTTAGTCTGGTAATCTAAGAATTAGGGAACTGGCCCCTAATTGACGTGAATCCTAAAAGTAGATCTATTGGGCCCAACGAGCCCCATCCAAAGTACTGGATGCTTTAGTACTTCGAATTTATCATGTCCGAAGGGAGTCCCGGAATGATGGGGATATTCTATATGCATCTTGTTAAGGTCGTTTAACAGGTGTTCCCCATATGAATGATTTTTATCTCTATGTATGGGATGTATATTTATGAGAAATGGAAATGAAAATCTTGCGGTCTACTAAATTAATGGAAATGATCGTTTATGATAAACTAATGAACTCACCAACCTTTTGGTTGACACTTTTAAGCATGTTTATTCTCAGGTTTGAAAGAAATCTTCCGCTGTGCATTTGCTCATTTTAGAGATATTACTTGGAGTCATTCATGGCATATTTCAAAAGACGTTGCATTCAAATCATTGAGTTCAATAAAGATTATTACTAAGTAAATGGCAGATTAGTTCATTTATAGTTTGGATATTATGAAATGGTATGCATACCTGTCAACTTTCGATGTAATGAAAGTTTGTCTTTTAAAAATGAATGCAATGTTTGTAAAATTTATTATATAGAGGTCAAATACCTCGCAATGTAACCATATGTTATTGTAGTCGTCCTTATGAATTAGGACGGGTCATCTCATGTGGTATCAGAGTGGTGGTCTTAGCGAACCAGGTCTTGCATTAGTGTGTCTAACTGATAGTTATTAAGATGCATTAGTGAGTCTGGACTTCGACCTTAGCTGCATGTCAAAAAGTTTTGCTTATCATTATTGTCGGAAATTACAAGCTTGTCATTCTTAGTCTAGACACATCTTACTGCATTGATTGCATGAATAGTGTATAGACAAAATTCATATCTTAGCGTATCTGCTAATTCGTATCTTAGCGTATCTGTTACTGTAAAACTTTGCCTGACATATTTCGTAAATTCCTCCGTAATCTACAAAATCTTTTACTCTATATATATATATATATATATATATATATATATATATATATATATATATATATATATATATATATATATATAGATATTCTATGTAATTAGAATACCATCCGATAGCCGGAAATCATTTCATATCGAAAAACCCTTTATTCAATCGTACAAAATGGAACTCGCCACTAGTTCAAGTCCCTCAGATTCCGATATGGAGTTTCACTCGAGCTCCGAAAGCAGTGTGACCGGAATGGATCAACCAATAAGCCATCATCTATTCTGGATGAACTGGGGATGGGTTCGTAGCCTACTTAATCACTGGAGACAAGAAGAAGGTGATCCCTTCCATCCACCACATTTTCCTCTTGGTGAAGAACCTGAAACACTTACCGGAGAACCTGTTCGTAATACCATTTTCTCTCTCATTTTCACAGTATCTCATCACGAATATATACTATTTCACATTCTAGATCTTATTCATGAAATGTCCCGTTCTTATTGATTAAAAACGTTCCGTATTAATTGATTTCGTTGCGAGGTTTTGACCTCTATATGAGACGTTTTTCAAAGACTGCATTCATTTTTAAAACAAACCATAACCTTTATTTCATAAATAAAGGTTTAAAAAGCTTTACGTAGATTATCAAATAATGATAATCTAAAATATCCTGTTTACACACGACCATTACATAATGGTTTACAATACAAATATGTTACATCGAAATCAGTTTCTTGAATGCAGTTTTTACACAATATCATACAAACATGGACTCCAAATCTTGTCCTTATTTTAGTATGCAACAGCGGAAGCTCTTAATATTCACCTGAGAATAAACATGCTTTAAACGTCAACAAAAATGTTGGTGAGTTATAGGTTTAACCTATATATATCAAATCGTAACAATAGACCACAAGATTTCATATTTCAATACACATCCCATACATAGAGATAAAAATCATTCATATGGTGAACACCTGGTAACCGACATTCACAATATGCATATTAGAATATTCCCTATCATTCCGGAATCCTCCTTCGGACATGATATAAATTTTGAAGTACTAAAGCATCCGGTACTTTGGATGGGGCTTGTTGGGCCCGATAGATCTATCTTTAGGATTCGCGTCAATTATGATGTCTGTTCCCTAATTCTTAGATTACCAGACTAAAAAGGGGCATATTCGGTTTAATAATTCAACCACAGAATGTAGTTTCATTTACTCGTGTCTATTTCGTAAAACAGTTATAAAAGCAGCGCATGTATTCTCAGCCCAAAAATATAAAGGGTAAAAAGGGAGCAAATGAAACTCACTTTCACAGATTTTTACTTCGTCGGGAAGTAAGACTTGGCCACTGGTTGATTCACGAACCTGTAACAATATATACATATATATCAAAGTATGTTCAAAATATATTTACAACACTTTTAATATATTTTGATGTTTTAAGTTTATTAAGTCAGCTGTCCTCGTTAGTAACCTACAACTTGTTGTCCACAGTTAGATGTACAGAAATAAATCGATAAATATTATCTTGAATCAATCCACGACCCAGTGTATACGTATCTCAGTATTGATCACAACTCAAACTATATATATTTTGGAATCAACCTCAACCCTGTATAGCTAACTCCAACATTCACATATAGAGTGTCTATGGTTGTTCTGAAATATATATAGATGTGTCGACATGATAGGTCGAAACATTGTATACGTGTCTATGGTATCTCAAGATTACATAATATACAATACAAGTTGATTAAGTTATGGTTGGAATAGATTTGTTACCAATTTTCACGTAGCTAAAATGAGAAAAATTATCCAATCTTGTTTTACCCATAACTTCTTCATTTTAAATCCGTTTTGAGTGAATCAAATTGCTATGGTTTCATATTGAACTCTATTTTATGAATCTAAACAGAAAAAGTATAGGTTTATAGTCGGAAAAATAAGTTACAAGTCGTTTTTGTAAAGGTAGTCATTTCAGTCGAAAGAACGACGTCTAGATGACCATTTTAAAAACATACTTCCACTTTGAGTTTAACCATAATTTTTGGATATAGTTTCATGTTCATAATAAAAATCATTTTCTCAGAATAACAACTTTTAAATCAAAGTTTATCATAGTTTTTAATTAACTAACCCAAAACAGCCCGCGGTGTTACTACGACGGCGTAAATCCGGTTTTACGGTGTTTTTCGTGTTTTCAGGTTTTAAATCATTAAGTTAGCATATCATATAGATATAGAACATGTGTTTAGTTGATTTTAAAAGTCAAGTTAGAAGGATTAACTTTTGTTTGTGAACAAGTTTAGAATTAACTAAACTATGTTCTAGTGATTACAAGTTTAAACCTTCGAATAAGATAGCTTTATATGTATGAATCGAATGATGTTATGAACATCATTACTACCTTAAGTTCCTTGGATAAACCTACTAGAAAAGAGAAAAATGGATCTAGCTTCAATGGATCCCTTGGATGGCTCGAAGTTCTTGAAGCAGAATCATGACACGAAAACAAGTTCAAGTAAGATCATCACTTGAAATAAGATTGTTATAGTTATAGAAATTGAACCAAAGTTTGAATATGATTATTACCTTGTATTAGAATGATAACCTACTGTAATAAACAAAGATTTCTTGAGGTTGGATGATCACCTTACAAGATTGGAAGTGAGCTAGCAAACTTGAAAGTATTCTTGATTTTATGAAACTAGAACTTTTGTAATTTATGAAGAACACTTAGAACTTGAAGATAGAACTTGAGAGAGATAAATTACTCATAAAGGATATGTAATTTTGTTTTCATGTAAATAAGTCATGAATGATTACTCATATTTTTGTAATTTTATGAGATATTTCATGCTAGTTGCCAAATGATGGTTCCCACATGTGTTAGGTGACTCACATGGGCTGCTAAGAGCTGATCATTGGAGTGTATATACCAATAGTACATACATCTAAAAGCTGTGTATTGTACGAGTACGAATACGGGTGCATACGAGTAGAATTATTGATGAAACTGAACGAGGATGTAATTGTAAGCATTTTTGTTAAGTAGAAGTATTTTGATAAGTGTATTGAAGTCTTTCAAAAGTGTATAAATACATATTAAAACACTACATGTATATACATTTTAACTGAGTCGTTAATTCATCGTTAGTCGTTACATGTAAGTGTTGTTTTGAAACCTTTAGGTTAACGATCTTGTTAAATGTTGTTAACCCTATGTTTATAATATCAAATGAGATTTTAAATTATTATATTATCATGATATTATCATGTATGAATATCTCTTAATATGATATATATACATTAAATGTCTTTACAACGATAATCGTTACATATATGTCTCGTTTAAAAATCATTAAGTTAGTAGTCTTGTTTTTACATATGTAGTTCATTGTTAATATACTTAATGATATGTTTACTTATTATAGTATCATGTTAACTATATATATATCCATATATATGTCATCATATAGTTTTTACAAGTTTTAACGTTCGTGAATCACCGGTCAACTTGGGTGGTCAATTGTCTATATGAAACATATTTCAATTAATCAAGTCTTAACAAGTTTGATTGCTTAACATGTTGGAAACATTTAATCATGTAAATATCAATCTCAATTAATATATATAAACATGGAAAAGTTCGGGTCACTACAGTACCTACCCGTTAAATAAATTTCGTCCCGAAATTTTAAGCTGTTGAAGGTGTTGACGAATCTTCTGGAAATAGATGCGGGTATTTCTTCTTCATCTGATCTTCACGCTCTCAGGTGAACTCGGGTCCTCTACGAGCATTCCATCGAACCTTAACAATTGGTATCTTGTTTTGCTTAAGTCTTTTAACCTCACGATCCATTATTTCGACGGGTTCTTCGATGAATTGAAGTTTTTCGTTGATTTGGATTTCATCTAACGGAATAGTGAGATCTTCTTTAGCAAAACATTTCTTCAAATTCAAGACGTGGAAAGTGTTATGTACAGCCGCGAGTTGTTGAGGTAACTCTAGTCGGTAAGCTACTGGTCCGACACGATCAATAATCTTGAATGGTCCAATATACCTTGGATTTAATTTCCCTCGTTTACCAAATCGAACAACGCCTTTCCAAGGTGCAACTTTAAGCATGACCATCTCTCCAATTTCAAATTCTATATCTTTTCTTTTAATGTCAGCGTAGCTCTTTTGTCGACTTTGGGCGGTTTTCAACCGTTGTTGAATTTGGATGATCTTCTCGGTAGTTTCTTGTATAATCTCCGGACCCGTAATCTGTCTATCCCCCACTTCACTCCAACAAATCGGAGACCTGCACTTTCTACCATAAAGTGCTTCAAACGGCGCCATCTCAATGCTTGAATGGTAGCTGTTGTTGTAGGAAAATTCTGCTAACGGTAGATGTCGATCCCAACTGTTTCCGAAATCAATAACACATGCTCGTAGCATGTCTTCAAGCGTTTGTATCGTCCTTTCGCTCTGCCCATTAGTTTGTGGATGATAGGCAGTACTCATGTCTAGACGAGTTCCTAATGCTTGCTGTAATGTCTGCCAGAATCTTGAAATAAATCTGCCATCCCTATCAGAGATAATAGAGATTGGTATTCCATGTCTGGAGACGACTTCCTTCAAATACAGTCGTGCTAACTTCTCCATCTTGTCATCTTCTCTTATTGGCAGGAAGTGTGCTGATTTGGTGAGACGATCAACTATTACCCAAATAGTATCAAAACCACTTGCAGTCCTTGGCAATTTAGTGATGAAATCCATGGTAATGTTTTCCCATTTCCATTCCGGGATTTCGGGTTGTTGAAGTAGACCTGATGGTTTCTGATGCTCAGCTTTGACCTTAGAACACGTCATACATTCTCCCACGTATTTAGCAACATCGGCTTTCATACCCGGCCACCAAAAATATTTCTTGAGATCCTTGTACATCTTCCCCGTTCCAGGATGTATTGAGTATCTGGTTTTATGAGCTTCTCTAAGTACCATTTCTCTCATATCTCCAAATTTTGGTACCCAAATCCTTTCAGCCCTATACCGGGTTCCGTCTTCCCGAATATTAAGATGCTTCTCCGATCCTTTGGGTATTTCATCCTTTAAATTTCCCTCTTTTAAAACTCCTTGTTGCGCCTCCTTTATTTGAGTAGTAATGTTATTATGAATCATTATATTCATAGATTTTACTCGAATGGGTTCTCTGTCCTTCCTGCTCAAGGCATCGGCTACCACATTTGCCTTCCCCGGGTGGTAACGAATCTCAAATTCATAATCATTCAATAATTCAATCCACCTACGCTGCCTCATATTCAGTTGTTTCTGATTAAATATGTGTTGAAGACTTTTGTGGTCGGTATATATAATACTTTTGACCCCATATAAGTAGTGCCTCCAAGTCTTTAATGCAAAAACAACCGCGCCTAATTCCAAATCATGCGTCGTATAATTTTGTTCGTGAATCTTCAATTGTCTAGACGCATAAGCAATCACCTTCGTTCGTTGCATTAATACACAACCGAGACCTTGATTTGATGCATCAGAATAAATCACAAAATCATCATTCCCTTCAGGCAATGACAATATAGGTGCCGTAGTTAGCTTTTTCTTCAATAACTGAAACGCTTTCTCTTGTTCATCATTCCATTCAAATTTCTTCCCTTTATGCGTTAATGCAGTCAAGGGTTTTGCTATTCTGGAAAAGTCTTGGATGAACCTTCTGTAGTAACCAGCTAGTCCTAAAAACTGGCGTATGTGTTTCGGAATTTTCAGGGTTTCCCACTTTTCAACAGTTTCTATCTTTGCCGGATCCACCTTAATACCTTCTTTGTTCACTATGTGACCGAGGAATTGAACTTCTTCCAACCAAAATGCACACTTTGAAAACTTAGCGTACAATTCTTCCTTCCTCAATACTTCTAACACCTTTCTCAAATGTTCACCGTGTTCTTGGTCATTCTTTGAGTAAATAAGTATGTCATCAATGAAAACAATGACAAACTTGTCAAGGTATGGTCCACACACTCGGTTCATAAGGTCCATGAACACAGCTGGTGCATTAGTTAAACCAAACGGCATGACCATAAACTCATAATGACCGTAACGTGTTCTGAAAGCAGTCCTTGGAATATCATCTTCTTTCACCCGCATTTGATGATACCCGGAACGTAAGTCAATCTTTGAATAAACAGACGAGCCTTGTAGCTGATCAAATAAGTCATCGATTCTCGGTAGTGGGTAGCGGTTCTTGATGGTAAGTTTGTTCAACTCTCGGTAGTTGATACACAACCTGAATGTACCATCTTTCTTCTTGACAAACAAAACAGGATCTCCCCACGGTGATGTGCTTGGTCGAATGAAACCACGCTCTAAAAGTTCTTGTAATTGGCTTTGTAGTTCTTTCATCTCGCTGGGTGCGAGTCTGTAAGGAGCACGAGCTATTGGTGCAGCTCCTTGTACAAGATCTATTTGAAATTCAACGGATCGATGTGGGGGTAATCCCGGTAATTCTTTCGGAAATACATCAGGAAATTCTTTTGCGACGGGAACATCATTGATGCTCTTTTCTTCAGTTTATACTTTCTCGACGTGTGCTAGAACAGCATAGCAACCTTTTCTTATTAGTTTTTGTGCCTTCAAATTACTAATAAGATGTAGCTTCGTGTTGCCCTTTTCTCCGTACACCATTAAGGGTTTTCCTTTTTCTCGTATAATGCGAATTGCATTTTTGTAACAAACGATCTCCGCTTTCACTTCTTTCAACCAGTCCATACCGATTATCACATCAAAACTCCCTAACTCTACTAGTATCAAATCAATCTTAAATGTTTCGCTAACCAGTTTAATTTCTCGATTCCGACATATATTATCTGCTGAAATTAATTTACCATTTGCTAATTCGAGTAAAAATTTACTATCCAAAGGCGTCAATGGACAACTTAATTTAGCACAAAAATCTCTACTCATATAGCTTCTATCCGCACCCGAATCAAATAAAACGTAAGCAGATTTATTGTCAATAAGAAACGTACCCGTAACAAGCTCCGGGTCTTCCTGTGCCTCTGCCGCATTAATATTGAAAACTCTTCCACGGCCTTGTCCATTCGTGTTCTCCTGGTTCGGGCAATTTCTAATAATGTGGCCCGGTTTTCCACATTTATAACAAACTACATTGGCATAACTTGCTCCGACACTACTTGCTCCGCCATTACTCGTTCCGACACCATTTGTTCCTTTCGTTCTATTAACCCCTGGTCCGTAGACCTCACACTTCATCGCGCTATGACCATTTCTTTTACACTTGTTGCAAAATTTGGTGCAGAACCCCGAGTGATTCTTTTCACACCTTTAGCATAGCTGCTTCTGATTGTTGTTGTTGTTGCGGTTATTATTGTTGTTGGGATGATTGTTGTAGTTGCTGCTGTTGTTGTTGTTGTTGTTGTTGTTGTTGGGCCGTTTGTTGTAGTTGCGATTGATGTTGCGATTGTTGGGATAATTGTTGCGATTATTGTTGTAATTGCTGTTGTTGTTGTATTGGTGATTCTTATCACCGTTTTCCTCCCACTTTCTTTTGACTTGCTTCACATTGGCCTCTTCAGCAGTCTGTTCTTTAATTCTTTCTTCAATCTGGTTCACGAGTTTGTGAGCCATTCTACATGCCTGTTGTATGGAGGCGGGCTCGTGTGAACTTATATCTTCTTAGATTCTTTCCGGTAATCCTTTCACAAACGCGTCGATCTTCTCTTCCTCATCTTCGAATGCTCCCGGACACAATAGGCACAATTCTGTGAATCGTCTTTCGTACGTGGTAATATCAAATCCTTGGGTTCGTAACCCTCTAAGTTCTGTCTTGAGCTTATTGACCTCGGTTCTGGGACGGTACTTCTCGTTCATCAAGTGCTTGAATGCTGACCACGGTAGTGCGTACGCATCTTCTTGTCCCACTTGCTCTAGATAGGTATTCCACCATGTTAACGCAGAACCTGTGAAGGTATGCGTAGCGTACTTTACTTTGTCCTCTTCAGTACACTTACTTATAGCAAACACCGATTAGACCTTCTCGGTCCACCGTTTCAATCCGATCGGTCCTTCGGTTCCATCAAATTCCAAAGGTTTGCAGGCAGTGAATTCTTTGTAGGTGCATCCTACACGATTTCCTGTACTGCTAGATCCAAGGTTATTGTTGGTATGTAGCGCAGCCTGTACTGCGGCTATGTTTGAAGCTAGAAAAGTACGGAATTCCTCTTCATTCATATTCACGGTGTGTCGAGTAGTCGGTGCCATTTCCTTCAAAATAGTTAAATGGAACAAGTTAATCATACAGAATATTAAGAGTAGTTAATAGTATTTCGTAGCATAATATGAACTCATTTATAAAAGCTTTTTCTTCATATTAGCGTTTTATAAGTTTAAATTCGGGTAGTACCTACCCGTTAAGTTCATACTTAGTAGCTAATATACAATTCAACTACTACAATTCTATATGAAAAACTGATTATAATAATATTTCGCGTTCAAACTTTTACACAACATTTTACAAACTTACAATACCGCTTATTTTACATATAGCATGAAATATAGCACACAATAATTTGATACAAGATGGTTGTGAAGATAATTCTAGCTAGTACACAAGTCGTTCAGCAAAGGCAATAAAGACACGTAATTCATACGTCCAGAAACAAGTCATGCATTCTGGTTTTACTAGGACTACTTCCCATCCTTGGTCTTGTGGAACATAACCGTTATAGCCGTTGATAATACAGCGTGTTGTAACGTCGTCAAAGGGACGAGGGTTACGTAATGTCCAACAGTCCCGTAACAATCTAAAAACCTCATTTCTTACCCCAATTACCGACTCCGTCACTTGTGGGAACGTTTTGTTTAATAGTTGTAGCCCGATGTTCTTGTTCTCACTTTGGTGAGAAGCGAACATTACTAATCCGTAAGCATAACATGCTTCTTTATGTTGCATGTTAGCCGCTTTTTCTAAATCACGAAGTCCAATATTCGGATATATTGAGTCAAAATAATTTCTTAACCCATTGCGTAAAATAGCATTTGGGTTCCCCGCAATATATGCGTCAAAGTAAACACATCGTAACTTATGGATTTCCCAATGTGATATCCCCCATCTTCCGAACGAAAGCCTTTTATAAACCAAGGCATTCTTGGAACGTTCTTCGAATGTCTTACAAACTGATCTCGCCTTAAATAGTTGTGCCGAAGAATTCTGACCGACTCTAGACAAGATTTCATCAATCATGTCTCCGGGTAGGTCTCTTAAAATATTGGGTTGTCTATCCATTTTGTGTTTTTATACTGTAAAATAGACAAGAGTTAGATTCATAAAAAAAAATACTTATTAATACAAGCAATTTTTACATATATCATAAAGCATAAGCACACTATATTACATATATTACACCACACGAATACAACTATCTTATTCCGACTCGCTTGTTTCTTCTTCTTCGGTTTTGGTTCGTTTTGCCAAGTTTCTAGGGATATATGATGTTCCCCTAATACGAGCCGTCGTGATCCACATTGGTTTAGAAAAACCTGGTAGTTTAGAGGTTCCCGGGTCATTGTTACAACTTAAGGACTTCGGGGGTTGACGATACATATAAAGTTCATCGGGGTTGGAATTAGATTTCTCTATTTTTATGCCCTTTCCCTTATTATTTTCTTTTGCCTTTTTAAATTCAGTTGGGGTAATTTCTATAACATCATCGGAATTCTCGTCGGAATCCGATTCATCGGAGAATTGGTAATCCTCCCAATATTTTGCTTCCTTGGCGGAAACACCATTGACCATAATTAACCTTGGTCGGTTGGTTGAGGATTTTCTTTTACTTAACCGTTTTATTATTTCCCCCACCGGTTCTATTTCTTCATCCGGTTCCAATTCTTTTTCCGGTTCCGACTCTTCTTCCGGTTCCTCTTCGGAAACTTGTGAATCAGTCCACGAATCATTCCAATTTACATTTGACTCTTCATTATTATTAGGTGAGTCAATGGGACTTGTTCTAGAGGTAGACATCTATCACATAATATCAAACGCGTTAAGAGATTAATATATCACATAATATTCACATGTTAAAAATATATAGTTTCCATCAAAATTTGTTAAGCAATCATTTTTCAAGTAAACACGGTCGAAGTCCAGACTCACTAATGCATCCTAACAAACTCGATAAGACACACTAATGAAAAATTCTGGTTCTCTAAGACCAACGCTCGGATACCAACTGAAATGTCCCGTTCTTATTGATTAAAAACGTTCCATATTAATTAATTTCGTTGCGAGGTTTTGACCTCTATATGAGACGTTTTTCAAAGACTGCATTCATTTTTAAAACAAACCATAACCTTTATTTCATAAATAAAGGTTTAAAAAGCTTTACGTAGATTATCAAATAATGATAATCTAAAATATCCTGTTTACACACGACCATTACATAATGGTTTACAATACAAATATGTTACATCGAAATCAGTTTCTTGAATGCAGTTTTTACACAATATCATACAAACATGGACTCCAAATCTTGTCCTTATTTTAGTATGCAACAGCGGAAGCTCTTAATATTCACCTGAGAATAAACATGCTTTAAACGTCAACAAAAATGTTGGTGAGTTATAGGTTTAACCTATATATATCAAATCGTAACAATAGACCACAAGATTTCATATTTCAATACACATCCCATACATAGAGATAAAAATCATTCATATGGTGAACACCTGGTAACCGACATTCACAATATGCATATTAGAATATTCCCTATCATTCCGGGATCCTCCTTCGGACATGATATAAATTTTGAAGTACTAAAGCATCCGGTACTTTGGATGGGGCTTGTTGGGCCCGATAGATCTATCTTTAGGATTCGCGTCAATTATGATGTCTGTTCCCTAATTCTTAGATTACCAGACTAAAAAGGGGCATATTCGGTTTAATAATTCAACCACAGAATGTAGTTTCATTTACTCGTGTCTATTTTGTAAAACAGTTATAAAATCAGCGCATGTATTCTCAGCCCAAAAATATAAAGGGTAAAAAGGGAGCAAATGAAACTCACTTTCACAGATTTTTACTTCGTCGGGAAGTAAGACTTGGCCACTGGTTGATTCACTAACCTATAACAATATATACATATATATCAAAGTATGTTCAAAATATATTTACAACACTTTTAATATATTTTGATGTTTTAAGTTTATTAAGTCAGCTGTCCTCGTTAATAACCTACAACTAGTTGTCCACAGTTAGATGTACAGAAATAAATCGATAAATATTATCTTGAATCAATCCATGACCCAGTGTATACGTATCTCAGTATTGATCACAACTCAAACTATATATATTTTGGAATCAACCTCAACCCTGTATAGCTAACTCCAACATTCACATATAGAGTGTCTATGGTTGTTCCGAAATATATATAGATGTGTCGACATGATAGGTCGAAACATTGTATACGTGTCTATGGTATCTCAAGATTACATAATATACAATACAAGTTGATTAAGTTATGGTTGGAATAGATTTGTTACCAATTTTCACGTAGCTAAAATGAGAAAAATTATCCAATCTTGTTTTACCCATAACTTCTTCATTTTAAATCCGTTTTGAGTGAATCAAATTGCTATGGTTTCATATTGAACTCTATTTTATGAATCTAAACAGAAAAAGTATAGGTTTATAGTCAGAAAAATAAGTTACAAGTCGTTTTTGTAAAGGTAGTCATTTCAGTCGAAAGAACGACGTCTAGATGACCATTTTAGAAAACATACTTCCACTTTGAGTTTAACCATAATTTTTGGATATAGTTTCATGTTCATAATAAAAATCATTTTCTCAGAATAACAACTTTTAAATCAAAGTTTATCATAGTTTTTAATTAACTAACCCAAAACAGCCCGCGGTGTTACTACGACGGCGTAAATCCGGTTTTACGGTGTTTTTCGTGTTTTCAGGTTTTAAATCATTAAGTTAGCATATCATATAGATATAGAACATGTGTTTAGTTGATTTTAAAAGTCAAGTTAGAAGGATTAACTTTTGTTTGTGAACAAGTTTAGAATTAACTAAACTATGTTCTAGTGATTACAAGTTTAAACCTTCGAATAAGATAGCTTTATATGTATGAATCGAATGATGTTATGAACATCATTACTTCCTTAAGTTCCTTGGATAAACCTACTGGAAAAGAGAAAAATGGATCTAGCTTCAATGGATCCCTTGGATGGCTCGAAGTTCTTGAAGCAGAATCATGACACGAAAACAAGTTCAAGTAAGATCATCACTTGAAATAAGATTGTTATAGTTATAGAAATTGAACCAAAGTTTGAATATGATTATTACCTTGTATTAGAATGATAACCTACTGTAAGAAACAAAGATTTCTTGAGGTTGGATGATCACCTTACAAGATTGGAAGTGAGCTAGCAAACTTGAAAGTATTCTTGATTTTATGAAACTAGAACTTTTGGAATTTATGAAGAACACTTAGAACTTGAAGATAGAACTTAAGAGAGATCAATTAGATGAAGAAAATTGAAGAATGAAAGTGTTTGTAGGTATTTTTGGTCGTTGGTGTATGGATTAGATATAAAGGATATGTAATTTTGATTTCATGTAAATAAGTCATGAATGATTACTCATATTTTTGTAATTTTATGAGATATTTCATGCTAGTTGCCAAATGATGGTTCCCACATGTGTTAGGTGACTCACATGGGCTGCTAAGAGCTGATCATTGGAGTGTATATACCAATAGTACATACATCTAAAAGCTGTGTATTGTACGAGTACGAATACGGGTGCATACGAGTAGAATTGTTGATGAAACTGAACGAGGATGTAATTGTAAGCATTTTTGTTAAGTAGAAGTATTTTGATAAGTGTATTGAAGTCTTTCAAAAGTGTATAAATACATATTAAAACACTACATGTATATACATTTTAACTGAGTCGTTAAGTCATCGTTAGTCGTTACATGTAAGTGTTGTTTTGAAACCTTTAGGTTAACGATCTTGTTAAATGTTGTTAACCCTATGTTTATAATAACAAATTAGATTTTAAATTATTATATTATCATGATATTATCATGTATGAATATCTCTTAATATGATATATATATACATTAAATGTCTTTACAACGATAATCGTTACATATATGTCTCGCTTAAAAATCATTAAGTTAGTAGTCTTGTTTTTACATATGTAGTTCATTGTTAATATACTTAATGATATGTTTACTTATCATAGTATCATGTTAACTATATATATATCCATATATATCTCATCATATAGTTTTTACAAGTTTTAACGTTCGTGAATCACCGGTCAACTTGGGTGGTCAATTGTCTATATGAAACATATTTCAATTAATCAAGTCTTAACAAGTTTGATTGCTTAACATGTTGGAAACATTTAATCATGTAAATATCAATCTCAATTAATATATATAAACATGGAAAAGTTCGGGTCACTACAATTCATCAGCTCGTTCAAACCACCGATCATCTCGGTGTAATAGAAGAAGTCAACACGCTTCGTACTCGAGTATTGGCTTTGGAGAATATGGTACAAGGATTACAAGCACCATCAAAAGCACCAGTACCACCATCATCAACACCAACAATATCATTATCACCACCAACAACAACATCCGCATCCTACACCTCAACATCACAATCTGTACCTCGAGCATCAACGTCATACGCACCATAGATACCAAGGAGTACCAACAACAATAATCGATGAAGTATTAATCTATAACTTCAATGGAGAAACATTCTGCGATAATTATGTAATCTCTAAAGTCCTAGAGATTATCTATTCCAGCCTTAATCATAAAACAGATAGTGGGCGAATAGAAATGATAAAATGAAACCCTGACCGGAATGGTGCACGATTTACAAACTAGATTTGTTTTACCAACAGCATCAAACAGTACCACCAGCACCGTCAGTGCCGCCAGCATCGCCAGCATTAGCAGCACCTACAACATCACAAGCTCCACCAGATCTATAATCACCGCGAACAACATCACTAATAAACAACAAGTATGTCATATCAATGAGTTATGAAGTATTAACTCATTTCCACTGAAGAATTTATATACATATCTTTTATATAAAAATTTTGGAAACCATAGTATACCTTTTCATATTAAGCTATTATGAATGAATTGAATAAGGGTAGATACTACTCGGTTAATTTATATTACTAATATACAATGAGGTACATCCTTTGTTAATGACTTAACCATTGTTAACTACAATCTCTGTTCCAAACTCAATGAATTCCAATTCATAATAAATCAAGTGTATTAATCAATTGCATGTTTGATTTTATACTTTCATCTTCGATGTACTCGAAACTTTCTAGACAACATCATTCGTACCTTGCGAAGTTCACAAGAATCCCACGAACGCCAACATCATTCACCGAGTAAATATCAATAAAAATGAATAATGAAGTATTGATTCATAATTTCATTTACGTTGGAGTAATAATCCACGAAGATTACGAAATTTCTAAAGTTTTAGAGATTATTCATTTCTAGTTCCAGCCGAAAATCAAATGAGTTTAATTTAATATTAACTCATTAAATCTGTATTACATTCGAAGAAAATATACATATATTTTCATAAAGACTGTGAAAAAATTCTCTTGTACAAAATATTATTTGTGATTTTTTTTTTTAACGGGTAGGTAAAACCAGGAAAATATATAAATTCACAATTAATTTGTTACATTCTTCGATTCTGATTTAACAAATTATCAACTATACTCACTACTTTCACAACAATATACATTCTTTTATAGAAATCAAAACAATCATTCGCATCCAAATTTGATTACATATTCTGATTTTGACAAATCAGAATCCAAATCAAGATTTAAGAGAAGACATCACTCTTAGATTTCTACATCTCTCTAAGCCATACTTTGAATTTAAAACTGTGATAGCCCATCACTTCTATTCATAAACTTAGAAAAATATCTGTATCATTCAAAATTCTAGAACATCATATGTATATTAACGATTACAATCTGCGTTCAAACTATTCATGAATCTTGAAAACCCCTCAATTAAGAAATAACTGAGAGGACGATCCAACCACACGTTATCAACGGAAAGAAGGATTACGCGTATAGCGATACACCTAGAAACTCTCGAAACCAAAGTCATAGACTAACACATATCTGTGTCAGCTCCTTTGGCATTTATCACCAAAAATAACTTTGCAATCCCTTTCCAAAGTAGTCAGTTTTATCACAGCTCCAACAAGTCAACTTTGACTTTTCAGTCAAAACAGTCTTATTATAACTTCAATATATACGTTGCCCTTTCACCATCGTTACCGGGGAACCATTTACATTCCACCATATTAACAGTAAACGTATCAACAACTTCATTACCCTTTGACCTAAGCCTCTCCAAAAAATCACTATAATTATTCATTGAAACCCTATCATGTACTCATCTGCATCTTGTAACGGTAGTTGCCATACCAAAAATCTTGAATCATTATTCTCAAATTTTGCAGCAATTCTACGCCAACAGTTATATATATACATATAACGTTTACCTCCTAGACTTACATACTTCGAATGTGAAGTTTCTGAAAAACACCCTAAACTGCGAACTAGTTCTCCTAATTTTGGAAAAATGCTGATGAAGCAGCAAAAACTGTAAACAACTGTAACAGTCGAAAGTTTGATGATAAAGAATAATGTGTTGGCAAAACTCAGAAAAAGAGAAGGTTTGGAACTGGAAAACGGATTGAGCAAACTATGAGGAGGCTGTGGAAAAATAACAAGGACGAAATCTACCTTCAAAGAATCCAAATGATTTAGTGTCTGCTGAAATCGTTAGCAGACAACTTACTCCTTATTCTAAACCTTCGCAGACAAATTTCCCGCATCATCATTTGATTCCAGATATTTTAAAATTCTAAAACATCATCGAATCTTTTAGTATAAATATCCTCGATATTTCTGAAGATACCATCATAACTATCATTGTCCGAGATTATTTATCTCTTTGCGCTATCTGTATTACATCATAAAGGAAACTGTTTTGTTTTTATATTCTGTAAACCTTCGAGTTTAAATTATGGATGTTTTTGAAGTAGTGTTGGGAACTGAAGCATGAGTTAGTATAATATAATGACATTTGATCAACGTGATTATATTACAGTAAGTCATGCCGAGTTTCTAATGGAACATGATGATTCACAGACCATACCGTCATCATGTGCTATGTTACATAACTCTTTCATTCTATTTAACCTCTAAAAATATCAAGAAAATATTTTTCTTGATGATTCGGTCTTTTTCGTGACTTCTGGTAATTTGACAAGTCAGATCAAGCTATCACAATTTTTTCTTAGAACGTTAGCTATGTTCATTTTGAATTTCATACCTAAATTCTGGACCATTACTTGCTGTGCTTAATGGCAAGAAGAGAAAATAGAGCATGAAGCTCCGAAATAGAAATGGGAGTATAAATCGCAGTAAATAGGAGAGAGCATTAACTATAGATGTCAATGATTATAGAAAGACAGAAGCAGGGACTTTAAAATATAAGGAAAAATATAAAACCCAACAACAACCCAGAAATTACAAACCGTATATATCGATGCATATAGCAACAAAAAGACACGGGAGGAATAAAAACACTATAAAACCAAGAGTATAGTAGAAGTGAATAGATTCTTCCGGCGGAAGATGAAAAAGAAGAATGACAGATATGAAAGTTAGGAGTATATCAAAAATCAGAACTGGATGCAGCATATTGAAGAAGGTTTTAGAAGTATGAATTAGGAAAGAAGGTATAGAAGGTGGGAATGTAGAAATAAGGAAACGAAGGAAGTGGATTTATAGCAAAAAATCCGACAGAGCAATCAAGACAGATCATCGTATTTAAGCGAAGAGGATCCTAATTTCTCTAATTACCGAAGAATCAAATCTTATTACAAGGATTTTCTCCAAATCCCTTGAATTCTGGAAATCAATCCTGTCTACATCAAAAGATATGACGAATCTACATTTACTCATTTCACTCTATTGTGATAACTTCGCTTGTACTCTTCACATAAATAAGTTGTTTTATCACTGATGATAAAACTCTAATTTTCAGATCGTATGCGTCATGAAAACATACTTATTGTCAGCCATGACCATCCCAATCAAATTTCGAGACGAAATTTCTTTAACGGGTAGAACCTGTGACGACCCGAAAATTTCCGAATAAATTTAAACTTTAATCTTCATATGTTTTCGACACGATAAGCAAAAGTCTGTAATGTTGAAATCTCAAAAAAACTTTGAACTGTGTTCATGTATTCATTTACCCTTCGACTGCTCTCGATGATTCACGAACAATTATGTGTAAAAAGATATGTATGAATATATACATATGTGTGATTATTAAATTGGGAAATATTAATAAAACATTTAACGGTTTGGTTGATATGAAAATAAGTTATGAAATTATTATATGACTTGAAAACGTTAACAAAGTATTTGATGAATAATACTTTATATAAACGTAATAGTTTCAATATATGTTTATCGACGGAAATTAAAAGATAATATCAAATGATTGAATTATCAGATACATTATGTTATGATTACGGGTCTCTGTTGTGAGGTCCACGTTAATTTGAGAAATCTTTTCATTTTAACAATATTCAGAAAATGGTAAAGTGATTTACAAGTAAGAGCAAATATGTCAATTAACGATAACTGGACAAAGGTTAGTAGAGATTCCTGCTTAACTTTCAATGCAATGATTGCCTAGTGTCTTTGATAAGATAATTATTTAGTTTTCATATTATTGAAAACGTTTATGATATAGATGAAACCTTTTAAAGAATGAATTTGAATATATACAATAAGTCAGAATGTTAATTGTTAGAACTATATATATATATATATATATATATATATATATATATATATATATATATATATATATATATATATATATATATATATATATATATATATATATAACTTGCATGTTGTATTTAAAACGTGTTTATGTATATTAAATATATATCATTTCAAATTAGTTAAGTAAACGATAGTAACACTCGCTTAAGTGATTCGATTGATATGTAGATATGATAACTAGTACGTTTAAGAAGTTAAAATAAATGCTAGCACATAAATGAACTATACTTAGTAAAGTTTTAAAATGAAAACGTTATATGATATAATAATTCCTATTATGTAACGATCTAAAATGTTACTTTGAAATATAATTAGTATTTGAAAAACTAAATATTATTAATTAGATATTTCAAAAATATTCTAAATGAATATGTATGTATATATATATAATTTTACAAAATGATAAAATATAATATTAACCTTGATATATAAACATTTTGATTTAAAAATACTATTTTATATATATGTATATATATCGGAACGATGATTTACATAAGCAAATGACCAAAACACTCAAAAGATTAAGTTACACTTTGAGTGGGTTAGTTTTTCATTAATTTAAGTCTAATTATTGATAAAGGTACGTGTCGCGAAACGTAAAGTATAAGTTTCTAAGCGTACGAAAGGGCGTTCGAAAAACCGAAACGGGTACGTAAGTCGAGCGTCAACGTACAATCCATCGGTGCTAAAATTACAAATAAACTATGCACGATAATATAATAGACAAAATTGCGCGGATGGCCCATCAATTTTGTATGAAATTGCACACTCAACTTTTTTTTTTTGGCACATATGACCCTGATCTTTGACATGTATGCATCGATGGCCCAGCTGGCTAACCCCGTGAATTTTTTGGACGTTAAGCCCATTCACGTGCCCACCAAGTGAGGGTAATTTTGTCCTCACACTTTTATTTTGCAGCTTAGTATTGTTCTGCACTTGGCACGTGATTAATAACCGTACCAGTTATTCTGATCCCTCGTCCCCAATTCATAAACCCTAAATCGTACCTGTTAAAATTGAAATCAAAGTCAACAATGGTTGTATGTTAGCTCGAAATCAAGGGCTTCGGTTTTATGCTTGTCTCATTAAGGTAGTTTATTTCAATTAAATTTTTAAATTTTTTTTGTTGTGGATTGCCTTGAGGCAGATTGAAGCTATTGAGACTCACAGTGGGTAAGTAAGTTAAATATGTTTTGGGAATTAAAACCAACTATATAACGTTGCTTTTTCATTGTGTGTGATTGATGTTGTTTTTCTTATTTAGCTTATATTGACCTAATGATGCCTAATAGTGTATTTAACTTAGGCCTAGTTGCTAACAGTGTGCTTAATAATGGTAGTAGTAATATTTAACTTAGGCCTGATGCCTAATAGTTAAGAAGTTTCATTTGCACTCAATTGATAAACTGAACAAAAAAAAGGGGCAGTAGCAGTTTAAACTTTGTGTTGCAGGTATGAGTTACCGAGGAAAAACAACATCAATCACACACATATATAGTTTGTACTGAAAAAAGGGCAGTAGTAGTATAAACTTTGTGTTACAGGTATGCCTAATAGTTTGTACTGAAAGTTTGTGTTGAAACTTTGTGTTGCAGGTATGAGTTACCGTGGACATTAACAACATGTATCCCATTTTATGGTGGTACAGATTACCATGACTATCACCATTACATTGGAGACCAAAACCAAAGTAACTTTGCATCTGAATTCGAAAAATGCTAGTGAAGCTAAAGCTAAAGCTACAAAGAATCAACTGTTTAAGTTGAAGACTAGGTTGATGATTAGTTGGGTTTTCTTTGCTATATATGTATATTTTAAGTAGCTACTGAATGTTGTTATTTTCTTTTTTCTTTTTTTTTTTTTTTTTTTTTGAAGTTGTCTTAGTATGAATTTTACTTTGTATTAGGTCATGTGTTTTTCAGATGGTAATTGCAAGCATGCAAATGTAATAAGACAGTTTATGATCAATGAAATTACTTTTTATCTTTGCATATTGTTATATATCTGCAATTTAATCTATCAATGGTCATTGTGATCAAAATTGTAGTTGCCTATACTGCAAAATGAAGTTGTGATTAGCTATTGGTTTGTTGTTGTTGTTGCTACTATAAAGCTTGTTGTGGGGTTGTTGTTGTTGTAATGGAAATCACCACATGACTTTTACCATAATCAAGCGTGATATTATAGATGTCAAGGAAAAAAGGGTCTCAACCAACCCGTTTGACATGTTCAACAATTCTGACCCACTTAGACACAAATTCATTTAAAATGGGTCTCGACAAATACGTTTGAAAACTTCAAAAATTCTGACCCCCTTCGACCGATTTTGACTTGTTTGATTAGCGACGTTGATCGACTTGGGCCTAGTCGTGTCATACTACTCCTTAAATCTGACTAGCTGATCGACTTTTGCAACAATCTTTGTAAGTCTCAATTAGTTTAAAGTTTATACATTGTCAACTCATTTGACAAAAAGTAACTGTATGAACCCAAATTATGTACAAATGATCATAAACAATACCAAAAAACTTCACCGCTAAGCTTGTCTATGCACACATAATCAAAGAGTACCTAAATGAACCCAAATTACATACAAAAGGTCACAAACAATACCCAAAAGCTACCAAAATAAAACTTGTGGTAAAACTTTTAGTCCATAAATGCACACTGATATTATCAAAGTGACATCAGTCCTAAACAAAATAAATTAAAAAGATTAAACAAAACAATTTTTTTTTTATTGATGTATCAAAAATAACTGTCACTACTCAGTAGTAAACTGTTCTTTTTTTTTTTCACTTTCAGCAATCTTGTTTTGACCTAATGGTGATGTTTTGACCAAAAGTGACTTTTTTGATCCAAAGTGACCTAATAGTGATAGTTTTGACCCAAAGTGACCTAATGGTGACTTTTTTGACCCAAAGTGACTGATTTGACACAAAGTGACCTATTAGTGACTGTTTTGACCCAAAGTGACCTAATGGTGACTATTTTGACCCAAAGTGACTATTTTGATACAAAGTGACCTATTAGTGACTATTTTGACCCAAAGTGACCTAATGGTGACTGCTTTGACCCAAAGTGACTAATGGTGAAAGTTTTAAACCTAATGGTGACTGTTTTGACCCAAAGTGACCTAATGGTGACTGTTTTGACCCAAAGTGACTAATGGTGACTGTTTTGACCCTAATGGTGAATGTTTTGACCCAAATTGATTGTTTTAACCCAAATTTACAATAGTAGCATTTTAATATAATATCATCTAATGGAACATACAATTAACAGATTAAGAAGAAACACCAATTAAAATTCAAATTACTAGGTCAAATGACATAATTCAAATTATAAGTTCAAATGACATATTCTCCATAACAGAATCAAATGACAGGTTCCACGTAAACAAAAACATTCAAAAGTACCATAATAATTTTAAAACTAACAAGAAACAAACTACTAGGCCATTGATTTCCTCTTTGATCCAATAGGTTGATCTGCCTTGACACCATCATTGGTGCAGCCCCTCCTATTATGGCCAAAACCCTTACAAATTCCACACTGAATAACCTGACCTTTTTTTGATAACTTACCCCCTTTAACTATCTCATCGTTCTCATGCAGTCCTTTCCTTCTATTCTTCTTTGGTCTCCCAGTAGTGACCCTCTTTAAAGGTGGAAGTATTGGTATATTAACGGATGACTTAGGCTACATACTCCTTCCATTGATAGGAATAATAGCATACTGATAATTAATCCTTGCACCTTATAAACATTAACGCACCTAAGGACAGTTCAATCAAGGTAATTAATCCTTCAGCTTTATTAAATGATTTGATATCCATAATAGTTTAAGCTTTTAATAAAGCATACCTAACCACCAATCAGTATTGTTAAATGAGTCTTCATTAATACTAATTTTTTTCAACTACATATATTCAGGTTACACAACATTATCAAAACACTATGTTGCACAACAGCTTATGAGTTTGTATGCATACATTTATGTTTGAACAAATAAAGAATTACGTATTAATTAATGACATCTAAACATCTCAATTCCAGGATCACATATATACATGTATGAAAAACAATAAACATACCATATAATTCCATTAGTTTTTTCGAGACCATATTCACTTCTGATCGAATAGAATGAATCAATCAGCATGTTTGTTATGTTGAACGTGTGTTTTGGGTTTATTACTGTATAAAAGTCGTATGAAGTTGCGTAGGGTTTGTGATATGCTCGTATCAGTTTGGCTATTGATGAAACAGTGAGTTATGAAAGCCCATAAAACCGTTTATTCTGCTTCTGATATAAATTGTTTGGACAAATTTGCCCTCATGTGCCAAGCACGTACTGAGATTTAACGGAATAAATGTAACAGAGTTGAGTGGTTGGGCCATCTATACAACTTTTTAATAGTTTAGGGGCAACTATGCCAAAAAATTAGAAAAAGGTTAATCAAGCTTTCTGTTACAAAGTTCATGGGCCAACCATGCAATTTTGTCCTGATAAATTAAGGCTTTATTTTAGGTATTAGGGATATAATAATTATACTTTAACTAAAGTGGTGATGTTTTTGTATGCTATGAAACGTCACGATATGAATCAAGGGTACAGATTTAATATTATTTGATCATCTAAGGGCCTTGATGTTGCAAGCTAGGACCCTTTTTTTAAAAGGGGTGATGTATTTTATGTTTTGTTATAAGATAGATAGATAGAATAGATAGATTATTAAATGGGGTTTTTTTCTAAAATTTTGGAACCCGCCCATTGATAAATTGGGTACCAATATTATTTCATCCTTTGTCACACATTTACCGTCCTGCTTTGACTTTTAAAATCATTTTTGTAGATTTTTCACTTTTTATTTGTGTTATATGATATTTGATGAAAGTTATATCAATGGAAAAACATTAAAATCCAAATTTATTCTTATAACTTTTATCAAATATAATCAAATATTATATAGAACTGTTTAAAATCAAAATTTAAAAGAAATATATTAAAAAGTCCAACGAAATAGTTATTTTTGAACCAAGAAAGTATTACTTTGTGTTTTTCTCCAAAACACCTGGACTTTTATCAAGTTATACCGACTTTCACTACTACATTTATCCTCATTTAGACCCCCATATATAGAGGTGTTAATAAAGTAACACGTCTATATAAACAAATGGACACGTCTAATTAGAAAAAAGGCGGAACACCTCTAATTAATATATTATTTAGACGTGTTGTCACGTATAATTGACATATTTAGACGTGTTGTTATTAAAAAAGACGGAACACCTCTAATTAATATATTATTTAGACGTGTTGACATGTCAATTTGATCAAATGGGAGGAATACGTCTAAATATGTTATTATTTAAACGTGTTGACATTTTAAATTAATAAGAAGACTGCTAAATATGATATTGTTAAGGGATAATCTTAAACATCAGGAAAGAGAAGGGGGAAGAGTAAATTGGAGATTTAACCCACTTAAAAATCTGGAAGTTTCATCCTTCTATTTTCTATCTTTCGCAAAATATTACGGTAAATTGGTGAGGGTGTTTGGGGGTTGAAGAGTTCTGTGGGATTCAAAAGGGAAGCTACTATTTTTTTGAAAAATCAAGCTCTAAATATTGAAAGATTAGAGCTTATTCATACTTTGGGACTACGACAAGGTAAACTCCATACTATATCATTTGTAATTTGGAAGTTAGGGTTTCATAACTATGAACCCTGGTTCATAAATTGGGGTTCTGTCAGAACCCGTAAAATTACTTTGTTAACTTGATAAGTTATTGTGCGACTAATTTTTATAGATGATAATATGTAATGGTTACTATCATAAAACCTTAAATAACAGCTACAACGAATTTTTGGTCAAGAATAAAATGTGATTTATTCTTTAGAGTTGAATCTACCAACAACAACATAAACAAATAGTGTTTTGGTTTAATTTGAAAAAAGGAATATAATTCCTTTTTGGTTGATTTGAGTCTGACGAACAAACAAAGCTACTAAAGATTTTGTTTAAGTAATTTTTATTTATTAATAATCAAAACTTTGTTATATATTGAATCAAAGCTACTAAATCATGTACAATGAATATTTTGATGAAACATATAAGATAAATATTCCTTTACTTTGACTGTAACCTCAATATCGGGGAATTGTTGGTCAAACACCACTATTTAGGTGGATTATGTGGGTTAATGGTTAGTTAGATAGACGATGATACATAGATGGTTAATATTGTGATGTTTTGTAAGGATCTTGACTTGAACCATTTAAAGTGTGCATTGCATGTTGATTTGCAAAAGAGAGTATCCATCAACAACTGAAGGTGAGTACTAAATCTTTTTACTGATATGTTATAAGTCTAGTTTTATAAATTTCCATTGATATTTTATATATACTCCTTATACTGTCATGAAAATTGGTTATGTGTAACATTTGACTTATTGGTGTCAATTGAGATGATTTTGTGCCGTTAAGGCTATTATATGTTGTTTGAGGCTATTTGTACTCCTAAAATGTGCTTGGCAAGTGTGTTTAATAACCCAAGGTGAGTACTTATATAATTGTGTTATTTTGCTATGATTATAACTACGGAGTATTAAATTAATAGTGCAGAAAGTGATGAAATGGTTCATAAATTTGTCAGGACATTTGGGATATGACCTTGTTGGTTGGAATGTGGATGAGCCATTTGGGCACTTATATTATCAATTTAGCTATGAGTATGCTTTGGGTTTACTTGATGCTAAATGAGCTATGTAATGTTTCCATGTGGGATGGGTTGAGCTTTGAGAACTATAAAATGTGATATTAACAAATCATATATGTTACGTAGTCAAAAATTATCGTTGAATCGACATTCTTGATAAATTTATATGCACCTTTAAATGGTGTATATGTATAAGTTGAAGACTTGTGAACTGATGATGAGATGGTGAACTATTTACAAGCAAAAAGCTTCAAGTATAACATAAAGAGATAAGTTTTATATTTTGCTTAATGTTATGTTTTGTGTAATTTATTTCATACTTTAGTATTCACTAAGCGTTGTTCTTATTGTTTTAGTTGTGATTATCTCTTATAGGTAGTATATGCTTAACTTGCAAGGAAAAGGTAGCTTGAGGAAACTACTATCTGGCTTATTTTGAAGGTGGAAACTCCTTGTGGTATGGACTTTCCCTAGTGTGTCTTTTTAACCGAGCTTTTGATTTTTTTTTAAATTATTAAATGATAATGATACTATTAGTGTTAACGTTGTACCTACATATTGAATAATGTGGGTTATAAAGTCAATTGTGGTTATGTATAGTTAAGTGTTGTTCTTATGGTTTTAAAATGTTGTTGGATGAAGGTGGAAGGAGGGGACTAATGGGGACGACGGGGACGACGCCAATAAGAAGGTAGAAGTTTCATACAAAGGTGCCTTGGCAGAGGCAGAACTTTCATGTTGGATGGGTGCTCAAAGAACCTGCTATAACTAATTTTTTAGTTTAAAGTTTTGTCGATTGTAAATTATATTATGATTTTTTTGTAAATACTTTAAAAATATTTATATGATATTTCTATATAAATTTATGGTTTTGTAGTAAATTAATTTGATATATTTGGTGCATTTTGGTATTTGACGGGTATTATTTGAAATATTCGAGATTTTAATTTATTTGGCGATGGTGGTATTTGGCGGGTATTATTTGAAATTTTTGAGATTTTAACCAGGGTTAACATTTACCGGGAACACGTCTAACTGATACCGAGATCACGTCTAATCTAATCAATTGGACGTGTTAATTTAATCAATTAGACGTGTTATTTACAATTAGACGTGTTAATTAAATCAAATAGACGTGTTCCGGGAACACGTCTAATTGACAAAAAAGGAGGAACACGTCCAATTGAGTTTTTTAGATGTGTTCCGGGAACCGCACTATATGTCATCTAGCAATTAGTGCAGCTACATCTAGACGTGTTGAATAACACGTCTAATTAGCCTTTTAAACACGTCTAATTAACGATTTTTGTAGTAGTGTTTATTAATGCAAATGTGTGGTTAATTTATTTTAACCTGAAATTAATCATTTTCTCCCCCACAAAGTAATCCCTCTGAATCTGAACTTTTATCAAATTATAATGACTTTATTAATGCACATGTGTGGTGAATTTACAAAAATTAATGATGAAAGTGTAACTTGTTAATGCATATATGCGGTGTATTTATCAAAATGATGGTGAAAAATATTAATTCGGTTTATGGGCAGGCTCGGCCCGAAGGGAGTACAAGATGTACATATGTACAGGGCCCAACACATTTTGGGGCCCAATTCGTCTAGTGAAGCCAGCCATCTTTTGGGGCCTAATTAATCTAGCGAAGCCCGACTGTACATAAAAGAAGATGAAAATCTTATATTAAAGGACCACTAGCAAAGCCCTTACATAAATTATGACTTAGTTTCTTATCCATCTTTTTTATATATATATATATATATATATATATATATATATATATATATATATATATATATATAACATGTTGGAAATATTGTCTTCCAGCAATGTGGGATTGGTAACGGGGAAATCAATTAGATAGTCATTTTACTTTATTTATTTTTTTCCCACATTATCCTAATAACTTAATTTACGAATATATCTTACTAATTCCATCATTATCACATAACGTTTCTCTTCTCTCAACAATTTACATTATTTATGCTAATTTATTATACAATACAATTTTTCTCTTTTCTCAAAAAATAAGTAAACGAATAAAACGCAAACCATAAGATGAAATTTAAAAGACTAAAAGCTAAACGAATTAACAAAAATCGACATTTCACAATTAAACCAACGGATCACGGAACGAATTAAAAAGAAATCGCATCGTTGGGTAAGGCTGTAAGGGCCTTTTTTTCATCTCGTTCTAGGCACTTAAATTTTCGGGACCGGCCCTGTTTATAGGTATTTGATATATCTATCATTTTTTCTTATTTACTCTTACAACAACCCGTGTAATATTTATTCTTTGAGGGGAGATTCAAAATAGTAGAATCATAAATATTTGTGCTTTTTTTAATGATTAACTATTACTCCGTATCAATTATCATGCAAGTATTTACACCGTTGTTTTATTTGTGAAATTTTACCTTATATTACTAAATTATATGGTTCATATAATTATACACTCTCTGTATGATTTTGGGCTTTTTTAAAAAGTTTTTATGATGTTAAAATATTTATGAATTATGTGTATGGTTCGTCGTATGTAATGATTCTAACTTGATTCTAAATGATTAACTAGTATTCCCATGACTGTTTTTTTTCTATGTATCTATACAGCATAAGAATCTCTTTTGTGAGTCGATTATGTTCATTTGAAATACTTAATTATTTGCTTTTTGCTATCTCGTGTTATATTGATGCATAGTTTGAGGTTTTGGTCATCATAGTTGAGCTGTTTGTATTTGGGTGATTTGAATGCATTGTTTTGATTGATTTCACTAAAAAAATCTACATATTAATGCTTAATCAGGCTATGCGCAATGCAAGAGAAAAATGTTGAACTGCTCAAAGCCCATTAATTTATGGGCCCAAAAGATTATTGTAGCCAAGCACTTGTGCAAATTAGTCTTTTACTCTTAACAATCAAAGGAATTATCACCAAAATGCCCATTCTTTTGAACTATATTGACTGACAGCCCTTAAAAAATAAAGTTGACAATTTGCCCTCGCAAGGCGCAAGATGATTTGCGTCCTTGCGACATTGCGTCTTTGCGACCTTGCGTCCTTGCGACCTTGCGTGTTTCCTTAAAAGAACTAGTTAAATGATCACTTTGCGTTCACTGTTCACCTCACAACCACACGCATACGCAAGCTGCTCTCTGGTGCCTTTTCGCTCGTCACTCGCAAGATCGTCATCAAGCTTCCTTACATTCTCGCAAACACTCGCAAATCACTCGCAAAATCTTCATCATCATCCTCACATCATCCTCCTCACATCTTCATCCTTACTAGATCATCTTCATCCTTCCATCTTCGAACTTCCCGAGTACAAGCGAGCTTCTACGCCACCACCATCATCGAATCACCATCATCGTTCACTATGTCTCAAGAACAGGTTAGATTTCTTAGATCTATGTTATATTATTCGATCTACGTTAGATTTCTTAGATCTATGTGCTAAAACAAAGTTTTTGCACGCCAACTGTTCGCTAAAATGTGTCAACGAAATGTGTTTGTATTTTGTGTTTTTGTTTGTATATTATTGAGATTGCGTACGATACCCAGGACTTTTTGCTAGATTTAAGTTGTAAAAGTCGGTTTTTATATAGACACAAGGTTATCCTTGCGTCTTTGTGTATGCCTCACAATGTACGCAAGGTTATATTTGCGTCTTTGCGTATGACATAAGGTTAACCTTGCATGTGCACGCATGGTTTTTTTTGCGTCCATGCGTCTCGAACCTAGGTTACGCAAGGTCAACCTTGCGTCCTTGCGTCCGTCATTATTGGCACACAAGCTTTGTCTTGCGTCTTGCGTCTATGTGATTTTCTTCTGATGTTCTTATGACTTTTACAGGGCTATGTGGAAGGTAAATTGACCATGAAGAATATGTTGACCGTGATACCTCAGGTCAAGAAAATGTTGACTGAACAACAAGAAAAATTATTTAGAAGTACATGCTTTGGTCCCTGGTTAGATCTTTCATACACGGGTAATGATCCTGGACTAGTACATGCCATGCTCCAACGGAAATGTGAGCGTTCAGCAAAATTAGATGCTAGTAAGTACCTGGAAGAGCAACAAGATATATGGTTTACTTTTTCTCCTAATTTTATGATTAGATTTAGTCGGCGTGAATTTTGTTTAGTCACTGGATTTTTGTTTTGTAGCCGGACGGATATGGCACATTAAATTCCTCACAATTATGAATCTAAGACCGCACCCATTAGATGGCGTTGTCTTCCAAAGCGTGCCGATGCCAGGAACATTTTGTAGCGACCCGACCAAATCGTCATTGACGGCGCCGACTACTTAGGTCCCGTTACGTGGTCGTAGTCCCTATATGAGACTCGTTTGACCAAAATTATGTCGCGTTCATTTGAAACATATCATGCTTGCAAGGTTTAGTTTACAAAACCGTTCGACGACAAGTTTAAGTTTACAAGAGTATAAAGTATAAATGAAATAACTTGCGACATAATTAGTTGAAAATCACGGTTTGCTATAAATAGCGAAAGTATGTAGACAAAAGTTTGAATCCAGAGGTGCTATCACTAGCGTATGTATGTATGTATGCTTGACCCCAAGCAAGAAATCAGAGTGTATGCATGTATGCTTAACTCCAAGCAAGTATGAGTGTACGCGGAATCATGTATCAAATAGCCATGTATGAACCTGAGAAACATATAGAAAACTGTCAACGAAAAACGTTGGTGAAATCATAGGTGTTTTAGTAAACGTTGTATTTGAACCACAAGATTTAATATAAGATGATTATCAAAATCATTTGCATTCCAAAAGTTGTTATTTGTATCCCGGGCACCCAATTATCAAACTTAACTGTTTTGCACCCTTTGCGTAGTGTTAGAACATACACTAGACCCGAAAATATATTTCATCCGCTAACGGTAGCGAACCGTCCGAATGAGGCTCGTCAAGCCCATGTGATCACATAATATAAGTTCACGTTTACACCCTGCAAGTGTAACTAATGATAATTGAATTGAGGCTTTTTGTTCAAACCCGTACGTGGAATGTTCATTTTCGTACTTGTGTTCAAGTGTAAAAGTATGATACGTATATGTTTCTCATCCCATAGTTTAAAGCATAAAAGTTGTTGAAAGATGGGACTACGATCTCACCTCGAGTGCACGAGTATAAATGTACTTCACAAAGTAAATGTGTGCATGAATGTTGCTTAGCCTTGACCTAAACAAGTAAGTTGTATCAATTAACCGGTTACGACACAAGGTCGGGCAAAATGTGTTCAATTAGTCCTATGGCTCATTACGACTCGATTATATAGCATGTGAATCACGTTGTCAAGTTTCATGCAAGAATCAAGTATAAAATAAGATTAGAACAATTGTATAAGTGTTTTGTTAAGTTTGACTAAAAGTCAAACTTGGTCAAAGTCAACAAAAAGTCAACGGGATCGGGTCGGGTCCCGAACTATTTTTCTGAGGTTTTTATTCATATATAAGCATGTTAGAACAAGTTACATGTGAATCAGAGGTGCGTAGCATAGCAAACATTTTTCGAAATTTGACAAAGTAGGTCAGAACCCAAACACGGCTATTGCCGCGCCGCGGCCAGAGGTGTCGCGCCGCGACATTAGGCGTGGCCTGGTACCTGATCAGTTTCAAAAGTTCAAGTCTTGATCCAAAATTCAATTTAGTACAAAACGCAAACCGTAAACACTTAGAATACGCATCTTATATCATTGGAAAGCTCTTTTGACAAGGAATACAATTAACTACCTTTCACAAGAAAAAACATCAATTACAATATCCGAAAACTCGTCAATTGATCAAGAAAGGTTTATTTTCAAAGTTTCAAGTTCGTAAAACGTATTTTATGATTCGGGAATCCAATTTACACATACGATATGCCGTTTCGAAGGTAATTAAGCATACATTGCATCTAAACACTTACTAACAACATTAACAAGCATTCAACGCATCAAAAGTTCATTTCAAAGTCTATCAAACCCTAACCAAAATTCACAAAAATCAATAATCATGTGTTTGAAGTTTTCTTAATCAACCTACGCATCAAAACGAAGCTAGTGATACTAGTAACACAATTAAAACATGAACTTTAACAATCAAACAACATTTAATCTTCCAAAATGCAAGATTAAGCAAACCCATTTCAAATGTTCAAACTAGTTACTCAAAACAACAAATCGAGCAAACAAAATATATATTCATGTTACACACGAGCCATAGACACTAACTAACACCATTTCAAGTATAAAAACACGAATTTAGAGAAAATCTAGAGTTTTAGAAATGTTACCCAAACTTGATGAAATTGGTACCAAAATGTAGAGGATGAAGAGAGGATCACGAAAATGTAATTTGTTTTGATGTTTGCTTCTTGATTCGAATTTAGATGATGATTTTGTGAGTTGGGTGTTTGAGTTCATAAAATGGAAGTAGAGAGAAAATGGGGAGGTGGAGGATGGAGTGAATGAATGGTGGAGAGTGGGGTTTGACTAGTTGACCTAGTCAACTAGTTTGGCCTCTTTGCAACTTTGGTCCCTCAAGTTTGAAAGCGGGTGCGGGAATTAACCAAACGAATATTTTAAAAACGCTCGAGTAAACGAGTGATGTTATAATTAAATAACGGGAATATTAAGAACGTTAGTCAACGGAAAATACGATTTTAAATAACGAAAGGTATTATTTAAAAAAAAAGACGGTGTTAAAAATAAATTTAATGGAAAAATGCGGGATGTTACATTACCTACACCTTAAAAGAAATTTCGTCCCGAAATTTAGTTGGAAGTAGTAGTTGTCGTTTCTTCCTTAAAATCTTGCGTTGTCAATTCTACGGTTAAGTGAAGGTACTTCTTTGGGTGTTTCAACGAACTTTGACAGTCGGGATTTTTGGTCGTTTCAGAGTTTGGTTTCATGATTCAAATTTTTAACCGGTTCTCCTAGGAAGTGAAGTTTGTCATCGATAGGAAGTTCATCAAAAGGATAACAAGTTCTTGTTCCACAAGACACGTCTTTAAGTTTAATACACGAAATGTAGGATGAACGGAGCTCAATTGAGTCAAAAAAGTCTAAACGGCTAGCAACGGGTCCAAAACGCCCCAAGATTTTTAAAGGATCAAAATATCGCGGATTTAGCTTTCTACGTTTTCCGAAACGGATTGCACCTTTTCAAGGTGCGACTTTTAACGTTACGCGGTTACCCACTTGAAATTCGAAAGGTTTACGTCTAACATCGACATAGCTCTTTTGGCGACTACGGGCCGTCTCGAGTCTTTCTTGGATCTGAACGATCTTAACGATTATTTCATGAATGAGTGCGGGTCGGGTGATTTGCTTATCATTTACTTGGTTCTACAAAAGGATAATGACGTTTCCGGTCATATAAGATTTCAAAAGGTGTGACGTTAAGACTTGAATGATAACCATCGTTGTAAGAGAATTCGGTTAAAAGCAAAGATTTTTCTCAAGAAATTTTGAAGTCGATAACACGAACTCGTATTATGGTTTCCAAGGTTTGAATCGAATGTTTGTTTGGTCATTCGAGATGCGGTTGATGTGTTGTACTCATGTTTAAACGTGGTCCCGAGGCTTTTTGTAAGGCACTCCGAAATCTAGAAGTGAAACGAGGATCTCGATCCGAAACGAAGTATATCTCCTTAAGATATATTTTGAACAAGTTTTTGTTTCTCAAGAATTTTCGCGCCGCGGAAGATTTATCGATTTCCGAAAACGTTCATTAGGACTATTCTCCCTCATGGTGAATACTTGTATAGTGTGAAGAGTCTCTCTCTCCATTGAGAATTTAGATAAAATATTTCCTTAAACGAAAGTACGAGTGTAAGGCGAGAGAAGTTTTCGCCTTGATGTGAGCATACCAAGCATTTTGTAGTTCGTCTATAAAAACTATAAGAAAACGAGATAGTACACACGTGTAACATATGTTTGAAGTCGAAAGAATTTGTCATTCATTCAGAAGCATCAATATGGTTCGACAATAATCGAAGATGTGTCCCTGGTATGGTTGTTATCAGTATTCTCGGAGTTTTCGGATGTTCAAACAAGAAAAATAAAGTCATGTACATGGCACATGGTGGTGATTAGGTTGATCGAGTCCAACCACCATCACGTGTCATTAGAACTTTGGTATGACTTACCATAATATAACCACGTTGATCGAATGTCGTTATATTACGCTAACTCATACCTCCATCCCCACATCACTCCATAGATTCAGGTTCGTGTAATCGTGAAGTTTTAAAATGAACAAAGAATAGCGACATCACCAACGTGACTCGTATTTAATATCAAGAATTAGTGCAACTCTAAAGAAGCGTTCCCCGAGGGAAGTGTATAAATGATTGTTCACGTCAATGCGGTTCAAGTCAAACGATAATGCCTTTAGGCACGAAAAGAGTAACGAATCATGATAACAAATAGTACGCAGCCGTAGTGATAAGTAGTGATGACGATACTCACCTAGAGTAGTGATGGCAGTAACAAGAAGTGGTAGATAGTAAGGTACACCGGTGTGACACCGATAGTAAGTTGAAACGGTGGCGAATAACAATCTGGGAGACAGAGTTCCCGAACAAGTGTGACTAATGAAGTCGTCGTCATCCTTACGGGTATGAATCCTGAATTTACGCGTGTTACCAGAAAGTTGCAGAATACGAGTTCGTATGATGAAAACTTGGTACCATTATGGAGTTTACCTAAGAAAGATTCAAGTATATATGCACAAATAGTCAAGTAAGTGCTATCTATAGCAAATGCAAGTCAGGATGCAATGATTAACTATCCGGTTGTAGTCTAGATTCATTAATGCGTCCTAACGACTCTGTCAGACACACTAATGCACATCCTAGTTCCCTACAACCAACGCTCTGATACCATCTGTAGCGACCCGACCAAATCGTCATTGACGGCGCCGACTACTTAGGTCCCGTTACGTGGTCGTAGTCCCTATATGAGACTCGTTTAAGTTTACAAGAGTATAAAGTATAAATGAAATAACTTGCGACATAATTAGTTGAAAATCACGGTTTGCTATAAATAGAGAAAGTATGTAGACAAAAGTTTGAATCCAAAGGTGCTATCACTAGCGTATGTATGTATGTATGCTTGACCCCAAGCAAGAAATCAGAGTGTATGCATGTATGCTTAACTCCAAGCAAGTATGAGTGTACGCGGAATCATGTATCAAATAGCCATGTATGAACCTGAGAAACATATAGAAAACTGTCAACGAAAAACGTTGGTGAAATCATAGGTGTTTTAGTAAACGTTGTATTTGAACCACAAGATTTAATATAAGATGATTATCAAAATCATTTGCATTCCAAAAGTTGTTATTTGTATCCCGGGCACCCAATTATCAAACTTAACTGTTTTGCACCCTTTGCGTAGTGTTAGAACATACACTAGACCCGAAAATATATTTCATCCGCTAACGGTAGCGAACCGTCCGAATGAGGCTCGTCAAGCCCATGTGATCACATAATATAAGTTCACGTTTACACCCTGCAAGTGTAACTAATGATAATTGAATTGAGGCTTTTTGTTCAAACCCGTACGTGGAATGTTCGTTTTCGTACTTGTGTTCAAGTGTAAAAGTATGATACGTATATGTTTCTCATCCCATAGTTTAAAGCATAAAAGTTGTTGAAAGATGGGACTACGATCTCACCTCGAGTGCACGAGTATAAATGTACTTCACAAAGTAAATGTGTGCATGAATGTTGCTTAGCCTTGACTTAAACAAGTAAGTTGTATCAATTAACCGGTTACGACACAAGGTCGGGCGAAATGTGTTCAATTAGTCCTATGGCTCATTACGACTCGATTATATAGCATGTGAATCACGTTGTCAAGTTTCATGCAAGAATCAAGTATAAAATAAGATTAGAACAATTGTATAAGTGTTTTGTTAAGTTTGACTAAAAGTCAAACTTGGTCAAAGTCAACGAAAAAGTCAACGGGATCGGGTCGGGTCCCGAACTATTTTTCTGAGGTTTTTATTCATATATAAGCATGTTAGAACAAGTTACATGTGAATCAGAGGTGCGTAGCATAGCAAACATTTTTCGAAATTTGACAAAGTAGGTCAGAACCCAAACACGGCTATTGCCGTGCCGCGGCCAGAGGTGTCGCGCCGCGACATTAGGCGTGGCCTGGTACCTGGTCAGTTTCAAAAGTTCAAGTCTTGATCCAAAATTCAATTTAGCACAAAACGCAAACCGTAAACACTTAGAATACGCATCTTATATCATTGGAAAGCTCTTTTGACAAGGAATACAATTAACTACCTTTCACAAGCAAAAACATCAATTAAAATAACCGAAAACTCGTCAATTGATCAAGAAAGGTTTATTTTCAAAGTTTCAAGTTCGTAAAATGTATTTTATGATTCGGGAATCCAATTTACACATACGATATGTCGTTTCGAAGGTAATTAAGCATACATTGCATCTAAACACTTAATAACAACATTAACAAGCATTCAACGCATCAAAAGTTCATTTCAAAGTCTATCAAACCCTAACCAAAATTCACAAAAATCAATAATCATGTGTTTGAAGTTTTCTTAATCAACCTACGCATCAAAACGAAGCTAGTGATACTAGTAACACAATTAAAACATGAACTTTAACAATCAAACAACATTTAATCTTCCAAAATGCAAGATTAAGCAAACCCATTTCAAATGTTCAAACTAGTTACTCAAAACAACAAATCGAGCAAACAAAATATATATTCATGTTACACACGAGCCATAGACACTAACTAACACCATTTCAAGTATAAAAACACGAATTTAGAGAAAATATAGAGTTTTAGAAATGTTACCCAAACTTGATGAAATTGGTACCAAAATGTAGAGGATGAAGAGAGGATCACGAAAATGTAATTTGTTTTGATGTTTGCTTCTTGATTCGAATTTAGATGATGATTTTGTGAGTTGGGTGTTTGAGTTCATAAAATGGAAGTAGAGAGAAAATGGGGAGGTGGAGGATGGAGTGAATGAATGGTGGAGAGTGGGGTTTGACTAGTTGACCTAGTCAACTAGTTTGGCCCCTTTGCAACTTTGGTCCCTCAAGTTTGAAAGCGGGTGCGGGAATTAACCAAACGAATATTTTAAAAACGCTCGAGTAAACGAGTGATGTTATAATTAAATAACGGGAATATTAAGAACGTTAGTCAACGGAAAATACGATTTTAAATAACGAAAGGTATTATTTAAAAAAAAAAAAGACGGTGTTAAAAATAAATTTAATGGAAAAATGCAGGATGTTACACATTTTGGTTAATGATATACAAAGCATCCTTATCAAAAAACAAGGTGATGTAAAGATTAGTGACGATGATATCGTTCGACTAGCTATAATTTTGATGGTAGAGAGAGTGTTTATGGGAAAGCAGGGGAGGTGATGTACACTTTGGCTGGTTTTATGTGGGCATTTAAGATTTGGATCCTCGAGGCATACCGTCGCACCATTAAGAGTTTTGCAACCAAAACTGACAAGGATGGAGTACCAAGAGCTTTATTTTGGAAGCGTTCATCTGCTGAAACCTTTACAGTGTCTGACTACCTAAAACTTTTACATATAATGGTTAGTTAATGAAACCAAGAGCTTTATATAGTACCTAAGTATATACAGCAGTTTGTGTTTGAACAGATCAGATTTGTGTATCGCAAGAGGACGCAAGATAAACCTTGCGTCCTTGCGACAGTCGCAAGATTAACCTTGCGTCCTTGCATTAGTCGCAAGGATGTCCTTGCGTTCGTGCGTGTGTGGTCGCTATGTTATACTTGTGCCAGGCGCAAGGATCATTTTTGCGTCCTTGCGTCTGCCGCAAGTTTACCCTTGCGTTCTTGCGTCTAGACGCAAGATGACCTTTGCGTGCTTGCGTCCTTTTATATTTACTAATATAATCCTCTTCATTTCAGGATGATTGTCCCAAGAAAAAAAGACATTTTCGTTCACTGCAGCCATCTGAGATAGAGAGAGCTTGTCAATGGTGGATCCAGAGTTCCTCTTACTTTCAAGGAGAGGTTGTTGAAGATGAGGAAAATACGCAAGATGATAATCAAGTTGATGAACAGTTGGGTGGCAGTTTGAAGGAATTATTGCAGGAGGAGTCAGAGCAGACCTCGGACACTCATCCAACACAAAATGCCAACAATTTGCAGAAATTATTGCGTTTGATTAATTTGTTGACTAAGCGGGTGGATGATCAAGAAAAGGAGTTGGCTGTTTGTAAAAAGAAGCTTGATGATCATGAAAAACGTTTAATGAAACAATAAAACCATCAGGTAGATTAGGCGCAAGATTGTTTTGCGGCCTTGCGTCTGGCTTGTAATGTAGGCGCAAGGTTGTCCTTGCGTCCTTGCGTCTGTCGCTAATTCAGACGCAAGGACCTTTTTGCGACCTCACGAAAGTATAAGATTATCAACAACATATCTCATTGAAACAGGTGCATTAGGTGGCAAATTAATTTTTCTAAGAACATTTTTTTAACAATATTCTTCGAGTAATTGGTTTTTGGGGAGCAACTGAGAGTTTTAATCGTGTTCTAAAACAATCTAGAGGCAAATACATAGGTAAGTTATTAATAAATTGAAAAGAACCACCACAACATATATGAATAACAAAGATTTCATTATCACTACAACTCATTATTTAAAACAAACAAGAGAAAAAATGGTGGAAAGTTACCTTAATAATTCTTGAAATTATATGATTTATATGGAAATGAAGTGAAATGAAGCTGGTAATCTATAGTTCCATGTATAATGATTATATAGAAATAAAAGGTTATCCGTAATAGTACAAAAATCTAACAAAATCTTATCCACGAAATAATGGAAATCTTATCGGGATAAGACGCAAGGACGCAAGGCGCAAAACACAAGGACGCAAGGCTGTTTGTTGCGTTTGGCCTTAACGCAAGGACGCAAGGAGTCTTGCGCCTTGCGAGGGCAAATTGTCAAACTTTGTTTTTTTAGGGCTGACGGTCAACAAGCTTCAAAAAAATGGGTATTTTGGTAATATTCCCACAATCAAAGTACACAAAAAGTTTTATAAAGGCCCAACAATAAAGGCCCTCATTCAATTTTATTCTTAAAGATCAAACTACCAAAAAAGTTGTATAAAAGCCTAACAATAAAGGCCCTCGTTCAAGTAATAATAAAAGCTAACTTAACTCTCATATCCTTTTATAAGGCTTCTGCTCTGGTTCGAATTTATATTCCGGCAGATGTGGGAAGTAAAAAAATGGTGTGATAAATTGAATGTCAAGTCCCATTTTAAAGTTTTAACATGGAGTTGTTTATTTAAATATGAAAAATGGTACGTATGTAATTTCATGTATGTATGTTGTTTGATTGTGACTAACTAGTGGGGTGACCTCCCGTTGCCCTGAGGGAACGTTTCGTAAATTCGATTGTTAAACGGAAGGGAAGAAATAAAAGCAAAAGTAGAAAAATGAATTTGGCAAATAATTCAAAGTAAAAAAAGGAAAGTTTAAAAGAATAAAAAGATATACGAAGTTTTTTTTTTTTTTTTTTTTTTTTTTTTTTTAGGGTTTAGGGTTTAGTCCTTAAACCCAAAACCCAAAACCTTAAATCCTGAACCCTAAACTCCAAACCGTTCGTGTTAAAAATTCAATCTAAACCATAATTTCTCAACCCTAAACCCTAATTTATAAACCCTAAACCCTAATTTCTAAACCCTAATAACTAAACCCTAATTTTTGAACCATAATTTCTAAACCCTAATTACTAAACCCTAATTTTTAAACCCTAAAAAAAAAACTCAGAAGAATAATATTACTCATGATACATGTTTTCATTTTTTTTTTCTTCGAGCATTTTTCCGCCAAAATAATAACATTCATCACAAAGTATCTTTTTTTAAATGTTCATATTTTCATATGATCTTGATGTCTGGAAAAAAAATTTCGAAAAAAAGAAAAAAAATGTACTTCCCCCACTTTCCCTCAAAAAAGTGCTCCCCTCTTGATTATATATATATATATATATATATATATATATATATATATATATATATATATATATATATATATATATATATATATATATATATATATATATATATAAAATTTATCAAAAGTTTTTCCCTTTAACAAAAAACTTTGTTTCGAATATGATTTGTTGTTTTGTTCATAAAATTATTTTGAGTTGAACGTTGATGATAGAGAAATCTAACTCGCAACGAGAAAAAAAAAGATAAATTATGTTAAAGGATTGGGTGAGTTTTATTTAGTATTTATTATAGTGAATTGGGAAGTTACATATTTTACTCCTCAACTATTAAACATTTAAGTTAGTCATTATTTAAGAGTGATGCCACCTCTATAAAAAATGCTCTTCGTACCTTTACGTTTCCCCCCCTCCCAAAAACAAACGCAAACCTAAACCCTATTTCAAACACACATATTAACCAAAATCAAGCCCCTATTTCCAACCATACAAAATTTCCCACTAATTCACAACCCATTCCGTCGATTCAAACTCAAACGTTATCTCACTCTTATGCCAAGGCTGTAAGATCTTCGAGTCCGGCGGTCAAAGTGAATAACGACATTGGTGACAAAACTAATCACGGGGATGATGGTTATGGAGGTCAACGACAACTAAAAGAATTACGACTGTATTTGTTGGCAATTTCGATAGAGCTATTAACTACGTGGTTATTAGTAGCGCTTTTAGGACATTCAGTTGGATCCAAAACATAGCTTGGAGGTACGTCCATAATTTCGCTTTTGTCAAATTCGAGAATAATGAGCAAGCATCTACAACGATCGAAAGCATGAACGGGATACCATTGTTGGGTAATAGAATTAGAACTAGGTTTGCTAAGTTTGACAAGAACTCTTCAACTCCCAAAAATATGTTCAGGCAATAAAACAATCGTCAACGTCAAGATTCTTCCTTTCAGAAGGATATACCAAATGGAAGAAAAAGGAGGATAATAGGGGACTGATTCAACTTCAGGTGGACGATGAGACGAGTGAAGGAATGAATCAAAATATTTTGCTCATTGATAAGATGGAGATATCAAACCCCAAAATTGCAGAGTGGCTTATCAATCGGAAAGCAAAAATTGAACATTGCACTTTACGGAAAAATTATGGTGCTATTCTGTAACGTCCTCCTAATAGGGTCTGGAAGAAACGTTACTAATATCAAATAAACCAACATATTATAATACGAGAACAAATACTATATGAATAAAACCAAATTTGCAGCGGAAGGATTAATAATGTCGTTACAAGAATTATCAATTGTTCAAATGCAGAAAAGTAAATATGCGATAAGTCTTGATCCTAGCCAAGTAAGTTATCACATAAGCAGTAGATATAGAGGTCCTGATCATTCAGTACCTGAGACAAACATGCTAAAAGTGTCAACCAAAAAGGTTGAGTGAAATTCATAGGTTTAACAAATATGATTGACCGTTTGTTCTTAGACCACAAGATTTGTTATAAAAGTAGATCACACAGATCCAAAAGTAGTACTGATTCGTGATATTTTAGACTAAACGTTTGTTTTGTTGCCCCGATGATAAGTTGGCAGTACCTTATCACCATGTTTAAATCATTATTAAGTAATACAAAGACATCGCGGTCAAATGTATCGGGGACGTTACTCCCGATAGGCCTACCCCCAATAATTAAGAATGCCTTATCCTGAAAGCAGTTAAAAAATATCACTGTGGGGTCTTAGTAGCATAAGCTAGTCATAGTACAGTTTAGGTTCGTACTTGTGTCTAAGTTGTTTAAAGTATAAAAGCAGCATGTGTCTCACCCCAGCAAGTATAAAAAGTGCTATAGCAATAAGAGTGGGGCTATGAAAGTCACCTTAGTAATTCGGTGAGTGAAAGTATTCCTTAAAGAGAAAGTATGGATGATCGAAGCACAGAGAAGTCAACCTAAGAATAAGTTGAGAATAGTTTAGATGTTTTGCCCGTATTATGATAAGTGTAAGTATTTTCTTTTATAGTAAGTTTAAAGAAGGTTTATCGTTTTGGAAAAGCTTTTCATACTAGACAAGCTTCCAATCTAACACTTTCAATTTAAAATGGCCTTTTCAGGTCATAGGTTTCTGAGCCACAGGATCCTTTAACTCGGTAATCCAAACTCTCCGCCTAGACTTTCGAGCGTCCATCCACTCGAGAAAGATCAAGATCTATACCCATCTAATATACCGTTCCAATACGTTTTTAGGTGCGTATAGAAATACAACACTTTATATACTTTACTTATAAGTGTTTAATATATATATATTATATATATGTAAGGATACATATATATATATATATATATATATATATATATATATATATATATATATATATATAGTTTAAATTATATTTTAGATCAATATAAGCACCAATAATTATCTAATGATGCTAACAAGTGTTTTATTGATTTCATAACAGTAAGTAACTTGTATAAAACATAATAAAAATTTTCTATACATTAATATTAAGTTTTGTGTATTAAATATTACTTTTTATAATTGTTTTAATAGTTAAAATGAAAATAAATAGGTAAACAAGTTTAACACCACATCTTATATTTTTCTTAGGTTCTACTAATCAAAATAAACTTAGGAAAATTTTATAAATTTTTGTTATGGTGTAAAAGTATTTATTGCTAATTTATTTTTCGGTTTGCAATAAATCAAAGTTTATAAAGTAATAATTATTAAATCAACTAAATTAATTCAACCAATAATTTTCGTGAGCTTATATTAGTATATTAAGCTTAGAAAAATTATTTGTATAATTATATTAATAGTTTAACTATTTAATTCAACTTTTGTATTGTTATTAGTTTAAATTCGAAATTAACTAGAAATATATATTCATTAATTCAAAAAAATAATTTTTATAACTTTCTTAATAGTTCCAAAGTAGTTTCTATTAATTATTGCAGTCATAAAAATATTATACCATTTAGTTCTCTTTTTATTTTAAAAAATACTGTTTTCGGCTACTGTAGCAAAACTAAAGAAAATACAAATTAATTATTTAAATTGACAATTAAATCAGACATTAATTTTTATAATTACTTGCATAACATATGTGATAAGCGAAAATTGTAAAAACATATATATATAATCGTTTACTATTTATTTATTATATATCTATATATACCGAATATAAAAAAAATCAGTTTTTGATTTTTAATAAATATAAATTCGAATGTATAATTCATAAAAATAATTTTTATAGTCATTAGGATACTTAATACTAATTATCATGTATTTACATTATTTATTATAATTAATTTCGTATTTATTTGGTATTTAACATAAAACTAGCACAAAAATATGATAAAAACTAAATAAAAACTATAAAAATAATATAGAGAACTTACAAAAATAATTTTTGCAGAGGTTTGAGAGAGAATTCTTCAAGTTTTTGGTGTACAAAATTTGTGAACTAGGCTATGGTATTTATAGTTACAATTTTTGGTAAAGAGAAAATAAAAAAATACAAAAGTTTATATAAAAAATAACTAGTGTCTTGTAAAAAAATTAAAAGTATTTATGGCCAGTCATGCCACCATTTCAAAATATAAATAAATAAAAGTAAAGTTAAAAGTAGGAATAAAATAAATAAAAGTGGATCTAGATCTAGTTTATATATAAAAAATACTACTTTTTAAAATATATATATATATATATATATATATATATATATTTCATAGTTCTAAAAATGTTAACTAACTAAATTTCTATTTTTATTTAATTATTAAATACGAATTTTGATAAATATAAATATATATTCTGTATTTATAAAATTATAATTACTAAATGTGGTTTTTATTTAATTAAATTATTACTTTATAATTTTATTAGTTTTATATATGTTACTACATTTATATATACTTGTATTTATTAATTGTATAATATATTAACTAAATACAAAATTAATATAAGAATTTTATATGTAATCATGTTATGACATAAATTTTTTTTTTTTATAAAAATTCTTACGCGTACGTTGTTGAATAAAATTTATTATTCGTTTAACGTTTGTTAATTTCGTATGTATATAACGACCTTTTATTAGTACTTAGAGTTTATTCATTATACTTAAATCTTTTGTTCGGGCATTATATAGATGGAAAAATGAGGGTCGTTATAGTACCTCCCCGTTAATGAAAACTTCGTCCCGAAGTTTTAAGTGGAGTTCCCGTCTGCTTCATCAACAGCTGGGAAGAGATGGGGGTATTTTCGTATCATTTGGTCTTTGCGTTCCCAGGTATATTCGGGGCCTCTACGCGAATTCCAACGGACTTTAACAATAGGTATGTTGCTCTTACGAGTCTGTTTGACCTCTTCTTTCATAATCTTTATAGGTTCTTCGACAAAGTGCATTTGCTCATCAATGCGGATATCATCCAAAGGAATAACAAGAGTATCTTCGGCGAGACACTTTTTCAGATTTGAGACATGAAACACATCATGTACTTGACTTAGTTCAGCTGGAAGTTCTAATCGATACGCAACGGGACCAATTCTTTGAATAACTTTGAAAGGTCCAACATAACGCGGACTGAGTTTATTTCGTTTACCGAAGCGAATAACACCTTTCCAAGGAGATACTTTTAACATAACGTTATCTCCAACTTGGAATTCTAACGGTTTTCGGTGAGGGTCGGCATAACTCTTTTGTCGACTACGAGCGGTTTCTAAACGCTTCTTGATTTGCACGATCTTTTCGAAAGTTTCATGAATAAGTTCAGGACCAGTTAATTGTCTGTCCTCGAGTTCATCCCAACACAACGGAGATCTACATTTGCGATCGTATAAAGCTTCGAATGGTGCAGCTTTAATACTAGAGTGATAGCTGTTGTTGTAAGAAAACTCGACTAAAGGTAGGTGTTTATCCCACCCTTTACCGAAATCGATAACACATGCTCGTAGCATATCCTCCAAAGTTTGGATAGTTCGTTCACTTTGACCGTCCGTTTGCGGATGATAAGCTGTACTCATGTCGAGTCGAGTTCCAAGAGACGCTTGCAAGGATTTCCAGAAATTGAAAGTAAATCGACTATCGCGATCCGAGATAATAGAAGTAGGGACACCATGACGAGTAACAATCTCTTTAACATAGAGTCGAAATAACTTTTCCATTCTGTCAGTCTCTTTGATTGGTATGAAATGTGCAGACTTAGTGAGACGATCAACTATGACCCAAATCGTATCATTGCCATTTGCAGTCTTAGGCAATTTTGTGATAAAGTCCATAGCTATACCATCCCACTTCCACTGTGGAATATCGGGTTGAGTTAGAAGGCCAGAAGGCTTTTGGTGCTCGGCTTTGACTTTCGAACAAGTAAGACACTTACTCACATAAGTAGCAATGTCGCCTTTCATGTTGGGCCACCAGTAGAACTCTTTCACATCCTGATACATTTTACTAGAACCGGGATGAATAGAATACCTAGTCTTATGTGCTTCATCCAAGACTAGTTCACGGAGATTACCATAACGAGGAACCCAAATTCGATTACCAAAGTATCTTGTACCATTGGACTTAACTTGCAGTTGGTTTTCGAAATTTATAGGTCCTTCTCCTTCGATAAGTGTAGGTTTGATAGCTTCAACTTGAACTTCGCAGATTCGAGAGATGAGATTCGATTTGATCTTAAGATTCAAGGCACGAACACGCCTAACTTCGTCCTTTCGACTTAGAGCATCGACAACTACATTTGCCTTTCCCGGATGATACTTTAGTTCACAATCATAATCATTTAACAATTCGAGTCATCGTCTCTGTCTCATGTTTAGCTGTTTCTGATTAAAGACATGCTGAAGACTCTTATGGTCGGTGAATATCGTAAACTTAGTACCGTATAGATAATGTCACCACATCTTCAAAGCGAATACCACAGCACCTAACTCCAAATCGTGTGTGGTGTAATTAACTTCATGTTTCTTTAATTGTCGGGAGGCATAAGCGATAACCTTCTTGCGTTGCATTAGAACACAACCGAACCCTTGTTTCGAGGCATCGCAGTAGACAACAAAATCGTCGGAACCTTCAGGTAAAGATAAGATCGGAGCAGTGGTCAACTTCTCTTTCAGAATCTTAAATGCAGACTCTTGTTCTTCGAACCACTCGAATTTCTTCCCTTTGTGAGTTAACTTGGTGAGAGGCTTTGCAAGAAGAGAAAAATCTTTAATAAATCTTCGGTAGTAACCGGCAAGTCCCAAAAATTGGCGAATATGCTTCGCAGTCTTTGGCACTTCCCAATTCTGAACAGCGGTGATTTTAGCGGGATCGACATGTATTCCATTACTATCTAGAACATGTCCAAGGAATTGTATGGTTCTAAGCCAAAACTCACACTTAGAAAATTTTGCGTAGAGTTTTTCTTTTCTTAAGAGTTCAAGAATCAATCGTAAATGTTGCTCATGTTCTTTCTCGCTTTTAGAATAGATCAAGATGTCGTCGATAAAAACAATAACGAATTTATCAAGGTAAGGCTTGCAAAAACGGTTCATAAGATCCATAAATACGGCTGGAGCATTGGTTAAACCGAAAGGCATAACACAAAATTCGTAATGTCCGTATCGGGTGCGGAATGCAGTCTTAGGAATGTCAGACTCCTTGACTCTGAGCTGGTGATAACCGGATCTTAAATCAATCTTAGAATAAACGCTTGACCCTTGAAGTTGGTCGAATAGATCATCAATGCGAGGTAACGGGTAACGATTCTTTATGGTAAGCTTGTTGAGCTCTCGGTAATCAATACACATTCTCAATGTACCATCCTTCTTTTTGACAAATAAGACAGGAGCTCCCCACGGGGTCGAACTTGGACGAATAAAACCTAGATCCAAAAGTTCTTGGAGTTGGTTAGAAAGTTCCTTCATTTCGGAAGGTGCTAAACGATACGGTGCTTTAGCAATGGGTGCAGCACCTGGAGATAAATCGATTTGAAATTCAACTTGACGAGGCGGTGGAAGACCAGGGAGATTTTCAGGAAACACATCAGGAAAATCTTTAACAACCGGGACATTTTCAATACGCGTTTCTTCGAATTCGATCATTTTAACGTGAGCTAGTATGGCGGAGTAACCTTTCACAAGGTACTTACGGGCTTTAAGACATGAGATGATATTAAGATTGGAACAACTCCGTTTGCCTTGGATAATAAGAGTTTCTCCACTTCCTAACGGAATTTGAACGGTCTTATCGAAACACATGATGGCTGCTCTCAATGGACCTAACCAATCCATTCCAACCACTACATCGAAACTACCTAGCTCGACCGGCAAAAGGTCTATCTTGAATTCCTTATCGGCTAGAATTAGGCTGCAGTTTTTATATATTTTATCAACTTTCATTAACTTCCCATTAGCCACTTCTACTAATCGTCTGGTTTGTAGGGTTTGGGGCTTTTCAGTAAAAAGGGTGCAAAACTCATTTGACACATAACTCTTATCGGCTCCCGTATCAAATAAAATAGTGGCATAATAATTATTGACGAGGTACGTACCGGTAATGACCTCATCCTCATCACTGGCTTCTGCAGCAGTAATCACAAAAGCACGACCTTTGGCAGTAGCATTTGCTCCAGTAGCTGGAGTATCTTTCTTCTTTGGACAATTCGGGCTAATATGCCCCTTTTCACCACAAGTATAGCATGTTGGAGGAGCTCTAGCCGGAACAATGGCTCTATTCTGAGGTAGGGTTCTACAAGTCTTTGCAGCATGGCCTATCTTCTTACATATTGTACACACAGCAGTGCACTTTCCCGGATGATGCCTTTCACATTTAGAACAAAACGGACTAGTACCCTGATAACCAGGTCTCGTACCATTTCCCGGTTTCTTGTTAACATTTTGAGCTGAACCCTGAGATGGTTCAAATTTCCTCTTATTGTCACCGTTTTTAACTTCGACTTGTTTATTAGCCGAAACTCTCCTACGTTTAGCCATCATTAAACTCTGTGCCATGTGGATCACAGCATCCACAGTAACCTTCTCGGCAGAAATCACATTTCCTTGAACATCCTCGGGTAGACCCTCGATATACCGCTCTATCCTGCGGGCTTCAGTTGGGAACATTTCGGGACATAAGGTAGAAAGCTCCAAAAAACGATTGGTATAGCTTTCGATATCGGTTCCTTTAACTCTGAGTTCCCAGTACTCAGCTTCGAGCTTTTGGACTTGACTTCTTGGGCAAAACTTAGTGATCATCATGCCTTTGAGTTCATCCCATGGGGTAGTATTAGCATTATCTATTCCCACAGATTTGGCATGAGCAGTCCACCATGTCATAGCATTGCCAGTGAGTGAACTTGTGGAAAACTTCACTCGATCATTATCTCCGCAGTTACAGATACGGAAGATTGATTCTAGCTTTTCAAACCATCGGACCAGTTCTACGGCTTCTTCTTTTCCACTAAAAGTGGGTGGGCTACAGTTCTTAAAATCTTTATAGGAGCAAGTTTTAGAAGGAGCATTATGATTGTTGTTGTTATTGTTATTGCCTTGGGCGGCCGCTAGCAGCAATTGAAATTGCTCATTAGAAAGAGTGACATTTGGTATAAGATTGTTGTTGTTGTTGTTGTTGTTACCACGAGTTGAGTGAGCCATTGATCTTCAAAACATAAATACATTATTAGTTAAAGAATCAAGATGTTATAAGTTTACAATCATGATTTATAACATTTGCACAACACACATAGGTGAATAAGACAATATGCTTAAATAAACACTTAACATTATTGGAAACGAGGCATTATATAAGCCTTTATTACACGAGTTTGGAATGGAAAAAGTTTAGGCATAAGCCTTTACATAGATGGGTAAATGGAAAATAGGAAAACAAAAGATAGGTTTTAGTTCTTCTTTTTCTCGTTCTCAGCTTCCTTCATAAATTTCTCTATCTTTTCATTTTTCTCCTTTTGTTTCTCGTGGAGGTATTCAAAATTATCGTAAAGGTTAGTGATGCGGCTGTTGACAAAGTTGTTGTTGAAATCCTTGATAGCCAGTTGATGATTGATTCGGTTTTTCTCTATTTTCATCTTAGACTCAACTAGTTCTTGGAGGTAGGCAAGAGATTACTTTCCCCAACGGGTATTCCGTTCTTCCTCAGTCTTCACTTTCATTAATGTCTCCATTACTTTGTCCATGTTATTTTTCACAAGTTTTTCTAGTTTTTCAGTTTGAGAGTCGAAGGACTCTTTGATGATTTCTTTCAAGATTGTGTTTTCTTTTTCTAGGTTGTTTAGACGCATTTCTATCCGAGCAACTTGGCGCCTACTATACTCTTTATTCTTATCACAACTTCGCTGAAGGTTGAGGATATCAGACTTCACCCTTACGTGTTCCATGTTATTACAAAATAATGGATCGGCTTCTCTAGTGGCGGCGGGTTCGGGTTGTTTTCTCTTTTGAGATGAGTTTTCAGATGATTCTTTAATAGGCTCTTCTTCAGGCTCATAACCTGAGAAGTCACTATCGTAGTTAGGGAGGTCTTGAAGAGCATTCCGTTTGGGAGTATTCATCGGTTGATGAGAGTCAGCAGTATTGGCATGATGTTTTCCTTTGCTTTCATTTCTCGGGGTTGGATAATATTCGGGAGACCCACGCGAGTTGTAACGAGTGTTCGGGCTATAGTTCATTGGTGGTGAAGGAGGATTATAAAGTGGGCTTCGAACTGATTTTTCGGTAGAAGATCCTTCAGTATCTTTCTCAGCTGGTTTGAAAAGAGTAATTTTGTTTATTTGATGATAGCTTGACATCCTAACATTAAGATAGAGATTTTGATTAGATTTTTAAGCTAGGATTGTAAAGAATGAGAGGTAGGGTTGAACTCTTTGCTTTAACATTCTAAGGTAATCCTAAGTGCTTTAAAGTCTAAGGCAGGAAAGGTTATAGTTTCCTAGATCGCTAAGGTACCCTAGCTAACAAGTAAGGCACACATAAAATGCAATCCTGGTTCTCTATAACAGCCTGGTTATGCTCTGATACCAATCTGTAACGTCCTCCCAATAGGGTCTGGAAGAAACGTTACTAATATCAAATAAACCAACATATTATAATACGAGAACAAATACTATATGAATAAAACCAAATTTGCAGCGGAAGGATTAATAATGTCGTTACAAGAATTATCAATTGTTCAAATGCAGAAAAGTAAATATGCGATAAGTCTTGATCCTAGCCAAGTAAGTCATCACATAAGCAGTAGATATAGAGGTCCTGATCATTCAATACCTGAGACAAACATGCTAAAAGTGTCAACCAAAAAGGTTGAGTGAAATTCATAGGTTTAACAAATATGATTGACCGTTTGTTCTTAGACCACAAGATTTGTTATAAAAGTAGATCACACAGATCCAAAAGTAGTACTGATTCGTGATATTTTAGACTAAACGTTTGTTTTGTTGCCCCGATGATAAGTTGGCAGTACCTTATCACCATGTTTAAATCATTATTAAGTAATACAAAGACATCGCGGTCAAATGTATCGGGGACGTTACTCCCGATAGGCCTACCCCCAATAATTAAGAATGCCTTATCCTGAAAGCAGTTAAAAAATATCACTGTGGGGTCTTAGTAGCATAAGCTAGTCATAGTACAGTTTAGGTTCGTACTTGTGTCTAAGTTGTTTAAAGTATAAAAGCAGCATGTGTCTCACCCCAGTAAGTATAAAAAGTGCTATAGCAATAAGAGTGGGGCTATGAAAGTCACCTTAGTAATTCGGTGAGTGAAAGTATTCCTTAAAGAGAAAGTATGGATGATCGAAGCACAGAGAAGTCAACCTAAGAATAAGTTGAGAATAGTTTAGATGTTTTGCTCGTATTATGATAAGTGTAAGTATTTTCTTTTATAGTAAGTTTAAAGAAGGTTTATCGTTTTGGAAAGGCTTTTCATACTAGACAAGCTTCCAATCTAACACTTTCAATTTAAAATGGCCTTTTCAGGTCATAGGTTTCTGAGCCACAGGATCCTTTAACTCGGTAATCCAAACTCTCCGCCTAGACTTTCGAGCGTCCATCCACTCGAGAAAGATCAAGATCTATACCCATCTAATATACCGTTCCAATACGTTTTTAGGTGCGTATAGAAATACAACACTTTATATACTTTACTTATAAGTGTTTAATATATATATATATTATATATATGTAAGGATATATATATATATATATATATATATATAGATATATATATATATATATATATATATATATATATATATATATATATATATATATATAGTTTAAATTATGTTTTAGATCAATATAAGCACCAATAATTATCTAATGATGCTAACAAGTGTTTTATTGATTTCATAACAGTAAGTAACTTGTATAAAACATAATAAAAATTTTCTATACATTAATATTAAGTTTTATGTATTAAATATTACTTTTTATAATTGTTTTAATAGTTAAAATGAAAATAAATAGGTAAACAAGTTTAACACCACATCTTATATTTTTCTTAGGTTTTACTGATCAAAATAAACTTAGGAAAATTTTATAAATTTTTGTTATGGTGTAAAAGTATTTATTGCTAATTTCTTTTTCGGTTTGCAATAAATCAAAGTTTATAAAGTAATAATTATTAAATCAACTAAATTAATTCAACCAATAATTTTCGTGAGCTTATATTAGTATATTAAGCTTAGAAAAATTATTTGTATAATTATATTAATAGTTTAACTATTTAATTCAACTTTTGTATTGTTATTAGTTTAAATTCGAAATTAACTAGAAATATATATTCATTAATTCAAAAAAATAATTTTTATAACTTTCTTAATAGTTCCAAAGTAGTTTCTATTAATTATTGCAGTCATAAAAATATTATACCATTTAGTTCTCTTTTTATTTTAAAAAACACTGTTTTCGGCTACTGTAGCAAAACTAAAGAAAATACAAATTAATTATTTAAATTGACAATTAAATCAGACATTAATTTTTATAATTACTTGCATAACATATGTGATAAGCGAAAATTGTAAAAACATATATATATAATCGTTTACTATTTATTTATTATATATCTATATATACCGAATATAAAAAAAATCAGTTTTTGATTTTTAATAAATATAAATTCGAATGTATAATTCATAAAAATAATTTTTATAGTCATTAGGATACTTAATACTAATTATCATGTATTTACATTATTTATTATAATTAATTTCGTATTTATTTGGTATTTAACATAAAACTAGCACAAAAATATGATAAAAACTAAATAAAAACTATAAAAATAATATAGAGAACTTACAAAAATAATTTTTGCAGAGGTTTGAGAGAGAATTCTTCAAGTTTTTGGTGTACAAAATTTGTGAACTAGGCTATGGTATTTATAGTTACAATTTTTGGTAAAGAGAAAATAAAAAAATACAAAAGTTTATATAAAAAATAACTAGTGTCTTGTAAAAAAATTAAAAGTATTTATGGCCAGTCATGCCACCATTTCAAAATATAAATAAATAAAAGTAAAGTTAAAAGTAGGAATAAAATAAATAAAAGTGGATCTAGATCTAGTTTATATATAAAAAATACTACTTTTTAAAATATATATATATATATATATATATATATATATATATATATATATATATATATATATATATATATATATATTTCATAGTTCTAAAAATGTTAACTAACTAAATTTCTATTTTTATTTAATTATTAAATACGAATTTTGATAAATATAAATATATATTCTGTATTTATAAAATTATAATTACTAAATGTGGTTTTTATTTAATTAAATTATTACTTTATAATTTTATTAGTTTTATATATGTTACTACATTTATATATACTTGTATTTATTAATTGTATAATATATTAACTAAATACAAAATTAATATAAGAATTTTATATGTAATCATGTTATGACATAAATTTTTTTTTTTTATAAAAATTCTTACGCGTACGTTGTTGAATAAAATTTATTATTCGTTTAACGTTTGTTAATTTCGTATGTATATAACGACCTTTTATTAGTACTTAGAGTTTATTCATTATACTTAAATCTTTTGTTCGGGCATTATATAGATGGAAAAATGAGGGTCGTTATATATTCTAAGATGTGCAGATGATAATAACTATCAGAATCTAAGTCATGGCCCGACCACAATAATCAGTGGTAATGATTTCCTTAAAGTTATTGCAATGATTGAGAGAAGAAGTTTATTTCGAGGTTTACATGGATTGAAATCATAGGTATACTTTTTGATTTTGGGGATATGGAGAATATATCTAAGATTGTTAACGAGATTATTGCTAAATCTACCTATGATATGATCCAAGCTGAATCGTATTATGTTTTCATGGAAACCAACGAGATGAAACACATTGAAAGGATAATAAACACAACGGGGAAAGATAAACAAATGTTGGACATATGGGTTCATGAAACCAACAACAATTTTAATCCTTGGGAACATATCAATTCCGAAGACAATGAAGGTTTTACTGAAAGCATTAACAACGCAATTATTGATGTTCACGATTGTGAGAATGCTGAAAAGAGTTTTGGTGATGATCCAGATGCATACAATAATGGCGAAGGTGCTGATGAGTTAGAGTTACCGAAAATGGTACCTACAACTCCGATTAGATAGGATTGTGATGGTAATGATTCGTGAATTGAAAAATGAAGGGGCAGATGTTCAAAGGTCATTGGAGAATGATCCTTCGACTCCGGTCAGGCAAATGGATGTAACTATCGGAAATCTTCAATCCAATTTTGAACTGTTTGGAACTCAAACGGTTGTTAGTTTGGATCTAAAGGTTAATAGCGTGTTTTCAAGTTCCAATTTGAATCTACATGTTTATGAAAAGTACAAGGGATCCGTTTAGAAGAAAATATCAAAAAGTGTGCCTGTAAAGTGGGTAGAAATTAGATCGTCTGAGGAAAGATCTAATATCATCCGGGTAAAAAAAATGCGGCCGCTGATGCATTGAGTCGCAAAAAGATAGTTGAAAATGTTCGATTTATGAGAATTGAAATCGTTTCGGATTTAATTGATCGATTGAAAACCTTTCAACTTGTAGCTTTGAATAATGAAAATTTAAAGACTGAATAAATAACTAAACGAAAATTTGACCTGTGCAATGACGCTAGAGGATTAAAGACCTATAATGATCGAATTTGGGTTCCTATTGATGTGTCAAAAGTGTGTGCAGTAGTGCTTAATTTTCCTTTCAACTTTAAAATTTATTAAATCTTTATTTAATACACTTTAACACCCTAACGAGCAACAAGACCCGATCAGATGTAGTATTTCAGGTTATCATCCCAATAGAGCGTAGATGCGTTTTAAGTTGGTTTATTAAATAGCTTAGTTCTTATTAAAGAACTAAATATAGATTTTATGTGTTTTTAAGGGTATAGTTTCTTATCTCTTAGGAAAGAGATGATTGAAGATAAACAAAATAACCAGATATAAAGCAGAAAATAAAGATTTAAAATAAACAGTTATAAATAAAAGCAGTTACATGAACGAATAACTCATATGGAAATCATATTAGACAAGTTCCATAACTTATATTAACACAAATCAAAATAATAATCATAGACCAATTATTATCCCTAAACAGGTTAACAAGTGTTGCATATCATTCAATAGGCATGACTTAAAGCGTATGCTAGACATGTGATGTGCATGACTAACATCTCAATTGTTAGCATTTAATTCGATTACATGATACATATTAACCTTATGATGCGGATCAACATGCGAATATATTGACAAATTATATAAACTATTAAACATCAAGTAGATCAACTCAAGTTACTAGCTGAAAGTCAATTATTACTTGGTTTTCATGCAATCATTAATCAAACACATCCAAACAGAGAATCTTCGACTAAGCCTAACAATATAAAACTCTATTATATAATCGTAACTCAGATTCAACAGATTTATCACTAATTATGTTCTTTAACTTATTTGCATGCCATTCACTTTAACAAGTTTGATTGACTACATCTAAGCAAGTAGCATAAATCGAATAATGGATCATTGGATTAAGTTATTAATCAATCGTAAAATCATAATATCTAATTATTAAGCATGGCAAACAAGTATATTAAAGCATAACAGATACAAAAAAATTTAATTATCATCACAGAAACTCAGTTTATACAGATCTGGAAAAAACCAGAAACTGTACAAGTTATAGCACGAAGCCGACGGCTTTGTCTCAGTCAAGCTGGCGGCTTGGACTGAGGAAGCCGGAGGCTTCATTTGATTCCCAGACAAAGTTAGTTTTAAAATGAGTTTCAAACTTAAATCTTAAGTTTGGATTAAAAATCCGGTTTATTTTAGTTTTATCTCTTCTCCCACCTTCAGAAGAATAAAACATAGACTTTTCGCCTGAAGAACAGAAACAGAAAAAGTAAATAAAACAAGATAAACAAGAGTATAAAGATAAAGTCATGTACCTTAAAAAGGTAGATGAAAAGAAACTTTATTGATAACTTTGATAATCTTGATTACAACTTGAAAATAAACCCTAATCTAAGGGTTTTCGTGATTTAGAGAAAACCCTAAAAGAAAAATGAAACAGTACATTGAAAACTGATACAGAAGGCCTCTATTTATACTTTTCAAACTCAGTGGCCCAAGCCGGCGGCTTCACATGGCGGTGACTCCTTTTGCAAGTTTAACGTAGTCCGCAAGTAGATTAACGCGTAACCGTCCTAAGTCAGGTCAGCGGCTTCAGTACCAAGCCGACGGCTTCAAAGATCTGACAATCTTTTTGATTTCATTTCCATCTTTAGCTTTTTCTTGGGCTTTAAGTACACGAAACGATTTTAGGCCGGTGACTTCAATCACAAGCCGACTGCTTTAAATGATTATGGCCTTTTCTGTAGAATTTAGGAACATTCTGGAATATTCTTTTCAAGCCAGCGGCTTCAGATGCCAGGCCGGCGGCTTCAGATGCCAGGCCGGCGGCTTCATATGATTTTCTGCAGTTTTTACTTGTTTTTGATCCTATTTGATACATAACTTTAATAAAATCATTAGAATTACCTTTTTCCCCTTTATACCCATTTTAGTATATTTTAGGATTAAAATGACTTTAAAATAGCAAGATAACTCCTTAAAATGTTATCAAAAATATGTATAATTTAGGAGTTATCACCTATGCTTAGAGATTTTAGGGATTTGATCCTTACAGAAGCACATAAATATAGATTAACAGTACATCCGGGTAGTACAAAGATGTATAGAGATTTGAAAACATTGTATTATTGGCCAACAATGAAGACAAATGTTGCTAATTTTGTTGAAAAATGTCATATTTATGCGCAAGTCAAAGCGAAACACCAGAAACCATATGAGTCTTTAGGACAATTAGAAATTACTCAGTGAAAATGGGATCATATTAAGATGCATTTTGTATCCAAGTTACCTGAACCCAAAAAGGACACGACATGCTCTAGGTGATAGTGGATCGTTTGATAAAGAGTGCTCACTTTATAGCTACTCATGAAACCACTTCTTTGAGTGATTTAGCAGATTTGTATTTGAAAAAGATTATCAGCAGACATGGTGTGCCGTTGTCTATAGTTTTCGAAAGAGATACTAGATTCGTATCACTCTTTTGGAATAGTTTACAGCAGAATCTGGGTACACGTGTGAATCTAAGTACAAATTATCATTCACAGACAGACGGTAAGAGCCAATGAATGATTCAAACAATCAAGGATATGTTAAGAGCATGTATTCTGGAATATGGTGGTTCTTTAGATTCACATCTTCCACTGATAGAAGCGGGTGAGAAACAGTTCCTGGGTCCGGAAATTATTCAGATAACAGCTGAAAAGGTTGCGATTATTCGCGAGAAATTAAAAGCCTCTAGAGACCGACATAAAATGTATGTCGATCCGCGGAGTTGACTAGTAACTTACACTGTTGAGGAACGTGTGTATTTGAAGGTTTCACCTTGGAAAGGTGTTATTTGATTTGTAAACAAGGTAAGCTAGATCCGAGGTTTATTGGTCCATTCACAATTCGAGAGATTTTAATTGATCAAACCATAGTCTTTGATCTTCCTTCTGAGTTAGTTGGAATACACAACACATTTAATGTGTGCTACTTGAGAAAGTGTAAAGTTGAGGTTGAAAGTCAGATTCTTCCATTGAAAGATTTGAATGTAGATTTGACCAAAAGACTAGTTGAAAAGTCTATTATGGTAATTGACCATAAAATTACCAACCTGAGAAAGATATAGATTCCAAGGGTATTGGTGGAGTTGCGGCACATTTTTGGTGCCAACATGACTTGGGAAACCGAGGAGTTGTTGAGAACGCATTACCCTCATATATTTAACCCTGACCAGATTTCGAGGACGGAATCTTCTTAAGGGGATGGATTTTTAACACCTTCAGACCGGGCCTAATTGTAAGATTACTTTTATGCCCTTAGGATTTGTTTATGTGCGAATATATGCTTTTATTTTAATACAATGTTTATTATTATTTAGTTATGTGGTTAAGACCAGTTTATGACAAAGGTCATAGAACATATTTGTTTATTTAATTTGGACTCCATTAGGGCTGCCTAACAATGTACGAAAGATATCCAATAAGTGATAAATACCCGTGTGTTGTGGGGTATGGGTTTTAACCCTACTTATGTGACTACTTACAACTTTTTCTTTCATTTTCTAGAGCTTTCTCCAAACACACCTCGATCATCATATCCTTTACCTAACCAAAACCTAATCACAAAATCTTGTTCTTGAGCTCAAATCAGTTATACCATTTTGTTCCTTATCATCTACTGATTCTTTTGAGGTAAGTATCATGAGATTTTATGCTTGAATCTTTGTAAAAATTGAGTTTTTGTGTGAGTTTGTTAAAAGTATAATTTTGGGTCAAAACCTTTGATTTTGATGTTGTTTTGATGTTAAAGTTGTGTGTTTATAGTCTAAACTATGTAGTAGTCAAGTTGTGGTTGATTTGGGGTCAAAAACGAGATCTGGAGCAAGAATTGGTGAGTTTGACATGAAACCCGTAGCTTTGTTCATCTTCTGCAGCAGATGAACACAATCAGCATATTGTCTATTGACACAGTCGACCGATAGTCAAGAACCTCGACCGACTGAGTGTTACAATCGACCGATGGTGTCTGTTAGTGACAACCGACCAAGTGACTTGACAATCGACCGAGTGGGTTTTGACAGTTGGCCGACTGTCTCTGATAGTCAACCGATAGTGTATGCTAGTTGCAATTTTCCTAAGTGTTGTTTCCTAGCCGTTATGTTGCACATGTGTCTAGTTTTATTATGAATACCTTAGTAGTTAGGATGGTGATTTTCTTAAAACATGTATTATGTATGTCATTCCCGTGTGTGTGCTATACTATTCCATTGAATGAAAATGTAGCTTTGCAAGGGGTTGATAGATGTAGACCTTTTAGCTAACAATTTAGTACTAGCATCACTGTTATTGGAATAAAGTTACTAACTTGTGTTGTCTTTTCTTAGGTGATAAAGACAAAGAGAAGGAATAGAAAGATTAGACCTCTAAGAACCTTATGTGGCTGGTATTTGGTGAGTCAGACTGGTCATTTATGCATAGTATAGAGTAGCTAGTTATCCTTTTTCCATTCTAGTTAGAATTGCCATGCTAATCTTGTGGTTGGTTACTGTTTGTTATCATATGTGTGGATACGTGTTTTCTTTCTGTGATAAACTTAATACATCCCTATCGAGTTAGCGGTAGGTAGAGGTCAACCAGGTTCGGGGGTTAGGTTCCTTAAGGTAGAGGTATTCGTATAAGTTTGAATGACGCATTCGTTGCGTATGGAGAACTTATACGATTCGTTATTTGAAGGAACTTCCGGTAAACCCAGTATGATCAACTATGGTTAATGGCTTGGCCAGGCCGCCGGAGTCTCTTGTGACAACACTAGTGGTTTGTGTGCTTAGATGTATGACACGACGTATGTCATTACTGTATACTATTGTTAATTGTTTGTGCCATTCACTTAGCTTCATGCTAACCCCTCCCTCTCCTCCATGCAGGATGTTAGCTTATCTGATTGCATGTTTTGGGTAGTTGACGGGCGTGCTGATGTTATGTTTTTCATGAAGCCAACTCTGATGTGGATTTATGTTATTATGTAAATCATAAATAGTTTTAAGTGACACTCGGAGTTATGTTTTAATGTAATAATTTAAATGGTTTTTTTCTTAATATTAATGTCTATTTACTTCCGCTATGAATTTATAGAAAAAATGGCCAGTGTCACATGAAGCAAGAGAGGTTGTTCTTCCTCCATCTAGATGGGAGGATGAAGACAAATGTCGTGTTGGACTTGACCATAAAATCAAAAATATGATAGCTATAACATTACCTAATCATGTGTTTAAATTGACTAAGAGGAAAACATCTGCTAAAGTTATTTTATACTATCTTGACGTCACTTATGATGGCAGAGATGAGGTCAGGCAAAACAAAATCATTACTTTAAAGAGGGAATATGAGCTCTTCTTTGCTTACAAGAATGAGACTTTCAAACAAACCTTTATCAAGTTTAATTCACTAGTAGCTGACCTAGACAACTTGAAAGTCAAAAACTGACTTTGAACAAGTCAACAAATTCATTGACTCATTACCTGCCAAGGGAAAACCCATCACTGACCCTCTAAAGGCAATACAGACTTTAAAGAATTTTGACATGTCATCTCTATATGGTACACTTTGGAACCATGAGAAGGCATAAGAGAAACTTGAATTAAACCTAAAAGAAAATTTTAAGTCTACCCCCACCACCTCCAAAATTTATCAAGTCAGATAATACTGCTCTTGTTGTTGCTGATAAGAAGAAGGCACAAAAGCACTAATTGTTCAAAAGATGTTAGCAGAAGAAGAGGCAATAGAGGATGATGAGGAAAGTGTGACTGAATTAGAGGAAAGCAGTGATATTTATAGCTCACTTCTAAGGATGCCTTGGTAGGATATTTATAGCCCTCAAAATATCCCACCACTCTAAGGCTTGGCACACTATCTATGCAATTCCTGGGGTTCTAACAATCTCCCCCTTTGATCGATAGTGTACAAAAATTTAGCATCCTTACTAATTACATACACAAAATCTAAAACTACTAGTCTAGTCTTCTATTTATGTATGTTATTGTTGTTGACGATCTTGCATTTCTTGAATTCTTAGAATTTCAACTGATTTCTTGAAAATCTTCTTTGAATTTACAAATTGCTGAAGACCTCGTACTTTCCCTTATATCTCCCCCTCAAAATGTGATTAAATGTTAAGCATATTTTGATATGAGAGAGAAAGGGTATCAGAGCCTACGCAAAGATAATAGGCATTGAATCTTCATGCATAGCTCCCCCTTGACTAATGCGGAAACTTAATCAAGGTATCAGAGTTAGGAATCGTGGTAAGCATGTGTTCACTCCCCTTAGAAAGAAAAATCGATGCTCCCCCTAGCAGTAAGAACACTTTCTCCCCCTTGACAGGTTGCGTCGGTCAAGGTACATGTGATGTTTAACATCTCTTTGAAGAGCGGGTCCTATATAGAAGTATATGGAAATCGTAGTGAAGTCAAATCATCGTCGTTTGAAATACCACTTGTAGGTATCATCGATTACATCTATGGATTCTTCACTCCACTTTGTCGGAATACTTGGTTTAACTTGAGATAATAATTTCGGTGGTACTGAAGGGAATGAAGTTTTAGCCATAATCATGGACCTTGGCTTGAACTTGAGTAACTCTTGAAAAGATTATTTGGTTGTTATTGAAGAATTATGTGTGGTGTCAGTTTTGATTGTGCCTTTATCACTTGACACTTGTTTCGGAAACTGAAGCTTTGAAGTTTTAGAAACTAGGTTAAATTTGGTGCGAGGGGTTTTTTCTCGGACGTATGAGTGGCGTCTTGTTTTTGTGTAGAAACCCACCATATTGATCGCGATAACCCGTAATTTTTTCATTCTCCCCATTTGTGGTTTTCAGAAACGGACGATTCACGTTGGTCTCGTAACTGGAATAAATCTTTTTGCTTGAGGAAAATGTTGTCTTGGGTTTAGAAACTGTAGGAGGAGTGGATACTGTCTTGATGACCTTCTTCTCAACCGTTTGAGGAGAATTCAGAATCATAGTCTTTGGTTCATCTACTAGTTATATCAGATCAGTATTAACTCCTATTGACACCGTCTCTGGTTTCAGATATGGTAATGATCCTTCACGTGAAGAATTCTTTGATGATTTGAACTCCATCTTTGAAATTTGATCTTTCAATTCGGAAATCTCAGAAAGATAATCTTCCTTTTCTTGTTTGAGTCCTTTGATGATTAGCATGACACAAGCACTATGTTCTTTATACATTCTTTCTTGTGATTGTAGTGTACACACTTTCGCTTCGAGCTTCTCTTCTTTCACTTTGCTTTGAGAAAGAAGTGAACTCAATTCCGAAATTTGAGCTTTAAGATTCAAAATCTCTGAATCAGTTGTCATCGTATACGAAACGTCGAATAATATGCCTTTTCTCCCCCTCAAAATATGATTTTCGTGAATCAAATTTTGTTTTTGGACGTTTCGTTGGCTTTCGTTAAGTTTTGTTAACTTTCGTTAACTGTGAACTAGTGAAAACTGTTGCATAAGTAGTCCAGATTCGGTAAGGACTATACTTGCAAAGTCTGATAATCTGTCAGGGGCTAAAATAGTCAAATTAGCTGTCAGATTCGGTACAGGACTGATCTTGCAAAACTTGAAACTGACAGGGACTGTTCTTGTAAAATTCACATAAAGGCTTCCAGATTCGGTTAGTGGGCTGAAAGTTGCTTGTTAGGCTTAGAAGATTCGGTAAGTTGTTGGGCTAATTAAATTCAGTAAGCCCAAGAAAAAACTTTGATCTGTAAACAAATCCAATACCGAATCAGTAACTACCAATCAATACCGAATGTGTTTCTTGAGTACTGTAACCAGCCTAAACCGAAGCTAATATCGAATGAGGAGTACAACTTCTATACCGAAGCTAATACTAGTCAATACCGAATCAAAATTGATCTACCGAATCTGATGTACCGAGTAACTTCAATACTGAAACAGGAATCGAATCTGATTCAATGTCTATAACGATATGTTCATCATGAATTTTGCCAAAATCTTCAACTGAACAAATTAGGACTTAAAAGTGATTAGAATTCATTTTATTCCATAAGTAGCATTTGGTGTTTTTTAAGGTGAAATCAATATGAAAAACGCATCAATCCATGGAATCTTCGTTGTACAGAGTAGCGTATGAATATGAACTCCATAAATTTAATCTCGTGAGTTAATCCTTTTTAGCACATGAATCCAACACAAAATATGTTGCAAATCAGTCCCCTAACACTCGAGATTCATCAAAAGAACCTGAATCAAATCACATAAATCGAATTCGATTAAAGTGAGTTCGTTTGACCTTTTTCTTTGAACTTTGACTTGAAAATTAGAACTCGAATCAACGAATTAGAACTTCAAATTTTGCACGCACGTTCATGAGATGCAAATAAAGCGATCTACATTTTTAATTTTCTCCAATTCGTTCCGAAATGATCCGGAGGCTAAAACGAGAAGTGATGAACTCGAACGACGAACTCGATTTGATTCTCTAAAAATTTGTTGTTTATTCAATCTGAAAGATGTTGAAGATTGTGTTGATGTTTAGGATCGTGAATCCAACCTCAATTTATTTTTAGAATCATCAATTGAAGTTTTTCTAATTTAAAGCATAAGATGAATACGTAGATGAGATAGATGATCTTAGGATTAGATATGATGCTCGTGATTGATATGTTGAAGATGAAGGTTGATTGTTGTTTAGGTTGATAGGATTCGGTAATATGTATTTTGTGTATGATGATGAAATGAAAATCTGAACAGGAGATGAAATATGTTTTGTTGAATATTCAGATATGTGTTATAATTCAGTAGGCTTATAACTACCTTTAGTGGTTTGATTCTTGATGTTATAATTCAGTAGGCTTATAACTACCTTTAGTGGTTTGATTCTTGATGTTATAATTCAGTAGGCTTATAACTACCTTTAGTGATTTGATTCTTGATTTAGAATACTAATAATGAAGTGTAAGAACAAAGATGATAATGGAGAGAAAGAAAGAAACACTTTGTAAGTGTGAGAAATGGTGCAAGTTTAATGCTTGCATTCATGAGTATTTATAGCCTAAAATCTCAATATAAAAATACATACTTTGTGTACCAAAATTGACTATATGTATACACCAAAATTGACTATCCATATCTATATTATTATTATTATTATAACACTCCCCCTTGGATAGCAATTTTATTTTGTTGAAGATCAATTATAAATTACTGCCTCGTTAAAAACCTTGCTAAAGAAAACCCAGTGGGAAAAAACTTTAGCTAAGGGAAAAAGAGTGCAGCATGGAGTTGACTCCCCCTCAAGTAGACATCGCTTCAGCTGTTACATCTTTTGAACATGTCTCATGCCAATGTTATGAACGTGTGTTCTGAAAATAGCAGTTGGAAGTGCTTTCGTGAAAAGATCAGCAGAGTTTTTGCTAGATTGCACATATCTCATTTCAATCTGGTTGTCCTTAATGAGATTTTGAGTGTATGAGAAGAATCTAGGTGGTATGTGTTTTGTTCGGTCACTTTTGATATACCCTTCTTTCATCTGTGCTATGCAAGCTGCATTATCTTCATAGATAATTGTTGGACTTTTATCGCGTTCTAGTCCACAAGAATCAGTAATGAGTTGTGTCATTGATCTCAACCAAAAACATTCTCGAGTAGCTTCATGTAATGCAATCACTTCGGCATGATTTGACGATGTAGCAACAAGTGTTTGTTTTTGAGAACGCCATGATATTGCAGTACCTCCATTTAGGAATACATATCCAGTTTGAGATTTAGCTTTATGTGGATCAGATAAATAACCTGCATCTGCATAACCAACCAAATCTTGTTTTGATTCGTTAGAATAAAATAATCCTAAATCAGTAGTTCCTCGAAGGTATCGAAATATGTGTTTGATCCCATTCCAGTGTCTTTTGGTAGGAGCAGAGCTGAACCTTGCCAACAAATTAACTGCAAAAGAAATGTCAGGTCTTGTACAATTTGTAAGATACATAAGAGCTCCAATTGCACTAAGATATGGTACTTCTGGTCCAAGAATGTCTTCTTGATCTTCACATGGACGAAATGGATCAGCTTCAACATTGAGTGATCTAACAACCATAGGAGTACTTAATGGTTTTGCCTTGTCCATATTGAAACGTTTCAAAATCTTTTCAGTATATGTTGTTTGATGTACAAGTAAACCATTAGGCATATGCTCAATTTGTAAACCAAGGCAATACTTGGTTTTTCCGAGATCTTTCATTTCAAATTCTTTCTTTAGAAGTTGAATGGCTTCATGGATCTCTTTATTTGTACCTATGATGTTAAGATCATCAACATAAACAGCTATGATCACATATCCGGATGTTGTTTTCTTAATGAAAACACAAGGGCAAGTAAGATTATTTGTATACCCTTTGCTTATCAAGTAATCACTTAATCGGTTATACCACATACGTCCCGATTGTTTTAACCCATATAAAGATCTTTGTAATTTAATCGAATACATTTCTTTGGGTTTTGCATTTGATGCTTCTGGTACCTTAAATCCTTCAGGTATCTTCATATATATATCACTATCAAGTGATCCATATAGATAAGCAGTCACAACATCCATGAGATGCATTTCTAAATTTTTAGAAACTGCCAGGCTGATTAAGTATCTAAAAGTAATTGCATCCATAACAGGGGAATAAGTTTCTTCATAATCAATTCCTGGTCTTTGAGAAAAACCTTGAGCTACAAGTCTAGCTTTATACCTTGTAACTTCATTTTTCTCATTTCTTTTTCGGACAAAATTCCATCTGTATCCTACAGGTTTCACATCTTTAGGAGTGAGAATGATGGATCCGAAAACTTTTCTTTTATTGAGTGATTCTAATTCAGCTCGTATTGCTTCTTTCCATTGAGCCCAATCATGTCTATTTTGACATTCAACCATAGATGTTGGTTCTGGATCATCATCATTATTCATGATGTCATATGCAACATTAAATGAAAATTTCTCATCAAGATTTTTCATTTCATTTCGGTTCCATAATATTTTTGAATATGCATAATTGATTGCAATTTCTGTATTGACATCATCAATCTCCTCTGCAGTAGGAGTACTGATTTGTGGTTCTTCTTGAACACTTTCTTTTACTTCATTATCAGCTGATTTTCTTTTTCGAGGATTTTTATCCTTTGAACCCATTGGTCTTCCACGTTTCTGACGTGGCAAAGATTCATGAGTGACGTTATTGCCAGCTTTTGGAATTTCAATTCGAGCTGGAGTATTTACTGCTGGTATATATGATTTTGTCACCGTTTTTGTATCTGTAAATGCATCAGGCAATTGATTTGCAAGTTCTTGTATATGCATTATCTTTTGAACTTCTGTCTCGCATTCTTTTGTGCGAGGATCAAGATACTTTAATTGAGGTTCACACCATGAAACATCATTTTCTTTATTTTTCATTTCTCCCCCTAATCTAGGGAACAATGTTTCATTAAAATGACAATCAGTAAAACGTGCTGTAAAAACATCACCTGTCATAGGTTTAATATACCTTAATATTGAAGATGTTTCATATCCAACATATATTCCCAACCTCCTTTGAGGACCCATTTTTGTACGTTGTGGTGTCGCAATTGGAACATACACTGCACAACCAAATGTTCTAAGATGGGAAATATTTGGCTCTTGACCAAAAGCAAGTTGTAGGGGGGAATATTTATGACTTGCACTTGGTCTGATGCGAATCAATGCAGCAGCATGTAAAATTGCATGACCCCATATAGATACAGGGAGTTTTGTTCTCATTATCAATGGTCTAGCGATTAACTGTAAACGTTTAATCAATGACTCGGCTAAACCATTTTGTGTATGCACATGAGCAACAGAATGTTCAACAACAATTCCTATAGACATGCAATAGTCATTAAATGCTTGAGATGTAAATTCACCAGCATTATCAAGTCTCACCCTTTTAATGGTGTAATCAGGAAAATGAGCTCTCAATTTAATAATTTGGGCAAGAAATTTTGCAAATGCCACATTACGGCTTGATAACAGACAAACATGAGACCATCTGCTAGATGCGTCTATTAGAACCATGAAATATCTAAATGGTCCACATGGTGGATGAATTGGTCCACATATATCACCTTGAATTCTTTCAAGAAACATTGGTGATTCTTTCTCAACCTTAAGTGGTGAGGGTCTAGTTATCAATTTTCCAAGAGAGCAAGATGTACATGGAACCATTGTATCATGATGGATTTTTCTATCCTTTAGTGGATGTCCATGAGTACATTCAATAATCCTTTTCATCATTGTTGATCCTGGATGGCCTAATCTGTTATGCCATAAACTGAATACACCAGGATCAATATATTTTTCGTTAACTACCATATGTATTTCTGGTACATTTATATGTGTATAATGTAATCCAGAACTAAGTCTTGGCAGTTTTTCAACCACATGACTCTTGTCAGTGATACTTAAATATTTCTCATTTTCTGTTGTCACTGACTGATAATCATACCCGTTAAGGTATATGTCGGAGAAACTCAATAAATTTCTGCTTGACTTGGGAGAAAATAAGGCATCATTTATTAAAAATTTTGTACCATTTGGTAGTATGAAATTTGCCTTTCCTATCCCTTTTATCAAGTTAGCAGGTCCTGATATTGTATGTATAGTTCCTTCCGTTGGTTTTAGATCAATAAAATATTTCTCGGATTTAAGTATAGTGTGTGTAGTTCCACTGTCTGCTATACAGAGATCTCCACCACTTGATTGATGTTGTATTCCATCAAAATTCATATTGAACTTCATATATAAGAAATAAATAGTGAGTACATTAATATTACACAATATTTTAAACGCAAATAGATAGTACTGAAACATTTAGCAAACATAATGACAAAGACAGACGATATTAAATCGTTTATTTTTCAAAAGACACACAACTTAAACATTCAAGAAATCTTCATATAAATCAGATGGTTTCTCAGTGACTGTTGGATCAATATTATCCACAAAATTTACTTCCTTTTCTTTACCTTTCAGCGAATCCTGATACATCTTAACAAGATGTTTAGATGTTCGGCAAGTATTAGCCCAGTGGCCCATTCTACCACATCTGTAGCAAGATTCTTCAGAATTTTTAGAAGAATTTTCTTCAACATCTTGTTTAATGGGCTTGTTTTGTGGTTGATATTTATATTTTCGTGGATTACTATTTCTTTGACCACCACGGCCACGACCACGACCACGTCCACGCCCATTACCATTACCATTACCATAAGGATGGTTTCTACCATAGTTATGGCTTTTGGCATGATGATGGTGATGGTTATTATAACCACGACCTTGCCCGCGTCCTTGTCCCTGTTTATAATTATTTGCAGTATTTGCTTCAGGGATTGCAAGTGTACCAGTAGGACGGGATTGCTGATTTTTCATTAATAGCTCATCATTTTGCTCTGCAACTAAGAGATATGAATTAAGTTCAGGATATGTTTTGAACTTTAGCATTCTCAAATTTCTTTGCACTGTGATGTTTGCAGCATTCATTGTGGAGAAAGTTTTCTCCATCATGTCTGCATCACTAATTTCATGTCCACAGAATTTAAGTTGTGAACATGTATTATACAGAGCTGAGCTGTATTCATTTACTTTCTTAAAGTCTTGGAACCTTAATGTTCTCCATTGTTCCATTGCAGCTGGAAGTAAAATTTCTCTTTGATTATTGAATCTGCTTTTGAGACCTTCCCATAAAACATGGGGATCTTCTACAGTCACATAATTATTTTGTAAGCATTCATCAATATGTTGATGAATAAAGCAACATGCCGTAGCTTGTTCTTTTTCAGAACAAGTGTTGTTTTCATTTATGGTTTCAAGAATGCCCATTGATTTAAGATGCATTTTTACTTTTATAACCCATGGCATGTAGTTGTTTCCAGTTGATTCTAAAGGAGTAAATTTAAGCTTTTCCAGATTCGACATTTTCTATTATCAAAAATTAAAACAAACATCATGATAAATTAGAGTCAATTTATATTCATAAGTATATAAACATTAAACATAAATTTAATATAACATAAATGATAAGTAGGTGACAGTGTCGACCATGTGTAAGCAATCATAAATAAATGTTATATAACAAAAATATAAATATTAGTAAACATAAATAAAAATTTGGCGACAGTGTCGACCATATATTTTTTCAGGTGGTATAACCGACCTATATCATTCTGGTGGTATAACCGACCATATATCATTTTGGTGGTATAACCGACCATATATCATTTTGGTGGTATAACCGACCATATATCATTTTGGTGGCAGAGCCAACCATATTTAGTATTAAGATTATCGTGCTGATAACGTGTTATAATTCAGTAGGCTTATAACTACCTTTAGTGGTTTGATTCTTGATGTTATAATTCAGTAGGCTTATAACTACCTTTAGTGGTTTGATTCTTGATGTTATAATTCAGTAGGCTTATAACTACCTTTAGTGATTTGATTCTTGATTTAGAATACTAATAATGAAGTGTAAGAACAAAGATGATAATGGAGAGAAAGAAAGAAACACTTTGTAAGTGTGAGAAATGGTGCAAGTTTAATGCTTGCATTCATGAGTATTTATAGCCTAAAATCTCAATATAAAAATACATACTTTGTGTACCAAAATTGACTATATGTATACACCAAAATTGACTATCCATATCTATATTATTATTATTATTATAACAATATGTATATAGTATGTTGACTTTTGATTATTTATGAATCTGATTCGGTATAGGAGGGGGAGAGAGAGAGAGAGAGAGATGTTACTGTAGCTCTTATGATGTATTTGATAAGATTCAGTATATTAGTTAAAATAGGACTCGATATATAAATTTGGAACAGTAAATGAAATGTTTAATTTTCTATATTAGTCTTTTTGGTAAATAGAAAATGAATTATGAAAAATGAATTTTGGATTCGGATTCGGATTCGGTTTCGAATATTATTTTGAATAAAATTCGGGTTCGGTAATTTTTGAGTTTGAAGATTCGAAGATTCGGTTCGAAGATATGAAGACGAGTATGAAGATACGATGAAGATTCGAAGATTGGATGAAGGTGGTTTAAAGAAACACACAATATTCAATACGGATCTCCTTCGTTTCGTTGAAGGGATGGATCTGATACCAATTAAAAGGACCAAATATGTATGAATATCGTGTATATTGATATGAATGTTGGGAGAATTAGTCAAAGAGTCAAGATTGATTAATTCTACAACTCTCTTGAACTCTCTTAGGTACTTTGGCTATGTGTGATGGCTCACTTCTAAGGATGCCTTGGTAGGATATTTATATCCCTCGCCATATCTCACTACTCTAAGGCTTGGCACACTATCTATGCAATTCCTGAGGTTCTCACACAAAAAATTCAACCGTAGTAAGACTAGTAAGGCATACAAAGTTAGCAAGAAACCTAATGTTAGGTATTCAAGAAAGTCAGTAGTGGGCCCCAAATCTGAATGTTATAAATGTGGGAAGGTAGGACCCTTTGCATCTAAGTGCATGTCCAGAAAACCTTCTACACATGCCAATTCATTCTCAAAAGCGCTTTAAAAAAAATTCATTCTCAAAAGCTGACAAGTCCAAAAACAAGTTCATCATCTTCATCTTGAGATAGTGAATGTGATGAGAAGTGCACTGGTTACTCATCTGGTAAAAAGCTGTATTTGATATCCAGAGAAATTAATGAGGAAGTTGATTAGAAGTAAATCGACATTAATATTAAACAAACACAACCATTTAAATTATTACATTAAAACATAACTCCAAGTGTCACTTAAAACTGTTTATAATTATACATAGTAACATAAAATCCACATCAGAGTTGGGTTCATGACAAGCATAACATCAGCACACCCGTCAACTCCCCAAAACATCCAATCTGATAAGCTAACATCCTGCAGGGAAGAGAGGGAGGGGTTAGCACGAAGCTAAGTGAATGGCACTAACAATTAACAATAGTATACAGTAGTGTCGCACGTCGCATCATACATCTAAGCACATAAGCCACTAGTGTTGTCACAAGAGACTCCGACGGCCTGGCCAAGCCATTAACCACAGTTGATCATACTGGGTTTACCGAAAGTTCTTCTCATAATGAATTGTATAAGTTCTCCATATGCAAAAAATACGTCGTTCAAATTTATACGGATCCCTCTACCTTAAGGAACCCAACCCCTGAACTTGGTTGATCTCTACCCACCGCTAACTCAATAGGGACGAACTAGGGTTATCACCGAAAGCAAACACGTATCCACACGTACAATAGCAATCAGTAACCAACAACAAGAGTAGCATGACAATCCTAACTAGCATGGCACAAGGATAACTAGCTACTTTATACTATGCATTAATGGCTATTCCCACTCACCAAATACCAGCAACAAAAGGTTCTCAGAGGTCTAATCTTTCGGAGCCTTCTCTCTTTCTTTATCACCTGAGCAAAGATAACACAAGTTAGTAACTTTATTCCAATAATAGTGATACTAGTACTACATTGTTAACAAAAAGTTTTTACATCTATCGACCCCTCACGCAGGAACGAGATACATAATATATAATCATACAAAAATCACCATTCTAACTCCTAAGGTGTTCATAATAATATTAGACACACATGCAACATAATGGCTAGGAAACAACACTTAGGAAAATTGTAACTGCCATAAACCATCGGTTGACTGTTAGAGATAGTTGGCCGACTGTCAATACATACTCGGTCGAGTGTTAAGTCACTCAGTCGGTTGTCACAAGTAGACACCATCAGTCGATTGTAACACTCAGTCGGTCGAGGGTCTTGACTATCGGTCAACTGTCAATAGACATATGGCCAACTGTGTTCAACTGCTACAGAAGATGAACAAAGCAACGGGTTTCAAGCCAAACTCACCAATTCTTGCTCTAGAGCTCGTTTTTGACCCCAAAATCAACCACAACTTGACTACTACATAGTTTAGACTATAAACCCACAAATTTAACATCTAAACAACATCAAAATCAAAGGTTTTGACCTAAAGTTACACTTTTAAAAAACTAACACAAAAACTTGATTTTTACAAAGATTCAAGCATGAAATCTCATGATTCTTACCTCAAAAGAAATAGTAGATGATAAGGAACAAAATGGTGTAACTGATTTGAGCTCAAGAACAATATTTTTCTATGCTCAAGATTTTGTGATTAGGGTTTGGTTAGGTGAAGGAGATGAAGAACGAGGCGTGTTTGGAGAAACAGGAGCACCCCATGGTGAAGAACTTGGTCGAATAAACCCCTTACTAAAAAGTTCCTGAATCTGAGACATCATTTCTCGAATTTCTGACGGAGCTAACTTCTAAGGAGCTTTTGCTACTGGTGTAGCTCCTGGTACGAAATTGATTTTATATTCTACTTCACGCACCAAAGGTAAACCTGATAAATCATCTGGAAACACTTCTTGAAATTCTGACACAACCGGAATATCGGACACCTGCTTCTTCTCCTTCTTAACATCAATCACGTAGTCTAAAAATGAATCGCATCCTTTTGATACTGCCTTTTTAGCTTTCATTAGGGAAACCATATTAAAGTTAAATCCACCCCGCTCCCCTCGAGCTACAACCGCAGACCCATCGGCTAAAGGGAAAGAAATAATCTTCTTATGACACTTGATACTGTCTCTATTAAAACTCAACCAGTCATGCCTACGACTAGATTAAAGCTAGGTATAGGCATCACTAAACAGGTAATAGGGAAAGAATGGTCATCAATCTCAATGGTAACTCCAGACACATATGATATGCATGGAACCGATTTACCATCAGCCACTTTTATTCTCAAAGGAACATCTAATATTCTAACAGGCAATCTCAACTAATCACAGAAGTCTAAGGACTTAAATGAGCAGTGCGCCCCGGAATCAAACAATACACGAGCTGGCAAAGAGTTAATCAAGAACACATTGGTTATGATGTCATCGGTAGCAGTTGCAGCATTTAACCTCATCTAAAATGCCCTTATTCCCGCCACCAGAAGGTTCTTTGTTTTCTGATCCCGCTGTAGAAGCATAGGATCCCCCCATTGACATTGACTTTCCCCTGACCCCGCACCGGAGTTTCTTCTAGATGCAGATGCAGACAATAAGTTGCTCTATGGCCCTCTTTATGACAATTCCAACAAACATTAGCTTTAAAGAACAATCATTCGATTCATGACTCACAACCCCATTCTTTTTTATTTTAATTCAACTCGCTCATACCAGATTTACCCTTTTATTTGGGAACACCTGATTTCTTAGAATGATGACCTGACTGTCGGCTTGACTGCTGACTGGACTGATAACTTGATTGACTGTCAGACCCTCCCCCAAACGAACCACTTCCTACCCTTGCTCTTCTTGCAGCCTTGACATCACCTTCTGTAGCCTTCGCCATCTCATGAGCTTGGGATAGGGTTAAAGCAAACCTTGCTACCATTCGATACTCTGGCTTAATCACCTTCACAAAATGCTGAACTTTGTCTTTCTCATTGGGTACCCACTGATGAAACAAATCTTAGCTTAGAGGTAAAATCCGGGAATAAATTATTAATTGTCATATCATCTGTCATCTTCATATTCAGAATTTATGTTTTCAACCTTTCCATCTCATATTCTGAACAATATTATTCACAGACTTTTACATGAAATTATTCCCAGTTTATTTGGTAGAATTTTTCCTTTGTGATAATGCCCAAATTATACATATTTTTATACACATTTTAAGACGTTATTTTATCATTTAAACATCAATTTAAACACCTTTATGTCCAAAAGTTATAAATTCTTAAAAAACATGCTTTTAATATGTTTTGTTGAGAAAATGTGATTAACAGGTCAAAAACGAAGAAAAGTTGCAGTTTTGACAGCAAAGCCGCCGACTAAAGGTACACAAGTCGCCGGCTAGAAGAAGTTCCAGAACATTATAGAAAGAATGTAGGAAACAAGCCAAATGATGAAGAGCAGCCAGATAAGGATTATGAGCCATTGGCTAAGATATTAGTTACTTGTACGTAAAGCCCATGTTCAAGATAAGAATGGAAAAGATTTACCTTCATCCGGAAGCATATGAGCCACCGGCTTAGGTCATGTAAGCAGCCAGCTAAAAGAAATAACAAAAGGATAAACGTAGGCGTTACGCTCAAGTTTTACGTACGGATCATTTTAAATATGTTGGAGCCGCCGGCTAAGCCTTCTTAGCTGCTGGGTCAGGTGTCGGCTGACAAAATCTATAATTAGTCGAGCTGGGTTCAGTTTCAAAAATAGTTTTTCCGAGGTTTTATTTCAGTTTCGAATTTACTTTTAAAATTTGATATTTAGGATTTGAAGTTATTAGGATCTTTGGATTGCTACTTGTAGATATTTGCTACTTGATTCTCATTTATGTCGGTATGATTTCTTTTAATTTATCTCGTATTTAAATTGTGTCTCTAGTTTAGTTATGGGCTAAAACCCCAAACATATGCTTGAATGAATGTAACGCCTTTTAAAGATTGCTTAATTTTAGAACTCTATTAAACTGTTAAAAAATTAGTTTCTGATGGTTGAAGTCGCCGACTTAGAACATCAGAACCACCGGCTTCATATAATTAAAATATCATAATTTCAAAATAAAACAGTTTGTTCCAGATTAACTTTAAAAGCTTTCGGCGTAATTTATGAACTCGAGCCGCCTCTTAGGTAACTCAAGCTACCCACTTAAACTTGTTAATTGTGTCTTATTCAAATTGGAATCTTGTTTTACTGGAAGGTCTTAAGCTTAATTAAATTACCACTTGATAACACATGACTCGTATCTTCGAAAACCAATAGATTCAACACACATAAAAGGCGGAACAAGTGTATTGAACCCTCTAATGAATATGAGATGCTTTTTGGGATTAATCTAGTCAAACCACACCAAGATTGTGTGATTAAATCAACACCTAGAGCTGTTATTCACCTTATGCAAGGTTTTGGACTTGAAGCAAAAAGATAGAATCGGTTAGGGTTACCAGATCTGAGTGAAACAAAATGAGAGGCTTAACTTAAAATGAAGAACATAACACTATATATACCTCCACTAAACTATCAACCGTACATGTCACATCTCACACGTGTGTGTGAGCAGATTCAGTTGTATGGTTGGACATCCACTCGTGTGTATTCCAATAAATTATGTTTTGGACTCAGCTCAGCACATCCGTGCGTATGAGCCTGTCATCCGTACGAGTGAGGCTTCACTCGTATGTGTGACAAAGTCTAGTAAAGTCAACCATCCATATCTTGAACCTGTATAACTACATAACATAAATACATATGATATTGCTCATCCACGCTATGTTTCTCACGCAATATCTACCTCGTTTTACTCGGTTTTCATTTCCAAAGTGCTCAAAAAGTTATGATCTTTGGTTTAAAAGCTTTCTGAGTACTATTGCAGTTCTAAGTGTAAATTTGGTGTAAAATTGACCAAAGTGTGCAAATGTATTAAGAAAACTGCAAAGTGCTAGAACTGGCAATAAGTACGACGTTCATGTATCTAAGAACGTCGTTCCAACATCAAGAACGATGTTCCAAAGCTAAGAACGACGTTCTACTTGGGAATTTATAAAGGAAATGGAAATAGAAAAAATGGCCATTTAAAGAGACCGATTCAGGAACGACGTTTATAGCATTCAAGAATGGCGTTCCACATTAAGAGCCAAGGAACGACGTTCCTAAAAGAGGAACGATGTTCCTCTGTATTTTCTGGGCAGTTTTTAGAGAGTATAATTAGAATGAGATGAAGGTTTTTACCATATCAATAATCAATAGAAAAGTAGCTAGTGCGTGGTGGCTGATAAAATTAGGATTTCATAGTTAGATTAGTGAGTTTTTCATCAAGTTTTCATCATCTATTCCACTCTACATCAAGGATTTGAAGATTGAATTAAGATCTAGGGCTTGTTCCTCATCATCTTCATCTTCTAAATCTATCTACTTTGTAATTTTCATAAGCTTGGTACAATCTACTCTTGTTTATTGCTTAATGATGTTTAGATTTACTATTATTGCTTGTATTGATCTTATTCTAGCCATGATTGGCAAGATTTTATGATGTACACTTGTTTATGAGACTTGATAGCTAAGGATTGTTCATATCTATGTTATTGATTATGTTTGGATGAATATTTGAGTTGATGATTGTGGTTTTTCATTAGAATTAGTTACAAGATCCTTTGTTATGCTTATTTTAGACTTGACTTTGATTATATGAGTTGTGTAACCTTCAAAGGGATTTGATTAGTGAAGCAACTTGTACTTCAACACTTAGGTGATCTAGATAATCAAATTGGGGCTTTCAAGGGATTGGGGTCTTAGTTTGGATTGGTATTCAATTGGTCCTTAGTTAACATAGTGAAGTTGGTTTTCTTAGCTAATGATAATTGCATGATTCAATTAATGCAAGCGCTTATAGGAATTTGTAAGTGTTGATTGATCATAATAACATCTAGTAGGGATACTAGTCAAAAGTTTGAACACAATTAGCTCTTAAGTGAACAATAGAATAATCCGAATGTTTCAAGTGGATTAAGCAAGTGTACATGCTTTTAATATTGATATTTACTTAATCACTCTTAGTTCTTAGTGTAAATTTGCAATTGTTTTCTTTAATATCTAAAAATCAAAACCCCCTATCAAATAACCCTTAGGATGATTATGAGTTTTCGTCGATTCAACTAGCAATCACCGCTCTCTTGGGACGAACTTTAAACGGAAAACTTGCTAATTACATCTACCGAGTCATTGTTTCTTGTGAGTTTGTTTCATAGTCGAGTTAAGGTTTAATTCAATTATAAATTTAAAAGAGAGCAAGTAAGTATGTTTGCAACGAACTCATCAAACTTTATGGCGCCGCTGCCGGGGAGCGGTTAGCTAGTTGTATCTTTGAGTTTAAAATTTTAATTGTTCGATCCTTTTGTAAGGATTTATCCTTGCAAAAGTTACTTTTCTTGTTTTCATATATTATTTGTGTTTGGAAAATCATTTGTGTTTGTGTTGTGATTGAAGGTTAGGTATCGTGGTGTATGAAAAGGAGATCCTAAGAGGATAAAGAGTTTAAACATCCATTTTTTGATCCTGAGAGACACGTCACGGGGTTTATAAGCGTAGAGAAGAAAGGGTGTGATATCGGCTAAAAAGTCATGATTTTACCCCCGATATTGAGTCCCAAAAGCATAAAGTTCAAAACTTTGTCAGAAAAATAATGGTTTTTTCAGTTGAATTTGTAGATAAAGTAATTACGAAGACGATGTAAAAAGCTAAAACGAAGATTCTAGAGCGAAAACGGTGAAAGACAAGAAATCAAGTTACGATCCAGTATATCAAAGCCTAACCAGCACCAGAAACGGCCTGCCATACGGGCTGCCATACGTCCTGCCAGTATGGGGTACGGTGTGAAGACGCGTCCTAATCTATCCAGACGAAGTCCATATTGATTATAAACGAATCACAACCGTTAATTACATCGCGAGGTACTTGACCTCTATATGATACATTTTACAAACATTGCATTCGTTTTTGAAAAGACAATATTTCATTACATCGAAAGTGGACGTCATGCATACCATTTTATAATATCTAACTATAATTGACTTAATAATAATCTTGATGAATTCAACGACTCGAATGCAACGTCTTTTGAAAAATGTCATGAATGACTCCAAGTAATATCTTTAAAATGAGCAATTGCACAGCGGAAGATTTCTTTCATACCTGAGAATAAACATGCTTTCAAGTGTCAACCAAAAGGTTGGTGAGTTCATTAGTTTAACATAAATAATCATTTCATAATTTTAATAGACCACAAGATTTCATATTTCCGTTTTTCATAAACATACATCCCATGCATAGAGACAAAAATATCATTCATATGGATTGAACACCTGGTAATCGACATTCACAATATACATATAAGAATATCCCCATCATTCCGGGATCCTCCATCGGACATGATATAAATTTCGAAGTACTAAAGCATCCGGTACTTTGGATGGGGCTTGTTGGGCCCGATAGATCTATCTTTAGAGTTCGCGTCAATTAGGGTGTCTGTTCCCTAATTCTTAGATTACCAGACTTAATGAAAAGGGCGATATTCGGTTTAATAATCCAACCGTAGAATGTAATTTTAAGTACTTGTGTCTATTCCGTAAAACAGTTATAAAAGCAGCGCATGTATTCTCAGCCCAAAAATATAAAGGGTAAAAAGGCAAATGAAACTCACGCATATAAATATTGTAAAACAGTTAATAAAGCATTTGCATGTATTCTCAGCCCAAAAATGTAAAAAGTAAAAAGGGAATCAAATGAAACTCACGCATATAAATATTGTAAAACAGTTAATAAAGCATTTGCATGTATTCTCAGCCCCAAAAATGTAAAGAGTAAAAAGGGAGCAAATGAAACTCACCTAATGTATTTTGTAGTAAAAATACATATGACTATTTTGAACAACTGAACAATGCAGGGTTGGCCTCGGATTCACGAACCTATATCATTTGTATATTCATTAATACGTATAATCGTAATCGATTAAATACAAATATAATTGTTTATAGAGTTAAGATAAATATATTTTTATTTGAGGATTACTTGTTTGTAATTAATAATTATGATAATAATAATATTAGTAATAATATTGATACTTTACAATAATGATAAAAGTGATAATAATAATGTTAATAATGATATTAGTAATGACAATAATATTAACTTGTATTAAAGTAACTATGATAATATTTATTATAATAATTCTTTTAAAACCTACATTAATTAAGATCTTGATAATTTTCATAATAATATTTATATATAAAATTTCTATATTTCTAATCTTAACAATATTATTAAACTTGTATATTCATAGTTGTATTAATCATAACTTACATGTGTTCAATTAATTATAATCAGTCTCTTAATCTTTATCCTAACACTTTTTATCATAACTTAACCTGTTTAGTATTCTCGAAATTCTAATATTATTACTAACAAAATAATACAAGTAATACTATAAATAATAATATTATTGATGATAATACTAAATGATGGTACTAATATAGTTAGTAAATATAATTAACTTGATAATACTAATGATAATAGTAATATTACTTGCTTTAATGTTAATAATATTTATAATACACATGTTAGTAGTATCATAACTATAATCTTAATCACAATACTTAGTAATAACAATAGTAATACAATAATAATAATACTAATAGTAATAATAATGTTAATACTAATAATATTAGAAATGTTAATAATATAAACTATATTAAACATAATAATCTTTATGACTATGTTATTAATAATAATGATAATAGTTAGTATTACATCAATAATGGTAAGTAACAATAAACATATAACAATAATAATAATAACAATAATAATAATAATAATAATAATAATAATAATAATAATAATAATAATAATAATAATAATAATAATAATAATAATGAAGAATAATTACAACCTTTGAAGAAACCAAAAAAAATTCGCCATTAGAGGGACTTGAACCCGCGACCTTTCGGTACCCGACACACCCTCTAACCATTAGTCCATCTCTTATTTTCTGTTTATTATTACAATCGAATTATATTTAAACCGTTTGTGTCCGTTGCCATTCATCTTCTTCATACCAAAGCTCGACCAGAGAATATAACTACTCTTAAAACGACTTGCTATTTCAAATTATGATATGAAACTAAAACAGAAACGATCAGTTGAGTCTAACTTGAATTACCAAAAAAAAATTAACTAAAAGGGAAACAGAAGCTGAACGCGAAGAAAAAAAATATAAACTCAAAGTTTGATTCGCAATTTCAGACACTTTTAGATATTGACTATAAAACGAAATGTGTTTTAAATCCCAAATAGAAACTTTATGAATCATTAATTTCAAGTAAAACACCTTATAAATCTTCAATTCGATCTTGGAATGTTCGTTTGACTTTAAAAACCGAAAGTTTGACTCCCAAATTTAAATTTGTTTTGAGGAACTGGAAATTGAAACTTTAAAGAACGTTTCACTACAGGATTTCAAATGAAACTGCATTTTTAGATTTTAAAAGGTAATTGAATTCGAATTATGGAAGAAATTATCAAGAACAGGGGTATCGATGTAAAATAAAAAAAAATCTTTTTCCTGTGAGTTGCTACCCCCTCTGATATAATGGAATTGTAGTGAAGTATTATTGAATTCCAGTTTGTTTGTATTGATAATTAAATTCGACATTTCCAAATTGATAGACAAGAAGTACACTAAATTCGATCAACAAAGAAAATAAAAATAATTAAATACACAAAAGGCAGATTTGATATCTCAATTTGGTAGGGTTTGAAGGAGATGGGTAACTGATTGGAGATAAATCCAAAAACTGAATACAGTTGATATGAATCTGATCTTGGTGCTATTATGAAATTTTGTATTAATAATTATATTATTAATAATAAATATTGATAATTTTATTAGTAATAATACAAATACTAATAATAATAATAATAAAAATAATATCACTAACTCTATTAATAATAATAGTAATAAATAACAATGATACTATAATCATAAAAAATGTTAACTTAAATAAGTTTAATAATAAACATACTAAAATTAAATACAATAATATTATTAATAATACTAGTAATACAATTCATTAATTATATCAAATTTCGTATTTATGTATTCTACATAATAATAACAACAACACTGATTAACTATTTATTCTAATGATAGTAATGAGAGTATTAATAATAATAATAATAATAATAATAATAATAATAATAGTAAATATACCAAATTAGATGTGTTATACTTCATATTCATATATTATCTGTAAAAATATAACTAATACCGAGATTAATTATTAATATTAATTTTAATATTAGCAATAATAAAAATAATAATATTATTACTTTAACGACTATATTTTAACTTGTTAATTATCAAATATGTAATATTTAATAATCATACAATATCTTTTATTGATCTTTTATAAATTTTATATATCTCAGTATACATCTAATACTTTTGTATAAAATTCATATATATAACAATACATAGATTTATTTTAATAACAACTTCCTTATCTTGTATTTTATTTTACCTATTGAGTTCTAATGATTATTTTATATTTTGTTAATCCGAGTTAATACATATACCCTTATATTAAATTTATATTTATATATATTTATACAATTATTTTCCACCGCTGTTCGTGAATCGTTGGGCATAGTCACAGGGTAAATGATTATATGAACATTGTTCTAAAATTTTCGAGACTTAACATTACAGACTTTGCTTATCGTGCCGGAAACATATAAAGATTAAGTTTAAATTTGGTCAGAAATTCCTGGGTCATCACAGTACCTACCCGTTAAAGAAATTTCGTCCCGAAATTTGAGTGAGGTGGTCATGACTAACAATAAAAATGTTTTCATGACAAATATGAGTTGATAAATTGAGTTTCGTCATCATTGAGTACTATAGTCAAAACAATTCGATTATGCGAAGCGTACGAGTGAAGTTATCACAAAAGAGTGAAATGAGAAAGACAAGTTTCATCATAACTTTTGACTAGTCATGATTGAATTTAGAAAATAAGGTGCGTTTTAACTTTTGACGTTGTTTTGGTTGAATTCCGGAATTTAAGGGATTTGAAGAAAATCTTCGAATTCTAAAAGATTTGATTCTCCTGCGAATAAAGAAATTTAGATTTCTATAATTAAATGCGGTGATCTGCCTCGATTACTCTGTCTGATATTTTCACTATAAATTTTAGTTTTCCGTTCCATTAATTTTCACCACTTCAATACTAAATTCCCAAATTCAAAAGATCGTGAAAATGCTTAATCCAGTTCTGATCCTTGTCCTTATCCTGATTATCGCAACAATCATTCTCCTTTTCCAACTTTCACCAGAGGAATTCGTTTATTTCTACTATGCTTTAGGGATTATTGTATTTATAATCCTCCCGTGTCTTTATATTGCTATACGTACTGATATCCACGGTTTGTAATTTTGGTGTTGTTATTGGGCTTTATATTTTCTCTTATATTTTGGAGCTCTTTGCCTTTTTATTATCTTCCCGACCTCTAGTAAAGCGAGTAACGGTCCAGAATTCGTAAGTATGAAATTTTGAATAAGCATCGTGTTCAAAATAAGAACTAATGTATTAACACGATTTGATTTATCAAATTACCAGAATCACTGAGAATGGAACTATCAAGAATATACTTTCTTGATATGTTCAGAAGTTAAGCATAATGAAAGAGTTATGTAACATGGCACGTGATGACGTTAGGATCTGTGAATCATCACGTCCCATTAGAAACTCAGCATGACTTAATGTAATATAATCACGTTGATCAAGTGTCATTATATTATACTAACCCATGCATCAGTTCCTAACATTACTTTAATAACATTCATATTTTAAGCTCGAAACTTTACAGAATATAGAAACTAACAGTTTCTATATGATGTAATACTGATAGCACGAAGGGATTAATGATTTCAGATAAGAATAGTTATAAAAATATCTCCAGAAATATGGAGGATATTTATAATGAAAGATACGATAATATCTCGGAATATTTAAGATCAGCAGATGATAGAAACTATTGTCTGCAAGAGTTTAGAGTAAAGAGCAAGATATTCACTAAAGACTTTAGCAGACATTGAATCATTTGGATTCTTTGAAGTCAAACTTATTCTTTGTGATTTGTCCACGACTTTCTTCATAGTTTCGCATAATCTGTTTTTCGGTACTAAATTTTCTCCTGAATGTTTCAAATATAATGATACACAGGAAGCATAAGGAGGTATATAATTTCGAACGAGAATATTTATGAAAATATCCTCAGAAATATCGAAGATATTGATGATGATATTTTGGAATTTCTAAGTTCGATGGTTGATGGAGAAAGGTTTTCCGCAAGATTTTAACATGACTTCGGAGCAAGATATTCTCTAAAGATTTCAACGAATCCAGAATTATCTGGATTCTTTGAATATAGGGTATGGTCCTTGTATTTGTCCTTGATTTCCTTCATGGTTAACTCTATCCGTTTTCCAGTTCCAACGTTTCTGAACTTTTCCAACATATTATTCTTTATCATCAAACTACTGATGACTAAAGTCATTTACGGTTTCCTACAGTTTCTGCTGCTTCATTCAGCTTTTTCAACATTCAGAGTATTGATTTGTAGGTTGGGTGCTTCTCAGAATTTCAGAATAAGAGACCATAATTCTAAAAGATAAATGTTATACATATAACTGTTGATATAGATATGCTGTGAGTTTTCAAAGTACTGATTGCCGATTCCTCTACAATTACTGCTACCATATCTGATTCATTGGTTATCGATCCGAGGTGATTTCAAGATAATTGTGTTTTTAGATGATTAAATGCTGACGGTAATATGGTGGAATATAAAATGTTCCTCGGTAACAATAAAAGAACATACATATAAGTCAAGGTGATAATAAGGTTGTTTCGAACGAAAAGTCGAAGTTGATTTGCTGAATCTGTGACAAAATTTGCTACCTTGAAAAGGGATCGCAAAGTTATTTTTGCTAATAAATGCCAAAGGATCTGACGCGGCTACGTGTTAAACTTTTACTCAGTTGTCGAGAGTTTCTCAGGTGCATAATTATATGCACAAATTTTTCCTTTCGTAGATGAAGTGCGGTTGATTCATCCCATCGATTGAGGTGTTTTCAAGAATTATGAAAGTTTGAAAGTAGATTGGAATCATCAAGGTACAATTAAGGTTTAATATGAAATCAAGTGGCAACTTGAAGACTTGTTTAGTTTCATTTGTTATAATCAATATTTTAATTTATTTTAATTGTTTAATGTTAATAGTCTATAGTTAGAAATTTAATAATTCATATATAATTATATATAAAATATTCGAATTAATACGTATCGTGACCCTTATAAGTCTCAGACTCGATCACAACTCAAACTATATATATTATTGTAGAATCAACCTCAACCCTGTATAGAGAACTCGATCATTACTGCATATAGAGTATCTATGGTGATTCCAAATAATATATATAGATGCGTTGATATGATATGTCAAAACCTTGTATACGTGTCTCGATATTTAAAGTGCGTAAAAATAAATAACAGAAATTAAATGACGATAAATAAAGTGCGTAAAGTAAATAACAGAAAATTAAATGACAATAATTAAAGTTACGAAAATGTAAATTGCGATAATTAAATTACGATAAATAAAATATAATCAGTTAGCTAGGAACAATTAGCTAGGAACAGTTAGCGTGGATTCTTAACAAAATTCCTCATAGTTAATTTGTTTGTTTCTAACAAATTTTATTGTGTCAATTATTTTCTTCGTTATGCCACTTGTTGGATTCTGATAAATCAAAATCCAAATATGAAATTAGATGAATATGGTTATTCTGTGGTGATCGGATTTTTATATCGGTGGATGTAAGTAGGATAGTAAATGACTGTTGAATCCGATTCGAAGAATGTACAGTGTAACTTATTAATGCGAAATCTAAATATTCCTCGGGTATTACCTACCCATTAAAATATTTTCACCATTAACAGTTTGTACAAAAGATTTTTTTTTTTTTTTTTACAATCATTATGAAAAATATATATACATATATATTTTCTTCAGATGTAATCATGGATTTAATGAATAAGTATGATATTAAACTCATTTGATTTACCATTAGAACAAGAATATATAATCTCTAAAACATTAGAGATTACATAATCGCCATGTCGAACGAAGATAAATGAGGTAGAACGATACGTAGAATGAATATCATACTCGAAGTACAGATAGTGATATTGAAGCATGGTTTATTGATGGTACTGGTGTTGTTATTGATGGTACTGTTGGTGCCGGTGATGTTGCTGAAGCTGGTACATTTTGCACCATATTTTCCAAGGCTACAACTCGGGTGCGAAGCTCGTTGATTTATTACTCCAGGATGATTGTCGGTCGGAACGAGTGGATGAATAAGGTTCAGAATTGTTGATAGAATATAATCTTGTCGAGTTACCCTGGAAATGAGACCGAAAAATGGTGTCTCGAACAGGTTCGCCGGTAAACGCTTCAGGTTCATTGTCAAGAGGTGAATTCGGTTAGTAGAAGGGATTACCTTCTGCGCGCTTCCATTAATTAAATCGACTACGAACCCATCAGATGAATTGATAATGGCTGATTTTTTTGATTCATGCCGATGACGCTATTTTCGGAGCTTAAGTGAACATCTATGTCGGAATAGCTGTCGAAATAACTATCGGAATAGCTATCAGAATCTGAGGGACTCGAACTGGGTGCAGGATTCATCTCGTACGATCAGATGAAGGATTTTCGATAAGAAATAGATTATAGGACATAGATTAGTACCCTGCAATACATAGTTTACATATACATATATAATACTAAAATCTCATAAGTTACGGAGGAATCTACGGAAGCTGTCAGGCAAAGATAACAATAACAGATACGCTAAGATATGAATTAGCAGATACGCTAAGATATGAATTTTGTCTATACACTTTTCATGCAGTCAATGCAATAAGATGTGTCTAGACTAAGAATAATGAGCAGGTAATTTACTAAGGATGATAAGCAAATGATTTCCGACTAGAAATGATAAGCAAAACTTATGACATGCAGACACGATCGAAGTCCAGACTCACTAATGCCTCCTAACGACTTATCAGTTAGACACACTAATGCAGACCTGGTTCGCTAAGACCTCTGCTCTGATACCAACTGTGAAGACCCGTCCTAATCCATCCGGACGAAGTCCATATTGATTATAAACGAATCACAATAGTTGATTACATCGCGAGGTACTTGACCTCTATATGATACATTTTACAAACATTGCATTCGTTTTTGAAAAGACAATATTTCATTACATCGAAAGTGGACGTCATGCATACCATTTTATAATATCTAACTATAATTGACTTAATAATAATCTTGATGAATTCAACGACTCGAATGCAACGTCTTTTGAAATATGTCATGAATAACTCCAAGTAATATCTTTAAAATGAGCAATTGCACAGCGGAAGATTTCTTTCATACCTGAGAACAAACATGCTTTCAAGTGTCAACCAAAAGGTTGGTGAGTTCATTAGTTTAACATAAATAATCATTTCATAATTTTAATAGACCACAAGATTTCATATTTCTGTTTTTCATAAACATACATCCCATGCATAGAGACAAAAATATCATTCATATGGATTGAACACCTGGTAACCGACATTCACAATATACATATAAGAATATCCCCATCATTCCGGGATCCTCCATCGGACATGATATAAATTTCGAAGTACTAAAGCATCCGGTACTTTGGATGGGGCTTGTTGGGCCCGATAGATCTATCTTTAGAGTTCGCGTCAATTAGGGTGTCTGTTCCCTAATTCTTAGATTACCAGACTTAATAAAAAGGGCGATATTCAGTTTAATAATCCAACCATAGAATGTAATTTTAAGTACTTGTGTCTATTCCGTAAAACAGTTATAAAAGCAGCGCATGTATTCTCAGCCCAAAAATATAAAGGGTAAAAAGGCAAATGAAACTCACGCATATAAATATTGTAAAACAGTTAATAAAGCGTTTGCATGTATTCTCAGCCCAAAAATGTAAAAAGTAAAAAGGGAATCAAATGAAACTCACGCATATAAATATTGTAAAACAGTTAATAAAGCATTTGCATGTATTCTCAGCCCCAAAAATGTAAAGAGTAAAAAGGGAGCAAATGAAACTCACGTAATGTATTTTGTAGTAAAAATACATATGACTATTTTGAACAACTGAACAATGCAGGGTTGGCCTCGGATTCACGAACCTATATCATTTGTATATTCATTAATACGTATAATCGTAATCGATTAAATACAAATATAATTGTTGATAGAGTTAAGATAAATATATTTTTATTTGAGGATTACTTGTTTGTAATTAATAATTATGATAATAATAATATTAGTAATAATATTGATACTTTACAATAATGATAAAAGTGATAATAATAATGTTAATAATGATATTAGTAATGACAATAATATTAACTTGTATTAAAGTAACTATGATAATATTTATTATAATAATTCTTTTAAAACCTACATTAATTAAGATCTTGATAATTTTCATAATAATATTTATATATAAAATTTCTATATTTCTAATCTTAACAATATTATTAAACTTGTATATTCATAGTTGTATTAATCATAACTTACATGTGTTCAATTAATTATAATCAGTCTCTTAATCTTTATCCTAACACTTTTTATCATAACTTAACCTGTTTAGTATTCTCAAAATTCTAATATTATTACTAACAAAATAATACAAGTAATACTATAAATAATAATATTATTGATGATAATACTAAATGATGGTACTAATATAGTTAGTAAATATAATTAACTTGATAATACTAATGATAATAGTAATATTACTTGCTTTAATGTTAATAATATTTATAATACACATGTTAGTAGTATCATAACTATAATCTTAATCACAATACTTAGTAATAACAATAGTAATACAATAATAATAATACTAATAGTAATAATAATGTTAATACTAATAATATTAGAAATGTTAATAATATAAACTATATTAAACATAATAATCTTTATGACTATGTTATTAATAATAATGATAATAGTTAGTATTACATCAATAATGGTAAGTAACAATAAACACATAACAATAATAATAATAACAATAACAATAATAATAATAATAATAATAATAATAATAATAATAATAATAATAATAATAATAATAATAATAATAATAATAATAATAATAATAATAATAATAATAATAATAATAATAATAATAATAATGAAGAATAATTACAACCTTTGAAGAAACCAAAAAAAATTCGCCATTAGAGGGACTTGAACCCGCGACCTTTCGGTACCCGACACACCCTCTAACCATTAGTCCATCTCTTATTTTCTGTTTATTATTACAATTGAATTATATTTAAACCGTTTGTGTCCGTTGCCATTCATCTTCTTCATACCAAAGCTCGACCAGAGAATATAACTACTCTTAAAACGACTTGCTATTTCAAATTATGATATGAAACTAAAACATAAACGATCAGTTGAGTCTAACTTGAATTACCAGAAAAAAATTAACTAAAAGGGAAACAGAAGCTAAACGCGAAGAAAAAAAATTATAAACTCAAAGTTTGATTCGCAATTTCAGACACTTTTAGATATTGACTATAAAACGAAATGTGTTTTAAATCCCAAATAGAAACTTTATGAATCATTAATTTCAACTAAAACACCTTATAAATCTTCAATTCGATCTTGGAATGTTCGTTTGACTTTAAAAACTGAAAGTTTGACTCCCAAATTCAAATTTGTTTTGAGGAACTGGAAATTGAAACTTTACAGAACGTTTCACTAGAGGATTTCAAATGAAACTGCATTTTTAGATTTTTAAAAGGTAATTGAATTCGAATTATGGAAGAAATTATCAAGAACAGGGGTATCGATGTAAAATAAAAAAAATCTTTTTCCTGTGAGTTGCTACCCCCTCTGATATAATGGAATTGTAGTGAAGTATTATTGAATTCCAGTTTGTTTGTATTGATAATTAAATTCGACATTTCCAAATTGATAGACAAGAAGTACACTAAATTCGATCAGCAAAGAAAATAAAAATAATTAAATACACAAAAGGCAGATTTGATATCTCAATTTGGTAGGGTTTGAAGGAGATGGGTAACTGATTGGAGACAAATCCAAAAACTGAATACAGTTGATATGAATCTGATCTTGGTGCTATTATGAAATTTTGTATTAATAATTATATTATTAATAATAAATATTGATAATTTTATTAGTAATAATACAAATACTAATAATAATAATAATAAAAATAATATCACTAATTCTATTAATAATAATAGTAATAAATAACAATGATACTATAATCATAAAAAAATGTTAACTTAAATAAGTTTAATAATAAACATACTAAAATTAATAACAATAATATTATTAATAATACTAGTAATACAATTCGTTAATTATATCAAATTTCGTATTTATGTATTCTACATAATAATAACAACAACACTGATTAACTATTTATTCTAATGATAGTAATGAGAGTATTAATAATAATAATAATAGTAAATATGACAAATTAGATGTGTTATACTTCATATTCATATATTATCTATAAAAATATAACTAATACCGAGATTAATTATTAATATTAATTTTAATATTAGCAATAATAAAAATAATAATATTATTACTTTAACGACTATATTTAACTTGTTAATTATCAAATATGTAATATTTAATAATCATACAATATCTTTTATTGATCCTTTATAAATTTTATATATCTCAGTATACATCTAATACTTTTGTATAAAATTCATATATATAACAATACATAGATTTATTTTAATAACAACTTCCTTATCTTGTATTTTATTTTACCTATTGAGTTCTAATGATTATTTTATATTTTGTTAATCCGAGTTAATACATATACCCTTATATTATATTTATATTTATATATATTTATACAACTATTTTCCACCGCTGTTCGTGAATCGTCGGGCATAGTCACAGGGTAAATGATTATATGAACATTGTTCCAAAATTTTCGAGACTTAACATTACAGACTTTGCTTATCGTGTCGGAAATATATAAAGATTAAGTTTAAATTTGGTCGGAAATTCCCGGGTCATCACATACGGCCTGCCAAACGGCCCAGCAAACCCCCCAAGAAACGGGCTGCCAATCAAACGGGCTGCCAAATACGGGCCACTATACGGCCAGCCAGCCGTATTCTGGCAATTTCCTAGTCGATTTAAAGGGCTTTTTGTCATCCAATTTCCACACACCTCTCTTCACTCTCTCACTACAATACACTTTCTCCCACTAGAGCTTTCAAGGCCTTCTCACCTCCGAGCGGGAAATTAAGTACCCGGAGGCGAACGCCAAAGATTGTAATAGGAGCGGTCTAGAGGTTGTCAGTACTTGTAACGGTCCAGATCTCGTATGTAAACGGTGAACGCTTTCCTTAATTTAATAAAGTTATTATCTTGAGTTGCTTTCACTTTGTGATATGGCCGAAATGGACGGTTTTATCTGCGCGATGTCATTTGGCCGCGACGCGTCAGAGTCAACTACCGCGGGGGCGAGTAATGGTTTTATTATTTATATTTAGCTGGGGTTCCTAGCTATAACTCACCTACTTGTCTTCCTTTTAACGAGTAAGTGGTAAATATAACTCAGGTACGTATTTTGGTATGTTTGCTCAGTAATGTGGGACAAAAGTGCCTATATAGTTAACCCTAGTGACAAGAGGTGATAGGTTAAGATTAACTAAATAGAATAGTAATTTGACTATAAAAGTAAAGATAGATAGGTACGAAGAATAGAATCCTGAAGGAGAATTATTGCAAGAGTTTAACTTCCTAGGATAAACACTAAACCTCAATCAACTGGGCTGTGAACCTAACTGATTTGTCACTAAGAGTTTAGGCCTTGAAGATTCTGACTAAGACGGATATCCCTACTCCCAACGTTAACCTAAAGGGTTTAAACGACCTTATGGATAGAATCCTAGGTACATGTGATAATGCTAAAAACGAACATATATTTCATAGCATTATTCCTCAAGAAAGACAAGCATTTAGTTGCAAATGTTCTATTTACAAGTGATATTCGTTTAAATAATAAAAGGTGAAGACAAAAGACAGATTCGACGAATTAAAGACGCAAACGACCAAAAAGCTCAAAAGTACAAAATACAATCAAAGAGGTTTCAATTATTGATAAGAAACGTCTCGAAATTACAAGAGTACAAGATTCAAAACGCTAAGTACAAGATATTAAATTGTACGCAAGGACGTTCGAAAATCCGGAACCGGGACCAGAGTCAACTCTCAACGCTCGACGCAACGGACTAAAAATTACAAGTTAACTATGTATATAAATATAATATAATATATAATTAATTATATTAATTATATATATATTATATTTATAAAATAAATCGTCGGCAAATAAAGAGCCAAATGTGGGTGAGCTGTGAAAACGATCTCCGCGACTCGCTGAGTTTGAAGAAGGAATGGGCCGCGAGTCGCGGAGCCCCAAAAACTGAAACTCCCTATAAAGCCCAACGAATTCTGATCAATTTTTCATCCAATATATCCATCCATCTATATACGTTATATTTATATTTATAATTTATATTTTAATTTTAATTTTAATTTTAATCCTAATAATAAGGGTATGTTAGCGAATGTTGTAAGGGTGTAAGTCAAAATTCTGTCCGTGTAACGCTACGCTATTTTTAATCATTGTAAGTTATGTTCAACCTTTTTACATTAATGTCTCGTAGCTAAGTTATTATTATGCTTATTTAATACCGAAGTAATCATGATGTTGGGCTAATTACTAAAATTGGGTAATTGGGCTTTGTACCATAATTGGGGTTTGGATAAAAGAACGACACTTGTGGAAATTAGACTATGGGCTATTAATGGGTTTTATATTAACTAAACAATACCTTGTTAATTTAATATACAAACTTATAATTCGACGTATTTATATATAACCACTTACGCTTGACTGGGTACGGTGGGCGGGATATCTATAAATACCAATAATTATTCATTTTACCGGACACGGAACTGGATTAATAGTTAATAGACTTGTTGAAATAGGGGTGAATTACATTCAAGGGTAATTGGTGTAATTGTTAACAAAGTAGTAAAACCTTGGTTTACACGCAGTCGATAACCTGGTGTATTCATTAAACAAAGTATTAAAACCTTGTTACAATTCGAATCCCCAATTAGTTGAAATATTTGACTTCGGGAATAAGAATAATTTGACGAAGGCTTTCGCTCTTTATATTTATGACTGATGGACTATTATGGACAAATCCGTATGGACATATTAAATAATCCAGGACAAAGGACAATTAACCCATGGGCATAAAACTAAAATCAACACGTCAAACATCATGATTACGGAACTTTAAATAAGCATAATTATTTTACTTCGTATTTTATTTCCTTTATTTTATATTTAATTGCACTTCTAATTATCGCATTTTATTTATTGTTATTGTATTTAATTGCACTTTAATTTTCGTACTTTTTAATTATCGCAAGTTTATTTTATCGCACTTTTATTTATCGCAATTTCATTATCGTTATTTACTTTACGCTTTAATTTAAGTCTTGTATTTATTTTTAATATTTTACATTTGGTTTTAACTGCGACTAAAGTCTTAAAATCGACAAACCGGTCATTAAATGGTAAAAAAAGAACCCCCTTTATAATAATAATATTACTTATATATATATTTGTATTTTTATAAATTTAAACTAATATAGCGTTAAGCTTTGTGAAAAACATTCCCTGTGGAACGAACCAGACTTACTAAAAACTATACTACTGTACGATTAGGTACACTGCCTATAATTGTTGTAGCAAGGTTTAAGTATATCATTCAATAAATAAATAAATATCTTGTGTAAAATTGTATCGTATTTAATAGTATTTCCTTCTAAAATTTAATAGTATTTTATATACACCTCGCATAACATCAAGTTATTTTTGGCGCCGCTGCCGGGGAACTCTTAAATGCCGGAAGCGTAACGCTAATAATTATAAAAAAAAGATTTTTATTTTTAGTTTACTTTTATTAAAATTCACTTTTGTAAAAATACGTTTTTTTTTATTATTAAATATTAAACAAATATTTACGTTTTTTGTTATTTTTAGTTTACTTTTAAACAAAAAAGATTTCCTTTATTTTACGTTTTTTGTAAAAATACTTTTATTTTTAGTTTACTTTTTTATTATTAAAAAAAAATTTATATATTTTTAAGATTTTGTTAAATATTTAAGTTTTATAAAGTTTCTTTATTTTTATTTTATAAAAATATAAGTCTTATTTAAATATTTGGTTTTTATTTAAAACATAAAAAAAAACCGAAAAAAAATTAATATATATATATATATATATAAATCTATTTTTAAGATATTTTTAAAATTATAAAGTAGTTCTATTTTTATTTTAGTTTTTAAATATAAGTTTTTATTATATAAATATTTTTGATTTTAAAATAGAAAACAGAAAAAAAAAACGCGTCGAATTTTAATCAGCCTGTCATTTGAATTTTGGAACCCCGCGACTCGCGGAGTTTACTGCTTGGAATACCGCGACTCGCGGAGACATTCTGACACCGACAGAAACCCTAATCAGCATTTATTACGGGTAATTATTATTATTAATTTTTAATTAAACCCTAATTAGTTTTGTTAATTTATTATTAAGTTTAGTTTATTTATTTAATTTGTATATTTAGTTTATTTAGTTTAATTAAATTGTAAAATTAATAGTTTTAAAAAAATAATTAATATAAAAATAATATTTTTATAAAAATTGTACTTTTTACAACTTTTAGTATATTTTTATATTTTGTCCCTTTTTAATTATTTTAGCGTAATATTTGTATTTTTCGCTCGTATTTAGTTTTAATACATAGTTTTTGCCATAGTTATTTTTACTTCTAGATTTTTAGGCTTTGCCGTAGAATTCCTTAAGTGCTTTTTCTTTAGACTAAGATTTAAGTACTTTAGAATTTTGCGACGCCTTTTTAAGTTTTAGTTTCTTTTTAAGTTATTGCCATTTGGGATATAGTTTTTCTTGTAAGCTTTAATATTTTTAGACACCTTTTACTATGTATCAATTATCATTCCAATTAGTAATCTCAATTTGCGATTATAATTTTAAGTTAGTGATAGTAATAAGGTTGGGTTAGTCGAGTGTTTTTAAGTTCTATAAGTCACTCTTTTTCTTTCTTATTTTTATTTTTCGATCTTTTTCCGACATGCTCTTTTTCTTTCTTATTTCTCGTCATTCTAGTTTTAGGACATAGATTTTTTATTCTACTTCTTATCTAAATTTCTTAAAATTATGAAAATTTATTTTAAGTGGTTAAATTGATAGACATCAAAATTTTCTGGTTCGTAGTAATAGTTGGATTTGTACGTGGACCGGGTTATTGGAGCCAAACAGTCCTCAATTATATTGAGACCAAACGAATCCTGCCCCTCTGCTGCATCTTTTGGCTATTCGAAACGTGGGCAAAATCAGAAAAGTCTATTGATTGGATAATTATATAATTTTTCTTTCCTTTTAAAAAACTAATAGGATATTCAGTGAATGCACCGAGCAAGATGTTCACCACCTTTTGTACGTTCACCACCTGTAACTAGATCAAGACATTTAGCAAATATTACCGCCGTTGATTTTTCTTTAGAATCGTCATCCAGTCGACCAAGTACTCCAGTTCAAATTTCCGATAATCCATTTTTTGAACCCGACCTCACAATTGAGAATCCGAAGAATATTCAGGGACGATTCATAGATCCTGAACCACTAAATTTTCCTCCGGAACCACCAATCATTCAAACAGATATTGTTGAGGAACGAACCATTAAATCAGAATCCTCTAGTGATTCCGATTCAACAAATTCAATTATGGAGAATCTGGAACCTTTAAGTATGGAAGACCGAATGAGAGCTAAACGCACTGGCCAAGGTCACGCAATTACTCATCCAGACATTAATGCGCCAGATTATAAAATCAAAGGACAAATTCTACACATGGTGACTAATCAATGCCAATTTAGTGGTGCGCCGAAGGAAGATCCAAATGAACATCTTCGTACCTTTAATAGGATCTGCACTCTATTTAAAATAAGAGAAGTTGAGGATGAACAGATATATCTCATGTTATTTCCCTAGACTTTAAAGGGAGAAGCCAAAGATTGGTTGAAATCATTACCTGAAGGGGCGATTGATACATGGGACGTTTTAGTTGAAAAATTTCTTAAACAATTCTTTCCTGTATCTAAAGCTGTAAGACTTCAAGCAGAAATTGTTACGTTCACACAGAAGTCAAATGAAACTCTATATGAGGCGTGGACATGATTTGGAAAGTTATTAAGAGGATGTCCGCAACATGGTTTAGACACCTGTCAAATAGTACAAATATTCTACCAAGGATGCGACATCACTACAAGGAAAGACATAGATATAGCAGCTGGTGGTTCTATTATGAAGAAAACCGAAACTGATGCTTACAAAATTATTGATAACACTGCTTCCCACTCACATGAGTGGCACCAAGAAAAAGATATCATTAGATCATCTAAAGCAGCTAGAGCTGATTCTAGCCATGACTTAGATTCCATTTCTGCAAAGATAGATGCTGTCGAGAGATGAATGGAAAAGATGACTAAAGATATTCACTCAATACGAATTAGTTGTGAGCAGTGTGGAGGACCACATTTGACAAAAGATTGTCTCAGTATTGAACTAACAATGGAACAAAGAGAGAATATTTCATACATAAACCAAAGGCCTGGAAATAATTATCAGAATAATTATCAACCGCCAAGACCGATCTACAATCAAAACCAGAACTATAATCGAAATATTCCATACAACAACCAACAAGGTCCTAGCAATCAACAAGTATCCAACAATACTTACAACCAGCAAAGACCTAATTTTCAAAACAAACCACCACAACAAACCGATAATAAAAAGCCGAATTTAGAAGATATGATGATGAAGCTAGTTGAAACTCAAACGCAGTTTTTCACATCTCAAAAACAAACCAATGAACAAAATGCTCAAGCATTTAGAAATCAACAAGCTTCTATTCAAAATCTGGAACAAGAAGTAAGTAACCTAGCAAGGTTAATAGGTGAAAGAAAACCGGGAAGTCTACCTAGTGATACAAATGCTAACCCCCGGAATGAAACAGCTAAAGCCATTACCACAAGAAGTGGTATAACACTTAAACCACCTGAAATACCTGTAACTTCTGACGAAGCTATTCCTACTCCACAAGAACCACATGAAATGTCCCGTTCTTATTGATTAAAAACGTTCCATATTAATTGATTTCGTTGCGAGGTTTTGACCTCTATATGAGACGTTTTTCAAAGACTGCATTCATTTTTAAACAAACCATAACCTTTATTTCATCAATAAAGGTTTAAAAAACTTTACGTAGATTATCAAATAATGATAATCTAAAATATCCTGTTTACACACGACCATTACATAATGGTTTACAATACAAATATGTTACAACAAAATAAGTTTCTTGAATGCAGTTTTTACACAATATCATACAAGCATGGACTCCAAATCTTGTCCTTATTTAAGTATGCGATAGCGGAAGCTCTTAATAATCACCTGAGAATAAACACGCTTAAAACGTCAACAAAAATGTTGGTGAGTTATAGGTTTAACCTATATATATCAAATCGTAACAATAGACCACAAGATTTCATATTTCAATACACATCCCATACATAGAGATAAAAATCATTCATATGGTGAACACCTGGTAACCGACAATAACAAGATGCATATATAAGAATATCCCCATCATTCCGGGACACCCTTCGGATATGATATAAATTTCGAAGTACTAAAGCATCCGGTACTTTGGATGGGGTTTGTTAGGCCCAATAGATCTATCTTTAGGATTCGCGTCAATTAGGGTGTCTGTTCCCTAATTCTTAGATTACCAGACTTAATAAAAAGGGGCATATTCGATTTCGATAATTCAACCATAGAATGTAGTTTCACGTACTTGTGTCTATTTTGTAAATCATTTATAAAACCTGCATGTATTCTCATCCCAAAAATATTAGATTTTAAAAGTGGGACTATAACTCACTTTCACAGATTTTTACTTCGTCGGGAAGTAAGACTTGGCCACTGGTTGATTCACGAACCTATAACAATATATACATATATATCAAAGTATGTTCAAAATATATTTACAACACTTTTAATATATTTTGATGTTTTAAGTTTATTAAGTCAGCTGTCCTCGTTAGTAACCTACAACTAGTTGTCCACAGTTAGATGTACAGAAATAAATCGATAAATATTATCTTGAATCAATCCACGACCCAGTGTATACGTATCTCAGTATTGATCACAACTCAAACTATATATATTTTGGAATCAACCTCAACCCTGTATAGCTAACTCCAACATTCACATATAGAGTGTCTATGGTTGTTCCGAAATATATATAGATGTGTCGACATGATAGGTCGAAACATTGTATACGTGTCTATGGTATCTCAAGATTACATAATATATAATACAAGTTGATTAAGTTATGGTTGGAATAGATTTGTTACCAATTTTCACGTAGCTAAAATGAGAAAAATTATCCAATCTTGTTTTACCCATAACTTCTTCATTTTAAATCCGTTTTGAGTGAATCAAATTGCTATGGTTTCATATTGAACTCTATTTTATGAATCTAAACAAAAAAAGTATAGGTTTCTAGTCGGAAAAATAAGTTACAAGTCGTTTTTGTAAAGGTAGTCATTTCAGTCGAAAGAACGACGTCTAGATGACCATTTTAGAAAACATACTTCCACTTTGAGTTTAACCATAATTTTTGGATATAGTTTCATGTTCATAATAAAAATCATTTTCTCAGAATAACAACTTTTAAATCAAAGTTTATCATAGTTTTTAATTAACTAACCCAAAACAGCCCGCGGTGTTACTACGACGGCGTAAATCCGGTTTTACGGTGTTTTTCGTGTTTCCAGGTTTTAAATCATTAAGTTAGCATATAATATAGATATAGAACATGTGTTTAGTTGATTTTAAAAGTCAAGTTAGAAGGATTAACTTTTGTTTGCGAACAAGTTTAGAATTAACTAAACTATGTTCTAGTGATTACAAGTTTAAACCTTCGAATAAGATAGCTTTATATGTATGAATCGAATGATGTTATGAACATCATTACTACCTTAAGTTCCTTGGATGAACCTACTGGAAAAGAGAAAAATGGATCTAGCTTCAATGGATCCTTGGATGGCTCAAAGTTCTTGAAGCAAAATCATGACACGAAAACAAGTTCAAGTAAGATCATCACTTGAAATAAGATTGTTATAGTTATAGAAATTGAACCAAAGTTTGAATATGATTATTACCTTGTATTAGAATGATAACCTACTGTAAGAAACAAAGATTTCTTGAGGTTGGATGATCACCTTACAAGATTGGAAGTGAGCTAGCAAACTTGAAAGTATTCTTGATTTTATGAAACTAGAACTTTTGGAATTTATGAAGAACACTTAGAACTTGAAGATAGAACTTGAGAGAGTTCAATTAGATGAAGAAAATTGAAGAATGAAAGTGTTTGTAGGTGTTTTTGGTCGTTGGTATATGGATTAGATATAAAGGATATGTAATTTTGTTTTCATGTAAATAAGTCATGAATGATTACTCATATTTTTGTAATCTTATGAGATATTTCATGCTAGTTGCCAAATGATGGTTCCCACATGTGTTAGGTGACTCACATGGGCTGCTAAGAGCTGATCATTGGAGTGTATATATCAATAGTACATACATCTAAAAGCTGTGTATTGTACGAGTACGAATACGGGTGCATACGAGTAGAATTGTTGATGAAACTGAACGAGAATGTAATTGTAAGCATTTTTGTTAAGTAGAAGTATTTTGATAAGTGTATTGAAGTCTTTCAAAAGTGTATAAATACATATTAAAACACTACATGTATATACATTTTAACTGAGTCGTTAAGTCATCGTTAGTCGTTACATGTAAGTGTTGTTTTGAAACCTTTAGGTTAACGATCTTGTTAAATGTTGTTAACCCAATGTTTATAATATCAAAAGAGATTTTAAATTATTATATTATCATGATATTATGATGTACGAATATCTCTTAATATGATATATATACATTAAATGTCGTTACAACGATAAACGTTACATATATGTCTCGTTTCAAAATCATTAAGTTAGTAGTCTTGTTTTTACATATGTAGTTCATTGTTAATATAATTAATGATATGTTTACTTATCATAATATCATGTTAACTATATATATAACCATATATATGTCATCATATAGTTTTTTACAAGTTTTAACGTTCGTGAATCACCGGTCAACTTGGGTGGTCAATTGTCTATATGAAACCTATTTCAATTAATCAAGTCTTAACAAGTTTGATTGCTTAACATGTTGGAAACATTTAATCATGTAAACATCAATCTCAATTAATATATATAAACATGGAAAAGTTCGGGTCACTACAGTACCTACCCGTTAAATAAATTTCGTCCCGAAATTTTAAGCTGTTGAAGGTGTTGACGAATCTTCTGGAAATAGATGCGGGTATTTCTTCTTCATCTGATCTTCACGCTCCCAGGTGAACTCGGGTCCTCTACGAGCATTCCATCGAACCTTAACAATTGGTATCTTGTTTTGCTTAAGTCTTTTAACCTCACGATCCATTATTTCGACGGGTTCTTCGATGAATTGGAGTTTTTCGTTGATTTGGATTTCATCTAACGGAATAGTGAGATCTTCTTTAGCAAAACATTTCTTCAAATTCGAGACGTGGAAAGTGTTATGTACAGCCGCGAGTTGTTGAGGTAACTCAAGTCGGTAAGCTACTGGTCCGACACGATCAATAATCTTGAATGGTCCAATATACCTTGGATTTAATTTCCCTCGTTTACCAAATCGAACAATGCCTTTCCAAGGTGCAACTTTAAGCATGACCATCTCTCCAATTTCAAATTCTATATCTTTTCTTTTAATGTCAGCGTAGCTCTTTTGTCGACTTTGGGCGGTTTTCAACCGTTGTTGAATTTGGATGATCTTCTCGGTAGTTTCTTGTATAATCTCCGGACCCGTAATCTGTCTATCCCCCACTTCACTCCAACAAATCGGAGACCTGCACTTTCTACCATAAAGTGCTTCAAACGGCGCCATCTCAATGCTTGAATGGTAGCTGTTGTTGTAGGAAAATTCTGCTAACGGTAGATGTCGATCCCAACTGTTTCCGAAATCAATAACACATGCTCGTAGCATGTCTTCAAGCGTTTGTATCGTCCTTTCGCTCTGCCCATCAGTTTGTGGATGATAGGCAGTACTCATGTCTAGACGAGTTCCTAATGCTTGCTGTAATGTCTGCCAGAATCTTGAAATAAATCTGCCATCCCTATCAGAGATAATAGAGATTGGTATTCCATGTCTAGAGACGACTTCCTTCAAATACAGTCGTGCTAACTTCTCCATCTTGTCATCTTCTCTTATTGGTAGGAAGTGTGCTGATTTGGTGAGACGATCAACTATTACCCAAATAGTATCAAAACCACTTGCAGTCCTTGGCAATTTAGTGATGAAATCCATGGTAATGTTTTCCCATTTCCATTCCGGGATTTCGGGTTGTTGAAGTAGACCTGATGGTTTCTGATGCTCAGCTTTGACCTTAGAACACGTCAAACATTCTCCTACGTATTTAGCAACATCGGCTTTCATACCCGGCCACCAAAAATGTTTCTTGAGATCCTTGTACATCTTCCCCGTTCCAGGATGTATTGAGTATCTGGTTTTATGAGCTTCTCTAAGTACCATTTCTCTCATATCTCCAAATTTTGGTACCCAAATCCTTTCAGCCCTATACCGGGTTCCGTCTTCCCGAATATCAAGATGCTTCTCCGATCCTTTGGGTATTTCATCCTTTAAATTTCCCTCTTTTAAAACTCCTTGTTGCGCCTCCTTTATTTGAGTAGTAATGTTATTATGAATCATTATATTCATAGATTTTACTCGAATGGGTTCTCTATCCTTCCTGCTCAAGGCATCGGCTACCACATTTGCCTTCCCCGGGTGGTAACGAATCTCAAAATCGTAATCATTCAATAATTCAATCCACCTACGCTGCCTCATATTCAGTTGTTTCTGATTAAATATGTGTTGAAGACTTTTGTGGTCGGTATATATAATACTTTTGACCCCATATAAGTAGTGCCTCCAAGTCTTTAATGCAAAAACAACCGCGCCTAATTCCAAATCATGCGTCGTATAATTTTGTTCGTGAATCTTCAATTGTCTAGACGCATAAGCAATCACCTTCGTTCGTTGCATTAATACACAACCGAGACCTTGCTTTGATGCGTCACAATAAATCACAAAATCATCATTCCCTTCAGGCAATGACAATATAGGTGCCGTAGTTAGCTTTTTCTTCAATAACTGAAACGCTTTCTCTTGTTCATCATTCCATTCAAATTTCTTCCCTTTATGCGTTAATGCAGTCAAGGGTTTTGCTATTCTGGAAAAGTCTTGGATGAACCTTCTGTAGTAACCAGCTAGTCCTAAAAACTGGCGTATGTGTTTCGGAGTTTTCGGGGTTTCCCACTTTTCAACAGTTTCTATCTTTGCCGGATCCACCTTAATACCTTCTTTGTTCACTATGTGACCGAGGAATTGAACTTCTTCCAACCAAAATGCACACTTTGAAAACTTAGTGTACAATTCTTCCTTCCTCAATACTTCTAACACCTTTCTCAAATGTTCACCGTGTTCTTGGTCATTCTTTGAGTAAATAAGTATGTCATCAATGAAAACAATGACAAACTTGTCAAGGTATGGTCCACACACTCGGTTCATAAGGTCCATGAACACAGCTGGTGCATTAGTTAAACCAAACGGCATAACCATAAACTCGTAATGACCGTAACGTGTTCTGAAAGCAGTCTTTGGAATATCATCTTCTTTCACCCGCATTTGATGATACCCGGAACGTAAGTCAATCTTTGAATAAACAGACGAGCCTTGTAGTTGATCAAATAAGTCGTCGATTCTCGGTAGTGGGTAGCGGTTCTTGATGGTAAGTTTGTTCAACTCTCGGTAGTCGATACACAACCTGAATGTACCATCTTTCTTCTTGACAAACAAAACAGGAGCTCCCCACGGTGATGTGCTTGGTCGAATGAAACCACGCTCTAAAAGTTCTTGTAATTGGCTTTGCAGTTCTTTCATCTCGCTGGGTGCGAGTCTGTAAGGAGCACGAGCTATTGGTGCAGCTCCTGGTACAAGATCTATTTGAAATTCAACGGATCGATGTGGGGGTAATCCCGGTAATTCTTTCGGAAATACATCGGGAAATTCTTTTGCAATGGGAACATCATTGATGCTCTTTTCTTCAGTTTGTACTTTCTCGACGTGTGCTAGAATAGCATAGCAACCTTTTCTTATTAGTTTTTGTGCCTTCAAATTACTAATAAGATGTAGCTTCGTGTTGCCCTTTTCTCCGTACACCATTAAGGGTTTTCCTTTTTCTCGTATAATGCGAATTGCATTTTTGTAACAAACGATCTCCGCTTTCACTTCTTTCAACCAGTCCATACCGATTATCACATCAAAACTCCCTAACTCTACTGGTATCAAATCAATCTTAAATGTTTCGCTAACCAGTTTAATTTCTCGATTCCGACATATATTATCTGCTGAAATTAATTTACCATTTGCTAATTCGAGTAAAAATTTACTATCCAAAGGCGTCAATGGACAACTTAATTTAGCACAAAAATCTCTACTCATATAGCTTCTATCCGCACCCGAATCAAATAAAACGTAAGCAGATTTATTGTCAATAAGAAACGTACCCGTAACAAGCTCCGGGTCTTCCTGTGCCTCTATCGCATTAATATTGAAAACTCTTCCACGGCCTTGTCCATTCGTGTTCTCCTGGTTCGGGCAATTTCTAATAATGTGGCCTGGTTTTCCACATTTATAACAAACTACATTGGCATAACTTGCTCCGACACTACTTGCTCCGCCATTACTCGTTCCGACACCATTTGTTCCTTTCGTTCTATTAGCCCCTGGTCCGTAGACCTCACACTTCGCCGCGCTATGACCATTTCTTTTACACTTGTTGCAAAATTTGGTGCAGAACCCCGAGTGATTCTTTTCACACCTTTGGCATAGCTGCTTCTGATTGTTGTTGTTGTTGTTGCGGTTATTATTATTGTTGGGATGAATGTTGTAGTTGCTGTTGTTGTTGTTGTTGTTGTTGTTGTTGGGCCGTTTGTTGTAGTTGCGATTGATGTTGCGATTGTTGGGATAATTGTTGCGATTATTGTTGTAATTACTGTTGTTGTTGTATTGGTGATTCTTATCACCATTTTCCTCCCACTTTCTTTTGACTTGCTTCACATTGGCCTCTTCAGCAGTCTGTTCTTTAATTCTTTCTTCAATCTGGTTCACTAGTTTGTGAGCCATTCTACATGCCTGTTGTATGGAGGCGGGCTCGTGTGAACTTATATCTTCTTGGATTCTTTCCGGTAATCCTTTCACAAACGCGTCGATCTTCTCTTCCTCATCTTCGAATGCTCCCGGACACAATAGGCACAATTCTGTGAATCGTCTTTCGTACGTGGTAATATCAAATCCTTGGGTTCGTAACCCTCTAAGTTCTGTCTTGAGCTTATTGACCTCGGTTCTGGGACGGTACTTCTCGTTCATCAAGTGCTTGAATGCTGACCACGGTAGTGCGTACGCATCATCTTGTCCCACTTGCTCTAGATAGGTATTCCACCATGTTAACGCAGAACCTGTGAAGGTATGCGTAGCGTACTTCACTTTGTCCTCTTCAGTACACTTACTTATGGCAAACACCGATTCAACCTTCTCGGTCCACCGTTTCAATCCGATCGGTCCTTCGGTTCCATCAAATTCCAAAGGTTTACAGGCAGTGAATTCTTTGTAGGTGCATCCTACACGATTTCCTGTACTGCTAGATCCAAGGTTATTGTTGGTATGTAGCGCAGCCTGTACTGCGGCTATGTTTGAAGCTAGAAAAGTACGGAATTCCTCTTCATTCATATTCACGGTGTGTCGAGTAGTCGGTGCCATTTCCTTCAAAATAGTTAAATGGAACAAGTTAATCATACAGAATATTAAGAGTAGTTAATAGTATTTCGTAGCATAATATGAACTCATTTATAAAAGCTTTTTCTTCATATTAGCGTTTTATAAGTTTAAATTCGGGTAGTACCTACCCGTTAAGTTCATACTTAGTAGCTAATATACAATTCAACTACTACAATTCTATATGAAAAACTGATTGTAATAATATTTCGCGTTCAAACTTTTATACAATATTTTACAAACTTACAATACCGCTTATTTTACATAAAGCATGAAATATAGCACACAATAACTTTGATACAAGATAGTTGTGAAGACAATTCTAGCTAGTACACAAGTCGTTCGGCAAAGGCAATAAAGACACGTAATTCATACGTCCAGAAACAAGTCATGCATTCTGGTTTTACTAGGACTACTTCCCATCCTTGGTCTTGTGCAACATAACCGTTATGGCCGTTGATAAGACAGCGTGTTGTAACGTCATCAAAGGGACGAGGGTTACGTAATGTCCAACAGTCCCGTAATAATCTAAAAACCTCATTTCTTACCCCAATTACCGACTCCGTCACTTGTGGAAACGTTTTGTTTAATAGTTGTAGCCCGATGTTCTTGTTCTCACTTTGGTGAGAAGCGAACATTACTAATCCGTAAGCATAACATGCTTCTTTATGTTGCATGTTAGCCGCTTTTTCTAAATCACGAAGTCCAATATTCGGATATATTGAGTCAAAATAATTTCTTAACCCGTTGCGTAAAATAGCATTTGGGTTCCCCGCAATATATGCGTCAAAGTAAACACATCGTAACTTATGGGTTTCCCAATGTGATATCCCCCATCTTTCAAACGAAAGTCTCTTATAAACCAAGACATTCTTGGAACGTTCTTCGAATGTCTTACAAACTGATCTCGCCTTAAATAGTTGTGCCGAAGAATTCTGGCCGACTCTAGACAAGATTTCATCAATCATGTCTCCGGGTAGGTCTCTTAAAATATTGGGTTGTCTATCCATTTTGTGTTTTTAAACTGTAAAATAGACAAGAGTTAGATTCATAAAAAAAAAATACTTATTAATACAAGCAATTTTTACATATATCATAAAGCATAAGAACACTATATTCCATATATTACACCACACGAATACAACTATCTTATTCCGACTCGATCGTTTCTTCTTCTTCGGTTTTGGTTCGTTTTGCCAAGTTTCTAGGGATATATGATGTTCCCCTAATACGAGCCGTCGTTGTCCACATTGGTTTAGAAAAACCTGGTGGTTTAGAGGTTCCCGGGTCATTGTTACAACTTAAGGACTTCGGGGGTTGACGATACATATAAAGTTCATCGGGGTTGGAATTAGATTTCTCTATTTTTATGCCCTTTCCCTTATTATTTTCTTTTGCCTTTTTAAATTCAGTTGGGGTAATTTCTATAACATCATCGGAATTCTCGTCGAAATCCGATTCATCGGAGAATTGGTAATCCTCCCAATATTTTGCTTCCTTGGCGGAAACACCATTTACCATAATTAACTTTGGTCGGTTGGTTGAGGATTTTCTTTTACTTAACCGTTTTATTATTTCCCCCACCGGTTCTATTTCTTCATCCGGTTCCGATTCTTCTTCCGGTTCCGATTCTTCTTCCGGTTCCGACTCTTCTTCCGGTTCCTCTTCGGGAACTTGTGAATCAGTCCACAAATCATTCCAATTTACATTTGACTCTTCATTATTATTAGGTGAGTCAATGGGACTTGTTCTAGAGGTAGACATCTATCATAATATCAAACACGTTAAGAGATTAATATATCACATAATATTCATATGTTAAAAATATATAGTTTCCAACAAAAATGTTAAGCAATCATTTTTAAAGAAAACACGGTCGAAGTCCAGACTCACTAATGCATCCTAACAAACTCGATAAGACACACTAATGCAAATTTTCTGGTTCTCTAAGACCAACGCTCGGATACCAACTGAAATGTCCCGTTCTTATTGATTAAAAACGTTCCATATTAATTGATTTCGTTGCGAGGTTTTGACCTCTATATGAGACGTTTTTCAAAGACTGCATTCATTTTTAAACAAACCATAACCTTTATTTCATCAATAAAGGTTTAAAAAACTTTACGTAGATTATCAAATAATGATAATCTAAAATATCCTGTTTACACACGACCATTACATAATGGTTTACAATACAAATATGTTACAACAAAATAAGTTTCTTGAATGCAGTTTTTACACAATATCATACAAGCATGGACTCCAAATCTTGTCCTTATTTAAGTATGCGATAGCGGAAGCTCTTAATAATCACCTGAGAATAAACACGCTTAAAACGTCAACAAAAATGTTGGTGAGTTATAGGTTTAACCTATATATATCAAATCGTAACAATAGACCACAAGATTTCATATTTCAATACACATCCCATACATAGAGATAAAAATCATTCATATGGTGAACACCTGGTAACCGACAATAACAAGATGCATATATAAGAATATCCCCATCATTCCGGGACACCCTTCGGATATGATATAAATTTCGAAGTACTAAAGCATCCGGTACTTTGGATGGGGTTTGTTAGGCCCAATAGATCTATCTTTAGGATTCGCGTCAATTAGGGTGTCTGTTCCCTAATTCTTAGATTACCAGACTTAATAAAAAGGGGCATATTCGATTTCGATAATTCAACCATAGAATGTAGTTTCACGTACTTGTGTCTATTTTGTAAATCATTTATAAAACCTGCATGTATTCTCATCCCAAAAATATTAGATTTTAAAAGTGGGACTATAACTCACTTTCACAGATTTTTACTTCGTCGGGAAGTAAGACTTGGCCACTGGTTGATTCACGAACCTATAACAATATATACATATATATCAAAGTATGTTCAAAATATATTTACAACACTTTTAATATATTTTGATGTTTTAAGTTTATTAAGTCAGCTGTCCTCGTTAGTAACCTACAACTAGTTGTCCACAGTTAGATGTACAGAAATAAATCGATAAATATTATCTTGAATCAATCCACGACCCAGTGTATACGTATCTCAGTATTGATCACAACTCAAACTATATATATTTTGGAATCAACCTCAACCCTGTATAGCTAACTCCAACATTCACATATAGAGTGTCTATGGTTGTTCCGAAATATATATAGATGTGTCGACATGATAGGTCGAAACATTGTACACGTGTCTATGGTATCTCAAGATTACATAATATATAATACAAGTTGATTAAGTTATGGTTGGAATAGATTTGTTACCAATTTTCACGTAGCTAAAATGAGAAAAATTATCCAATCTTGTTTTACCCATAACTTCTTCATTTTAAATCCGTTTTGAGTGAATCAAATTGCTATGGTTTCATATTGAACTCTATTTTATGAATCTAAACAAAAAAAGTATAGGTTTCTAGTCGGAAAAATAAGTTACAAGTCGTTTTTGTAAAGGTAGTCATTTCAGTCGAAAGAACGACGTCTAGATGACCATTTTAGAAAACATACTTCCACTTTGAGTTTAACCATAATTTTTGGATATAGTTTCATGTTCATAATAAAAATCATTTTCTCAGAATAACAACTTTTAAATCAAAGTTTATCATAGTTTTTAATTAACTAACCCAAAACAGCCCGCGGTGTTACTACGACGGCGTAAATCCGGTTTTACGGTGTTTTTCGTGTTTCCAGGTTTTAAATCATTAAGTTAGCATATAATATAGATATAGAACATGTGTTTAGTTGATTTTAAAAGTCAAGTTAGAAGGATTAACTTTTGTTTGCGAACAAGTTTAGAATTAACTAAACTATGTTCTAGTGATTACAAGTTTAAACCTTCGAATAAGATAGCTTTATATGTATGAATCGAATGATGTTATGAACATCATTACTACCTTAAGTTCCTTGGATGAACCTACTGGAAAAGAGAAAAATGGATCTAGCTTCAATGGATCCTTGGATGGCTCAAAGTTCTTGAAGCAAAATCATGACACGAAAACAAGTTCAAGTAAGATCATCACTTGAAATAAGATTGTTATAGTTATAGAAATTGAACCAAAGTTTGAATATGATTATTACCTTGTATTAGAATGATAACCTACTGTAAGAAACAAAGATTTCTTGAGGTTGGATGATCACCTTACAAGATTGGAAGTGAGCTAGCAAACTTGAAAGTATTCTTGATTTTATGAAACTAGAACTTTTGGAATTTATGAAGAACACTTAGAACTTGAAGATAGAACTTGAGAGAGTTCAATTAGATGAAGAAAATTGAAGAATGAAAGTGTTTGTAGGTGTTTTTGGTCGTTGGTATATGGATTAGATATAAAGGATATGTAATTTTGTTTTCATGTAAATAAGTCATGAATGATTACTCATATTTTTGTAATCTTATGAGATATTTCATGCTAGTTGCCAAATGATGGTTCCCACATGTGTTAGGTGACTCACATGGGCTGCTAAGAGCTGATCATTGGAGTGTATATATCAATAGTACATACATCTAAAAGCTGTGTATTGTACGAGTACGAATACGGGTGCATACGAGTAGAATTGTTGATGAAACTGAACGAGAATGTAATTGTAAGCATTTTTGTTAAGTAGAAGTATTTTGATAAGTGTATTGAAGTCTTTCAAAAGTGTATAAATACATATTAAAACACTACATGTATATACATTTTAACTGAGTCGTTAAGTCATCGTTAGTCGTTACATGTAAGTGTTGTTTTGAAACCTTTAGGTTAACGATCTTGTTAAATGTTGTTAACCCAATGTTTATAATATCAAAAGAGATTTTAAATTATTATATTATCATGATATTATGATGTACGAATATCTCTTAATATGATATATATACATTAAATGTCGTTACAACGATAAACGTTACATATATGTCTCGTTTCAAAATCATTAAGTTAGTAGTCTTGTTTTTACATATGTAGTTCATTGTTAATATAATTAATGATATGTTTACTTATCATAATATCATGTTAACTATATATATAACCATATATATGTCATCATATAGTTTTTTACAAGTTTTAACGTTCGTGAATCACCGGTCAACTTGGGTGGTCAATTGTCTATATGAAACCTATTTCAATTAATCAAGTCTTAACAAGTTTGATTGCTTAACATGTTGGAAACATTTAATCATGTAAACATCAATCTCAATTAATATATATAAACATGGAAAAGTTCGGGTCACTACACCACAACCTGATCAAGATAAGGAAAAAGAACCAGTAGTTGAGAAGGTTAATGAAGATAACACAGTTAAGGCTAAACCTTATGTTAAACCATACCAACCACCACTTCCTTACCCGAGTAAATTGAAGAAAGAGAAACTTGAAGCCGAGCAATCCAAATTCTTGGATATGTTTAAACAGATAAATGTAAATCTTCCTTTCATTGATGTGATTTCAGGAATGCCTAGATATGCTAAATTTTTGAAAGATCTAATCTCAAATAGAAAGAAAATGGAAGAACTCTCGGCTGTTACTATGAACGCTAATTGTTCAGCAGTGCTGTTGAATAAGATACCAGAAAAACTATCTGATCCAGGAAGTTTCACAATTCCATGTTTTCTGAGTAGTCTTAGTTCAATAGAAGCACTGGCAGACTTAGGTGCTAGTATAAATTTAATGCCGTTTTCACTATACGCTAAACTAGACCTTGGAGAATTGAAACCAACCAGAATAAGTATACAACTAGCCGATCGATCAATAAAATATCCTAGAGCGATATTGGAGAACATGCTAGTTAAAGTTGGTACTTTAGTATTTCCAGTAGATTTTGTTGTTCTGGACATGGAAGAAGATTCTCAAGTTCCTCTCATATTAGGAAGACCATTCTTAAACACGGCTAAAGCAATGATAGACGTGTTCGGTAAGAAATTGACCCTAAGTATAGAGGATGAGAGTGTTACCTTTTCAGTTGATAGAGCAATGCAACAACCGCAATCTGCAGATGATACATGTTATTATATTCAAACTATAGATTCACATGCAGAATTATTAGAAGAATTTCCAGAATTACAAGGAACAGATGAATGTTCTTTAGGAGAAGGTAATGAACCAATTGATGAAGCTGAAATGTTAGCTACACTTATAGCTAATGGATATGAACCAACAACAGAAGAAATTCAAATGCTAAAAGAAGAAGACAGATATCGATACAAATCATCGATAGAAGAACCTCCGAAATTAGAGTTAAAGCCACTTCCAAACCATTTGGAATACGCTTATTTACATGGTGAATCTGAATTACCTGTAATAATATCGTCTTCTCTTACTGAAAATGAGAAATCACAACTTATTTCTATGTTGAAAGCTCATAAACCAGCCATTGCATGGAAGATTCATGATATTAAAGGAATAAGTCCTTCATATTGCACACATAAAATCCTTATGGAAGAAGGTCATAAAACGTATGTGCAACGCCAACGAAGACTAAATCCTAATATGCAAGATGTAGTTAAGAAAGAGATTATTAAACTGCTAGATGCAGGTTTGATATATCCAATTTCTGATAGTCCATGGGTAAGCCCAGTTCAATGCGTGCCTAAGAAGGGTGGCATGACTGTCATTACAAATGAGAAAAATGAGCTTATTCCTACTAGGACTATAACAGGATGGCGTGTATGTATTGATTATAGAAAATTAAATGACGCCACCAGAAAAGATCACTTTTCCTTACCTTTCATTGATCAAATGTTGGAAAGATTAGCCGGAAATAGTTACTATTGTTTTCTAGATGGATTTTTCGGATATTTTTAAATTCCAATAGCACCCGAAGATCAAGAGAAAACCACATTCACGTGCCCTTATGGTACTTTTGCTTACAAACACATGCCATTTGGACTTTGCAACGCCCCTGCAACCTTTCAAAGGTGTATGATGGCGATTTTTCACGACATGATAGAAGAATGCATGGAAGTTTTCATGGATGACTTTTCAGTCTTCGGTGATACATTTGAATCATGTCTAGCTAATCTTGAACGAATGCTTATTAGATGCGAACAATCAAATCTAGTACTTAATTGGGAGAAATGCCATTTCATGGTTAAAGAAGGCATCGTTCTTGGACATAAAATTTCAAAAGAAGGAATTGAAGTGGATAGAGCTAAAGTAGATGTAATTGCTAAACTTCCACATCCCACCAATGTTAGAGGAGTTAGGAGTTTTCTAGGGCATGCCGGTTTTTACCGACGTTTCATAAAAGATTTTTCTAAAATTGCCACTCCTATGAATAAACTCCTAGAAAAGGATGCTCCATTCATCTTTTCAGATGAATGTATCAAATCTTTTAATATTCTTAAAGAGAAACTCACTAATGCGCCGATCATGATAACACCAAATTGGAATCTACCATTTGAACTAATGTGCGATGCAAGTGATTTTGCAATGGGAGCCGTTTTAGGACAAAGGATTGAAAAACGATTTCAACCCATATATTATGCTAGTAAGACGTTACAAGGAGCACAAACAAATTACACAACTACTGAAAAAGAACTCCTTGCTATTGTCTTTGCTTTTGACAAATTTCGATCATATCTCGTTCTAGCAAAAACGGTGGTCTATACCGACCATTCTGCTCTTAGATACCTATTCTCAAAACAAGATGCCAAACCAAGATTAATCCGTTGGATCTTACTCTTACAAGAGTTCGATATTGAAATCCGAGATAAAAGAGTCGCAGAAAATCTCACCGCTGATCATCTTTCTCGTCTTGAAAATCCCGAATTAGAAGTTCTAAATGAATCGGCCATACAAGAAAACTTTCCTGATGAATATCTATTGAAGATAGATTATAATGAAATTCCATGGTTTGCAGACTATGCAAACTACTTAGTATGTGGATTCCTTGAAAAAGGATTATCGTACCAAAAACGAAAGAAATTCTTCAGTGATATAAAACACTATTTCTGGGAAGATCCATATCTGTTTAAAAGTTGTCCAGATGGAATAATACGCCGATGTGTATTTGGAGATGAAGCTAGTAAAATTTTAAACCATTGTCACACAGGACCAACAGGAGGGCATTATGGGCCTCAACTAACAGCAAGAAAGGTTTACGATGCTGGATTCTATTGGCCTACAATTTACAAAGACGCACACCTTCTTTGCAAATCCTGTGATGCTTGTTAAAGGGCCGGAAAAATAAGTCAACGTGATGAAATGCCACAAAATATCATTCAAGTATGTGAAGTATTTGACATTTGGGGTATTGACTTTATGGATCCATTTCCAAAATCTCATAATAATCTCTATATTCTCGTAGCCATTGATTATGTATCTAAATGGGCGGAAGCACAAGCTCTCCCAACTAACGATGCACGAGTTGTAGTCAACTTTTTAAAACGTCTTTTTGCAAGGTTTGGAACATCGAAAGCTTTAATAAGTGATCGGGGTACTCATTTCTGTAATAATCAACTTGAGAAAGTTCTTAAAAGATATGGAGTAACTCATAAAATCTCCACCGCATATCATCCACAAACAAGTGGACAAGTTGAAAATACCAACCGAGCTTTAAAACGTATTCTAGAGAAAACCGTAGGATCAAATCCAAAAGAATGGTCCATTAAATTGGAGGATGCACTCTGGGCTTTTAGAACAGCCTACAAAACTCCAATTGGAACCACACCTTTTAGACTCGTTTACGGAAAAGCATGTCATCTTCCAGTAAAAATTGAACACAAAGCGTTTTGGGCTTTGAAGACATGTAATCTTGATTTACATGAAGCTGGACGTCTACGATTAAGTCAACTAAACGAATTAGAAGAATTAAGACATGAAGCATACGAAAATTCATTAATCTATAAAGAAAGAACGAAGAAATGGCATGATAAAAGAATCAGAAGTTCAAAAGAATTTAAAGAAGGAGACAGAGTTCTTCTTTTCAATTCACGATTCAAGCTATTTCCTGGAAAATTGAAATCAAGATGGTATGGACCATTCATAGTCAAAAGAGTTTTCCCATACGGAACGATAGAATTAATAAATTCAAATGGGATTGAATTTAGAGTTAATGGTCACAGAGTTAAACATTACATACATGGTCCGATGGAAGTTGACAATGAAGGTAACACAATTTCGATACCACAGCTAACTAAGTATAGGGAGTTTATGTATTTCTGTTAGAGTTAGATTATCTGTTTTCGTGTAGTTCTCAAAAATGGAACCCGAATGGTCTTTCCCTAGCAGACCCTAAAGAACTAGTCTTCTCCCCCCATTCTGAATTTTTATTTTTTTAGGTTTTTACGAAATGAAGACTGCCTGTGAACTAAACCATGGTCTAATGCTACACGCTTTGATCACTAAACGTAATAATGACACACTTCCGAGTGAAATAGTATTAGTAATCAGAGAAAGATTGGACGGAGTAAGAAAAGAATCCAGATGCGAAGATAATAAGTTACAATTTGGTAAAGGAAAATCAAAATCCGCAGCGAAAAGAAGAGCACGACACCTAGAAAGATGTCACAAATGCGGAAAATGGTCACATGGAGGTAAATGCTCAAATAATCAAACCTATTCAAACACCGAATTTGTTACTTTATGCAGAGACAGACCGTTCATATGTTTAGAAGAAAAAACACTGAATGCTCGAGGTTACACCTATGTAGCTATGGAAAACCAATTAAACCGACTATCTTATGAATGGGATAGATCATATAACTAAGAATACTATCTCACAGGTAAGTCTGTACAGTTTTTATTTTTTATTTTTATTTTTAACCTTTTGATAATAAACGCTAATTTGTTCGCTATAAAGTATTAAATTGGTATTGAATAAAATTAGGTTTGGCGACCGAAATTATTGATATCATTCAAAAATTTATTACATCACTGCAAAATTTAACGTTTATTCTTAAGGTATAAATATCTTTAATCAATCAACCCAAAATATTTCAAAAATTCGTCATGAGTTAAATTAGGTCTTGGAACTGAAATTACTTTACCGAAAAGAGGGGCGCATATTTTTGATAATATTTGATTGATTAAAGTGGGATAAAAGCTAAAAAGATTTTTAATTTTATTTTTACCATATTTTTAAAATTAATATATATATCTTAAATTAATATTGTAAACTTTGTAAAATCAATATATTTAAAATTGTAAATATTTGAAAAATATAATATAAGTTTGGTGTGAATTTATAATATGAATTTTTAAATTAAGTTTGGTGTGAATTTTTAATTTTTAAAATATGAATTTTTAATTTTATGCATTTCAAATTTTAAGTTTGGTGTGAATTTTTAATATTAATTTTGAATTTTATATTTAAGTTGTGTGAATTTAAAAACAAAAATTTACTTTATCTCATTAAGTTAAAAATATGATTTTTAAAAAATTCGTCGTAAGTTGAAGACTAGGTCTTTGAACCGAAATTGCTTTACCCGAGGGAGGGACGAGAACTTTTATTATCATTATTTTTAATCTTATTGAATTAAAGTATGCCAAAAACATTAAAAAATCAAAAAATCTTAGCTTTTAAAAAATCGCTACAAAAAGACAAATTTTAAAATTTTGTCGAAGGACGGACTAGGACATCGATCCAAAACGACCTCGTCCTAAATAACAAAGGAAAACAAAATTTTAAATTTATTTTATATTTGTTTATTAAGTTAAGATTTTATTTAAAAAAAAGAAAAAAAAACCGAACACCGCGACTTGTGGTGTTTGAGGCTACCAAACCCCGCGACTCGCGGGAGGACCAAAATACAGAAAAAAATAAAATCGAGCTGAACTGATCAGTCCACACCACAACTCAAACATACAGCGAAAATAAACCCGAAAAAACCCGAGAAAACACCCCCAAAATCACAATTTTTAACCGTTAATCATCAAATCTTTTACTAAAATCATGTTAAGAAGGATGCTATCAAGGAATTACTCAAGAAAAACGGTAAATTTCTACACCTAAACACCATTTAATCCGAAAATTTGTGTTCTTGAGCAATTTTATACCCAATTCGATTTTGATGCTTTTTTGTGTAATTATGCTTAAATTGCTTATGTATTATGCTTGTATAACCTAGATTGATGCTATTTAACATGATTAGAAGCCTTAAACTTCAAATTTTGAATAATCTAGGGTTTGTGTTCTTGAGCAATTTGGGGCTTTTTGATATAAACAGGTTATGGCCGATTTTTGTCATGAATTGTTGCTAAATTAAGAAGTGTAACATGTTTAGGTAGTTAAATGATCCAAACTTTGAGCCTAAGCATGATTTTGAGAATTAAAGTGGACTTTTTCAAGTCTAAAATTCATGAACTTGATATTTTGATAGATAATGCCATTTGAAACTTGTTTAATTACTAGTAATGATTATTTTGACATGTTATTTGAATTGAATGCTTATGAACTTGGCGAACATTTTCGTATATGCTTATTTGAAAAAGTGTAGATTTGATAAAAATATGAAAATGAGCATAAGTTTGATATAAATTGGACATGTCATTGTAATTATTTTGATTAATGATTTTGCTGACACTAATGCATATCTGGATGCACAAAAATTGTGTTTGATGTGTTTTGCAGACCGAAAGGGGTGAATCTTCATCCCAAGCTCGCAATGCTCCTCCTGAGAATGCGGACCAACAGGAGGTGGATAACTACTACAAGCAAGATATACCTCATCCAGTAATGACATTTTCTGATATGCACTTGGAAGATTTGCACCCAAACTTGAGATTTGACAGACGTTGGATAGATTATCCAAAATACCAATGGGGATTGCATACTCTTCATTCTAAAGCTGTTGAGGTACCTAGGGTCATAGAATGGGGACCATTAGAAGCTGTAGAATTGGCCGGGCCAATTAGGGAATTACTTGCACAGAGGTATGGTAATTCTACTTTTAATGACTGGGTACGTTTATTCACCATGCGTAGACCTGTATATAAAGTATGGTGTGAAAAATTGTTGTGTAGTATAGAGTTAAATGATCGGGTAGCTAGTATTACCGATCGATCTTTTATTAGATTTTTGTTAGGAGGTTCGATGCGCCACATGTCTTTACTAGACATGGCTCAGGCTTTACGTATATATATGCCTGAGGAGTTAGCATTTGCCGATTGTAGAGGGTTGATACTAAATGGTAGAAAGATAGATGAGAATTTTGATACACATGGTGTATGGAGTCAGATGACTAGCCATCACCGATTTAAAGGGGGGAATTACTCTTATTTGGATATAGATAGAGCAGAGTTAAGAGTAATTCATAGGTTTTTAGCGAACTCGATTACACAAAGAGGTAAGAATAAGGAAAAGGTAAATGAACAGGATTTGTTTTACCTTATGTGTATTCGAGACCCACAAAGCACTGTAAGTATACCTTATTGTGTGGGTTATTATTTATCAGCTATGGTTAGGGGGATGAGACCGCATAGCATAATAGGAGGTGGTATATTTATTACTTTGATTGCTGAGTATCTCAATGTGGATATAAGTCAGGGGGGATTATTAGTCGAAGAACCAGAACCCCAAGATACAATAGGTTTAAATTTATACCATGGTGTTAAAGTTTTGAAGAGGCGAAATAACGCCGCAGTACGATATAATGGTAGACATCCACATGTTGAGAGAAACCAACAGCAAGGTAATGTAGGAGGGGGAAATGAAATGCAAGAAATGCAAAGGTTTATAGCTTCACAGGAGTACGAAAATGCTAGACATAGAGCATTTGAAGATTGGCAAGTTCATCAAAACCAAATCATAGCTTATTGCCAATATATAGGTAGAAACTATATTCCTACTCCAACGCCCATATTCCCTCCCTGGTCTATAGAGATGCAACCACCGTATCCTACGTATAACCCTGCCGAAGCATTCTATAGCACATACGGTTTTGCATGGAACCCCTACTGGTATCAGTATCATCCCTAGTCTACTTAGTTTTATTTATTTTATAATTTGTAATGTTGATACATTTAATACTTATGTTAATATTGTAATAGTTTTTATAATTTTCTAACTTTTATTATTAGATTTTAATAATTGTTGAATGTGGGGTAATATACCAAACTTCAAAAATATGTATATATGTTTGCAGTTTATCTTATGTAAACAACAGGGTAAAACAACACATTTTTAAAGACTGGCATTAAGTTCAGCAAAAGCAACTAATTTTTGACGACAAGATGCAAAATATATGTGAAATAACAACAAGACGGAATGAACAAATGATATGAACCATTTATCATTCAGCAAGCAAACACAAATATGTTTGGAAACTTTGGTAAAATTTAATCATTTTCACACAAATCACCCTCAATAATTTAAATTGTTACTGATTTCTTGCAAATGAGGGCATTGCAAGATCTTAAGTGTGGGAAGGGGTTAAATTCTTTCGAATTTTAAAATTTTTACTTTATACACTTGGTTACCATTAGAAATACTAGTAAAGTAGTAGTTGTATTAGAATCTAGTGCTCTCTGATAATATAGAACAGCCCTAGTCTTATATACTGACTACCCAATTCTAGTAAAATTTTTCAAAATTTTCAATTAAATGAACTCAAAATCATGTTTATACATATTTATGAACGATAAAACTAGGTTTTAACACCGAAATTATTGTTACCTCGGAAAGGACATAAATTGAGAAACAAACAAAAATGTTAAAATTCATTTAAAATGGAATAGAGGACAATAAAAAGGAAAATAAAAGCCAAGTGTGGGAAAATTTACCAAGATATTTTAAACATATGTCACATATTTCTGTACAAATAACTGAAAATACTTTTGCTTTGGACTAAACTAAAAAGTTTTACCTGATTTACTTTAAGAAAGATGGATCTACACGATGAATCAATTCCATCATTAAAAGGAAGTAAAGTCTTCCGAAAAAGAAACGCGCTTCTTGATTTAGGTCAGGAAGTTGTCGTCCAGACTAGCTGTAGGTTGACGAAAAATCTAGAAAAGTCATCTTTAAAATCAGCAGGAAATCCACGGACCTCAGCATTAAACAGGGTCGCCAAGTGGTCAGATTTATCCTAACCATGAGAAGGATTTATCTCGTACAATGGGGGGCACCGTGCAAATTAGCTGGATAAGACTAATGAATCAGATCCCCAGAAAGGATAATCTCCTTAAAAGATTAAAAATCAGCTTTTAAGCCTGATATTACTCAATCCTAGAGATTGACCTTAAAGATTGAGAATTACAAAAGTCATGGAATTCAATGATATCTAAACTCGAGCTTGAACGAGAAAATATTTTGATAAAATTACAAACCGATTTGTTTTCTGAAAACCCTATTTTCAATGCGTTCATTACCATTGAACGTAAAATCCTAGGAATTCACCTGGAATTCATTAGGTCACCTGAACCAAATCGGGTGTCAACCGTAAGAACGGTGGTTGCATAACATGGTCAAAGACAGGACCTTGTGCCAGACCGACAAATTAAAAGGGTGAGCTTTACTATTGCTCCAACAAAGGATAGTAATTGCGTCCGACACGTTTATAGACCATAATCAAAAGCATGTCAGGGGACATTGCCTTAACAGTTGCTTGTTCAACGCTTTCCTTTACAACCGAACGGTAGTTTACCGAAAGGTAATATACGGGACAAGTAAACTGGACGTGTTGCTTTCCAAATACAAGGTTAGCAAGTGGGTGACACAAAACCATAAGTTTTGAGCTAAAATTTTCAAATCTGAAACCCACCAAACCCACAAAAAGAATTTGCAAACACCGGTGAAGGGTTATTCCGGAAAACTTATCTAGGGTAAAAACTAGATTTAATTTTCAAAAGATCAAATGTTTTCATAAAGATCCAATTTCCTTAATGGATCTAAATTTTTATAGTCATGTGGGACTGTAAACCATATCGTTACTACCATTGTTTATACCGCCGTAAAGAAATCACTGATGTACAAAGTGTGAAGAATAAAGAAGTGATTCTTGTATTTCAAGACTATATTGCTTGAGGACAAGCAACGCTCAAGTGTGGGAATATTTGATAATGCTAAAAACGAACATATATTTCATAGCATTATTCCTCAAGAAAGACAAGCTTTTAGTTGCAACTGTTCTATTTACAAGTGATATTCGTTTAAATAATAAAAGGTGAAGACAAAAGACAGATTCGACGAATTGAAGACGCAAACGACCAAAAAGCTCAAAAGTACAAAATACAATCAAAGAGGTTCCAATTATTGATAAGAAACGTCTCGAAATTATAAGAGTACAAGATTCAAAACGCAAAGTACAAGATATTAAATTGTACGCAAGGACGTTCGAAAATCCGGAATCGGGACCAGAGTCAACTCTCAACGCTCGACGCAACGGACTAAAAATTACAAGTTAACTATGTATATAAATATAATATAATATATAATTAATTATATTAATTATATATATATTATATTTATAAAATAAATCGTCGGCAAACAAAGAGCCAAATGTGGGTGAGCTGTGAAAACGATCTTCGCGACTCGCTGAGTTTGAAGAAGGAATGAGCCGCGAGTCGCGGAGCCCCAAAAACTGAAACTCCCTATAAAGCCCAACGAATTCTGATCAATTTTTCATCCAATATATCCATCCATCTATATACGTTATATTTATATTTATAATTTATATTTTAATTTTAATTTTAATTTTAATCCTAATAATAAGGGTATGTTAGCGAATGTTGTAAGGGTGTAAGTCGAAATTCTGTCCGTGTAACGCTACGCTATTTTTAATCATTGTAAGTTATGTTCAACCTTTTTACATTAATGTCTCGTAGCTAAATTATTATTATGCTTATTTAATACCGAAGTAATCATGATGTTGGGCTAATCACTAAAATTGGGTAATTGAGCATTGTACCATAATTGGGGTTTGGATAAAAGAACGACACTTGTGGAAATTAGACTATAGGCTATTAATGGGTTTTATATTAACTAAACAATACCTTGTTAATTTAATATACAAACTTATAATTCGACGTATTTATATATAACCACTTACGCTTGACTGGGTACGGTGGGCGGGATATCTATAAATACCAATAATTATTCATTTTACCGGACACGGAACTGGATTAATAGTTAATAGACTTGTTGAAACAGGGGTGAATTACATTCAAGGGTAATTGGTGTAATTGTTAACAAAGTAGTAAAACCTTGGTTTACACGCAGTCGATAACCTGGTGTATTCATTAAACAAAGTATTAAAACCTTGTTACAATTCGAATCCCCAATTAGTTGAAATATTTGACTTCGGGAATAAGAATAATTTGACGAAGGCTTTCGCTCTTTATATTTATGACTGATGGACTATTATGGACAAATCCGTATGGACATATTAAATAATCCAGGACAAAGGACAATTAACCCATGGGCATAAAACTAAAATCAACACGTCAAACATCATGATTACGGAAGTTTAAATAAGCATAATTATTTTACTTCGTATTTTATTTCCTTTATTTTATATTTAATTGCACTTCTAATTATCGCATTTTATTTATTGTTATTGTATTTAATTGCACTTTAATTTTCGTACTTTTTAATTATCGTAAGTTTATTTTATAGCACTTTTATTTATCGCAATTTCATTATCGTTATTTACTTTACGCTTTAATTTAAGTCTTGTATTTATTTTTAATATTTTACATTTGGTTTTAACTGCGACTAAAGTTTTAAAATCGACAAACCGGTCATTAAATGGTAAAAAAAACCCCCTTTATAATAATAATATTACTTATATATATATATATATATATATATATTTGTATTTTTATAAATTTAAACTAATATAGCGTTAAGCTTTGTGAAAAAGATTCCCTGTGGAACGAACCGGACTTACTAAAAACTACACTACTGTACGATTAGGTACACTGCCTATAAGTGTTGTAGCAAGGTTTAAGTATATTCATTCAATAAATAAATAAATATCTTGTGTAAAATTGTATCGTATTTAATAGTATTTCCTTCTAAAATTTAATAGTATTTTATATACACCTCGCATAACATCAACATGAACAAAGTGGTATACCCAATAAAGGAAAGTCTCAGCTTTTCTTAATCATAGTTTGTCTAACTAAAGCAATATCCTACCACTTAATCACTATGCTATGCCTTAACATTAACAGATGTGCAATCTTAGATATTCTAAGGTACTGCTAACTGGGATAGGAGTCTCTCCTTTTGCGCTCACTTATTCAACCCCGGATCATCTTATAATATTTCAAGAACATTGCTTCTGACGTGAATCATGCTTTTGAGTAAGCTAGTGTTCACTGAACTCTCTATTGCTAACTCTAATCACAACCTAAATGGGCAGCTCTTCTGTGACGAATAAATGGTTATTCGTACATAGGTACTATATCCTTATTGTGACGTTAAGCACACATAACTACTTACCTTGTATCATAGGGTTGATCAGGTCCTAATACTAGGTTATAGCTGTGACGACCCGGAAATTTCCGACCAAATTTAAACTTGATCTTTATATGATTTCGATACGATAAGCAAAGAACTGGAATGTTAAGTATCAAAATTTTTGAACTGTTTCATATGTTCAATTGACCTTCGACCATTCTCGATGATTCACGAACAGCTATTTGTAAATAGATATGTATATATATATATATATATATATATATATATATATATATATATATATATATATATATATATATATATATATATATATATATATATATATATATATATAATAACTTGAAGTACATTAACTAATAAATATCTATATACATTTTCATGACAAGAACTTAATAGTTTTCGAACATTATAAATATGTAACATTTAAATGACGTAATCAAAAAATTTAAATTAAAAGTTTAATTTATAATTGTAATCATGTGAATAAAATGATCACAAATTAATACTAGTTATTAATTAAAATTATTGATTATCAATAGCTATCTAGAATGATTTGCAGATAGATATGGTTCACGGTTTCATTTTTTTTCAATCACAATCAATATATATATATATATATATATATATATATATATATATATATATATATATATATATATATATATATATATATATATATAATATATGAAACTTCAATAATAATATGGTGTACTTGATTAATCAGTCTTGGACATGGAACATTAAATCACATGTTTACTTAAATTCATTATATTACGGGAGTCATCGTGTCAAACCCCACCTTATCAACAACTTTAATCCCACGTTTGATTCCTCTTATGTGATATATTATTATTAAAATTTTATTATTAAATATTACTATTATATTATATGTTGTAGCATGTCGGTAGGAGGATACAAATTAATGACTGCTGAACTAATTTCTTGAATTATATGATCCACTGTTGTTGATTGGTTGATTGGCTCTTAACAATCATAAAACATACGGAGTAATATATGTTAAATAATGGATATAGAATAAAAAGAAAATCCATCACCACCTCTCTTATTCTTTAATACCCTTTCTATCCCCAAAAACAACAAACCTCTCTTAATCTTTATATACAACCATACATATATGTATATGTATCTAGCTGTACGTGTAGCCAAGAAGAAAAATCAACAAACCAACGTTACCATCATCAAACCATAATCAAAACTACAACGGTCGCTATTCCGTTTATGTTACAATCAAACCTACTTAAACCGCCAACTTCGGTTCTTCCCCTGTTTCGATTTGCCAACCCCATATAACCGTCTTCAAACACTCAACAACACCATCATCAAGCCATTACCAAGTTTGAACTATCAACAATTACTACAGCTGCTTTTGATCTATTTATGTTGAAACCCAAACTCACCATCATCTCACCACAAAAACCACCATCACACATTTCTTTTTCTTTTCTTATTCTTGTTTCTTTTCATGCTCGAACATATCCCACCTTAAATCCCATATTCCTATTTCCTGCAACCGAGTGAACTGTGTCTTATGTCTACTATATTCGATCTCGTTACTATTGCTTCTGCTACGAGTAAACCCAACCCACAAACAAACCCCATTTCGGTCACTAGTGCAACCCAAAAACAATCACCATCGACAGCCTCACTCTTCTACTGTTTTAACTTCGATTCATTGTTGTTGCTTCGAAGTTACTGCTGCTCAAACTGTTTGATATAGATGACGATGAACATGCATGAATGACTGTACGAGATGGTATGTTGGTGATAAAAATCAAAATAAGGATGATGTTATAATGATGGCATGATAGATGATACAAGTTGGACAAGTTAAGGGTGTAGGGCCGATAGAAGTTAGGTAATTCCCACTCAGTTCCTATATTGGAGTAATTGACAAATCTTTCAATTTCTTATAAAAATATTTAACTATAATAATGCATCAAGTGGGTCAAAAAGACACTACATAGCCGACCAAGATGACCACTAAAGTAGACGTCCATTTTTTTTTGAGGTAATGGCGTATTATTATGATTGTATGGATAATGAATTCAATATTTTACAATGAAATGATATAATGGTAACTAGGTATCGGTTCCTGTTTCTATAGCTATTAACGTTATAAAGTGACCAGAACATAACCCTTTTGCTGATTGGATCATTTTACTTGTTGGGCCACCTTGTTTATCAATTTGATTTTGGGCCGTGACCCAGCTACGGTTTCTGTTGGACCGTTTTCTTTCTTGGGCCAAAGCAAGAACCCACTTGTTACTCATTTGAAGAGAATACAGTTATGTTTAGGATGAGTTGACGATGAATGATATTGATATTGATTGAGATAATTAAGATGATGGTGATGGCGAGATGAAAACTAGATGATATCATATCATGATTATGATGATAGATGTAGTTATGAGTAGGATAGTTTAAACGATGATGATGATGATGATGATGTTTGATTCATATGATGGCGATGATCTTATAAGGTTGATAATGATGATGGTGTAACGAGTTTGTTTATGTTGATGATGATTGAATCACGATGACGTTTTGATGATGATGATTAACGAATACATGATGATGTTAAACGTTATGATATCGTGATGTTATTGAAATGATGATGATGAGTAGAAGATGATGATGAATGTACGTGATTATGATTCATGATTATATGATGAGTGTGTAAATGGTTTTGATGATGATCGTATGATCATGGTTAATGATGATGTTAAGATGATATATGTATGATGATCATGAGTACGTAGAGATGAGATGATTATGAAAACAATGATAACGAATAACGATAATAATAAATATGGTTAAGGATGTTATCGGGTTAGCGGGAGGTCGCGGGTTCAAACCCGGACTTGGGCATTCTTTTAAGGACTACTTCTTTGAGGTAGTTTACTCATTATTATTATTATTATTATTATTATTCATTATTGTTGTTATTAAGTAATTATTATTATTATAAATATTAGTAATAAGATTATTAGTATAATTAATACTAATATCATTATTGTTATTACTAATATTATTATCATCATAAAAAAATATGTTTTATCACTAATATCAGTATTAACTATCATTTATTATCATTACTATGATTAGACCTACAATTATGATTATTATCACTATTATCATTATGAAAATAATACAAATTATTATTATTTTAAATAAATATTAGTATTAGTATCATTTTATAAATATTAGCATTATTATTATTATTATTATTATTATTATTATTATTATTATTATTATTATTATTATTATTATTATTATTATTATTATCATATTATTATTTTTTACATTATTATTATTATTATTATTATTATTATTATTATTTTTAACATTAATATTAATTTATCAAGTAACTATTAGTTATATAAAACTATACTTAATATATATAATATAACTATATTTTATTTATTTAAAGTACATAAAATGAATACATTTATGAAACATACAAGTTATTAATATAAAATGATATCACTAATAAATATATATATATAAATTTGTTTGATTTCAATTATATGTTTTAATATATATATATATATATATATATATATATATATATATATATATATATATATATATATATATATATATATATATATATGATATAGGTTCGTGAATCCGAGGTCAACCCTGCACTTGTTCAGTGTCGTCGTATGCATATTTTTACTACAAAATATCGTATAGTGAGTTTCATTACTTCCCTTTTAAATGCTTTTGCAATATATATTTTTGGGACTGAGAATACATGCACTTTTTTTTAAATATTTTACGAAATAGACATAAGTAATCGAAACTACATTATATGGTTGAATGATCGAAGCCGAATATGCCCCTTTTGCTTGGTAGCCTAAGAATTAGTAAACCAGTCTACTAATTGACGCAATCCTAAATATAGATCTATTGGGCCTAACAAACCCCTTCCGTTGTAGTGGACGCTTTAGTACTTCGATGTTGTTTTATCATGTCCGATGGATGTCCCGGAATGATAGGGGATATTCTTATATGCATCTTGTTAATGTCGATTACCAGGTGTTCAATCCATATGAATGAATATTTTTTGTCTCTATGCATGGGACATATTTTTATGAGAAATAGAAATTAAAATCTTGTGGTCAATTTAAATGATTAAAATGATTATTTATGATAAACTAATGAACTCACCAACCTTTTGGTTGACACTTAAAAGCATGTTTATTCTCAGGTATGAAAGAAATCTTCCGCTGTGCATTTGCTCATATTAGAGATATTACTTGGAGTCATTCATGACATATTTTAAAAGACGTTGCATTCGTGTCATTGAGTTTATCAAGATTATTATTAAGTCAATTATAGTTGGATATATTATGAAATGGTATGCATGCTATCAACTTTCGATGTAATGAAAGTTTGTCTTTCAAAAACGAATGCAATATTTGTAAAATGTATCATATAGAGGTCAAGTACCTCGCGATGTAACCAATTGTAATGTATTCGTCCATGGATTAGGATGGGTCTTTTCAGTTGGTATCAGAGCGGTGGTCTTAGCGAACCAGGTCTTGCATTAGTATGTCTAACTGATAGTTGTTTAGATGCATTAGTGGGTCTGGACTTCGACCGTGTCTGCATGTCAAAAGTTTTGCTTATCAATTCGTGTCAAAATTACTTGCTTATCACCCTTAAGTCTAGATACATCTTAATGCCTCTATTGCATAGATAGTGTGTAGATAAATTCGTATCTTAGCGTATTTGTTACTGTAAACTTTGCCTGACAGCTTCCGAAAATTCCTCCGTAATCTACGGGATCTTCTGTACTATATATAGGTATTCTATGTAATTAGAATATCATCCAATATCTGAAAATCATTTCATATCGAAAAACCCTTTATCTAACCGTACAAGACGGAACTCGCAGCTAGTTCAAATTCCTCGGAATCCGACAGCTATTCCGATATGGATTTCCACTCGCGCTTCGAAAGCAGTGTAACTAGAATGGATCAACCAATCAGCCATCATCAATTCTGGACAAATTGGGGCTGAGTTCATAGTCGACTGAATCAATGGAGATGAGAAGAAGGTGATCCTTTCCATTAACCAAATTTCCCTCTTGGCAAAGAACCTGAAGCACTTACCGGCAAACCTATCCGAAACAGCATTTTCACCCTCATCTATAGAATATTTCGCCATGATTATATAATCTCCCAAATTCTAAACCTTATTCATCTGCTCGTTTCGACTGACAATCATCCTGGAGTAATGGAAGAAGTCAACGAGCTTCGCGCTAGAGTAATCAATTTGGAAATTATGGTACAAAAATTACCAGCTTTAGCAACATCACCGACATCAACAGTACCACCAGTATCGGCACTAGTACCACCAATAACACAAGCCTCAACATCACACGCCTCAATATCACCATCTGTACTTCGAGAATGATCTTCGTTCTACATATCATTCTACAACAATTATCTTCATTCCATGTATCGTTCTACCTCATTTATCTTCGTTCGACACGGCGATTATGTAATCCCTAATGTTTTAGAGATTATGTACTCCAGTTCTAATCGTAAATCATATGAGTTTAATATCATATTAACTCATTAAATTCAAGACCACATCTAAAGAAAATATATATGTAAGTATATTTTCATAAAGATTGTAATTAAAGATTCTTTTGTACAAACTGTTAATTGTGAAAATATTTTAACGGGTAGGTAATACCCGAGAAATATTTAGATTTCACATTAACATGTTATACTGTACATTCTTCGAATGCGATTCAATAGTCATTGAACTACCATACCTACATCCACATATATATTTGTTCATCGAAGAACAACCATTTTCATTCAAATTCAATTTCATAATTCAGATTTTGCCCGATCAGAATCCAAATCAAGATTTGACAAGTGGCATAATGAAGAAAATAATGAACAAAATAAAATTGATTAGGAACCAATTAATTAACTACGTAAAACTTTAAACCTATACTAAACAAATCTTAGCTAACTGTTCCTAGTTAACTATTCATGTATGACTATTTCCTTATAACATACTAGTTTTGGTTGAACTATTGGACTATTGGACTATTATCATTGAACAATTAAAAAGTATTAAAAGAGTAGAAAATATTAATTACAACACTTTTTGACTTAAAAGATCGTAAATAAATTTCATTTACTACAGTTAAATATTTCCTCAAGTTTGCCACTTGATTTCATCTTAAACCTCATTTGTATCTTGACGATTACAAGCTCCGTTCAAATCCTTCGAAATTCTTGAAACATCTCGGATTGATAACCAATGATTCAGTTATGATAACTTTAAATGCTGATGAAGCAGCAAAACTGTAGATGGTCTTAATGGCTAAAAGTTTGATGATAAAGAATAGAATGTTGGGAACGCTCAATAAAAAAAAATTTGGTACTGAAAAACGGATTTAGCTAACCCTGAAGGAGACCAAGGACAAATACAAGGACCAAACCCTATATTCAACAAATCCAGGTAATTCGGGATTCGATAAAATCTTTAGTGAATATTTTGCTCCGAAGTCATGTTAAAATCTTGCGGAAAATTTTTCTTCATCAACTTTCGAACTTAAAAATCCCAAAATATCATCATAAATGTCTTCGATATTTCTGAAGATATTTTCATAAATATTCTCATCCGAAATTATATACCTCTTCGTGCTATCTATGTTACATCATAAAAGAAACTGATTTAGTTTCTATCATTCTGTAGAAATTTGAGTTTAAATTATGAATGATTTCTAGAGAAGTGTTGGGAATTGAAGCATGAGTTAGTATAATATAATGACGTCAGGCCAACGTGGTTATATTACAGTAAGTCATGCTGAGTTTCTAATGGAATGTGATAATTCACAGATTTTAACGTCATCATGTGCCATGTTACACGACTCGTTCATTCTACTTCACCTCTGAACATATCAAGAAAATATATTCTTGATAGTTCCATTCTTAGTGATTCTGGTAATTTAATCGATCAAATCGTGAGAATACATTCCTTCATGCTTAGAACGTTATAATCATTCGAAGCTCTATATCTACGAGTTCTGGACCATTATTCGCTTGACTTGAAGTTGGGAAGAGAAAACAAGAGCATGAAGCTCCAAAACATAACAAGAAATATAAATTCGATCACAAACACAGAAATTACAAACCGTGTATATCAATGCGTATAGCAATATAAAGACTCGGGAGAACTAAAAACACTATAAACCCAAGAGCATAATAGAAGTAAACAGATTCCTCCGGTGGTAGATGAAAAAGGAGAATAGGAATATATCCAGAATTAAAACTGGATGAAGCATATTAACTGATGATATGGAAGTATGAATTAAAGTATAGAAAATGGGAGTGGTGAGAAGTAATGGAACGGAAGAAGTTCATTTATAGTGAAAATACCAGACAAAGCAATTGAGACAGATGATCGCATTTAATTAAAGAGATCTTAATTTCCATAAATTCCGAAGAATCAGATCTTATAAATTTCCAAGATTTTCTTTTAAATTCTTTGAATTCCGGAAATCCACCGAATCTATGTCAAAAGTTAAATCCCTATCTCAATCTTTTGTGACAGCTTCACTAGTACATTTCACATAATCGAATTGTTTTATCTATATTACTCAATGGTGACAAAAGTCTATCTATCAACTCATATTCGTCATGAAGACATTTTTATTGTTAGCCATAACGACCTCGATCAAATTTCGGGACGAAATTTCTTTAACGGGTAGGTACTGTGACGACCCGGAAATTTTCGACCAAATTTAAACTTGATCTTTATATGATTTCGATATGATAAGCAAAGAACTGGAATGTTAAGTCTCAAAAATTTTGAACTATTTCATATGTTCAATTGACCTTTGACCATTCTGGATGATTCACGAACATCTATTTGTAAATAGATATGTATATATATATATATATATATATATATATATATATAATATCTTGAAGTACATTAACTAATAAATATCTATCTATATACATTTTCATAACAAGAACTTTAATAGTTTTCGAACATTATAAATATATAACATTTAAATGACGTAATCACAAAATTTAAATTAAAAGTTTAATTTATAATTGTAATCATGTGAATAAAATGATCACAAATTAATACTAGTTATTAATTAAAATTATTGATTATCAATAGCTATCTAGAATGATTTGCAGATAGATATGGTTCACGGTTTCATTTTTTTTCAATCACAATCAATATATATAATATATGAAACTTCAATAATAATATGGTGTACTTGATTAATCAGTCTTGGACATGGAACATTAAATCACATGTTTACTTAAATTCATTATATTACGGGAGTCATCGTGTCAAACCCCACCTTATCAACAACTTTAATCCCACATTTGATTCCTCTTATGTGATATATTATTATTAAAATTTTATTATTAAATATTACTATTATATTATATATTGTAGCATGTCGGTAGGAGGATACAAATTAATGACTGCTGAACTAATTTCTTGAATTATATGATCCACTGTTGTTGATTGGCTCTTAACAATCATAAAACATACGGAGTAATATTTGTTAAATAATGGATATAGAATAAAAAGAAAATCCATCACCACCTCTCTTATTCTCTTCTACCCTTTCTCTCCCCGAAAACAACAAACCTCTCTTAATCTTTATATACAACCATACATATATGTATATGTATCTAGCTGTACTTGCAGCCAAGAAGAAATATCAACAAACCAACGTTACCATCATCAAACCATAATCAAAACTACAACGGTCGCTATACCGTTTATGTTACAACCAAACCCACTTAAACCGCCAACTTCGGTTCTTCCCCTTTTTTGATTTGCCAACCCCATATAACCATCTTCAAACACTCAACAACACCATCATCAAGCCATCACCAAGTTTGAACTATCAACAATTACTGCAGCTGCTTTTGATCTATTTTTGTCGAAACCCAAAGCCCACCTCAAATCCCATTTTCCTATTTCCTGCAACCGAGTGAACTGTGTATTCTATTTTGAATTAACAAACCACCACACGCAATGCTATATTCTCTTATGTCTCTACTTTATTCGATCTCGTTACTATTGCTTCTGCTACGAGTAAACTCAACCCACAAACACACCCCATTTCGGTCACTAGTGAAACCCAAAAACAATCACCCATCGACAGCCTCACTCTTCTACTGTTTTAACTTCGATTCATTGTTGCTGCTTTGAAGTTACTGCTGCTCAAACTGTTTGATACAGATGATGATGAACATGCATGAAGGACTGTACGAGATGGTATGTTGGTGATAAAAATGAAAATAAGGATGATGTTATAATGATGGCATGATAGATGATACAAGTTGGACAAGTTAAGGGTGTAGGGCCGATAGAAGTTAGGTAATTCCCACTCAGTTCCTATATTGGAGTAATTGACAAATCTTTCAATTTCTTATAAAAATATTTAACTATAATAATGCATCAAGTGGGTCAAAAATACATTACATAGCCGACCAAGATGACCACTAAAGTGGACGTCCATTTTTTTGACAATGAAATGATATAATGGTAACTAGGTATCGGTTCCTGTTTCCATAGCTACTAACGTTATAAAGTGACCAGAACATAACCCTTTTGCTGATTGGATCATTTTACTTGTTGGGCCACCTTGTTTATCAATTTGATTTTGGGCCGTGACCCAGCTACGGTTTCTGTTGGACCATTTTCTTTCTTGGGCCAAAGCAAGAACCCACTTGTTACTCATTTGAAGAGAATACAGTTATGTTTAAGATGAGTTAACGATGAATGATATTGATATTAATTAAGATAATTAAGATAATGGTGATGGCGAGATGAAAACTAGATGATATCATATCATGATTATGATGATAGATGTAGTTATGAGCAGGATAGTTTAAACGATGATGATGATGATGTTGTTTGATTCATATGATGGCGATGATCTTATAAGGTTGATAATGATGATGGTGTAACGAGTTTGTTTATGTTGATGATGATTGAATCACGATGATGTTTTGATGATGATAGTTCCATGATATGATAATGATGATTAACGAATACATGATGATGTTAAAAGTTATGATATCGCGATGATATTGAAATGATGATGACGAGTAGAAGATGATGATGAACGTACGTGATTATGATTCATGATTATATGATGAGTGTGTAAATGGTTTTGATGATGATCGTATGATTATGGTTAATGATGATGTTAAGATGATATATGTATGATGATCATGAGTACGTAGAGATGAGATGATTATGAAGACAATGATAACGAATAACGATAATAATAAATATGGTTAAGGATGTTATCGGGTTAGCGGGAGGTCGCGGGTTCAAACTCGGACTTGGGCATTCTTTTAAGGACTACTTCTTTGAGGTAGTTTACTTATTACTCATTATTATTATTATTCATTATTGTTGTTATTAAGTAATTATTATTATTATAAATATTAGTAATAAGATTATTAGTATAATTAATACTATTATCATTATTGTTATTACTAATATTATTATCATCATAAAAAAATATGTTTTTATCACTAATATCAGTATTAACTATCATTTATTATCATTACTATGATTAGACCTACAATTATGTTTATTATCATTATTATCATTATGTAAATAATACAAATTATTATTATTTTAAATAAATATTAGTATTAGTATCAGTTTATAAATATTAGCATTATTATTATTATTATTATCATATTTTTTTTTATATTATTATTATTATTATTATTATTTTTAACATTAATATTAATTTATCAAGTAACTATTAGTTATATAAAACTATACTTAATATATATAATATAACTATATTTTATTTATTTAAAGTACATAAAATGAATACATTTATGAAACATACAAGTTATTAATATAAAATGATATCACTAATATATATATATATATATATATATATATATATATATATATATATATATATATATATATATATATATATATATATATATATATATATATATATATATATATATATATATATAAATTTGTTTGATTTCAATTATATGTGTTAATATATATATATATATATATATATATATATATATATATATATATATATATATATATATATATATGTTCGTGAATCCGAGGTCAACCCTGCACTTGTTCAGTGCCATCGTATGCATATTTTTACTACAAAATATCGTATAGTGAGTTTCATTACTCCCTTTTTAAATGCTTTTGCAATATATATTTTTGGGACTGAGAATACATGCACTTTTTTTAAATGTTTTACGAAATAGACACAAGTAATCGAAACTACATTATATGGTTGAATGATCGAAGCCAAATATGCCCCTTTTGCTTGGTAGCCTAAGAATTAGTAAACCAGTCTACTAATTGACGCGAATCCTAAAGATAGATCTATTGGGCCTAACAAACCCCTTCCGTTGTAGCGGATGCTTTAGTTCTTCGATGTTGTTTTATCATGTCCGATGGATGTCCCGGAATGATAGGGGATATTCTTATATGCATCTTGTTAATGTCGATTACCAGGTGTTCAATCCATATGAATGAATATTTTTTGTCTCTATGCATGGGACGTATTTTTATGAGAAATGGAAATGAAAATCTTGTGGTCTATTTAAATGATTAAAATGATTATTTATGATAATAATGAACTCACTAACCTTTTGGTTGACACTTGAAAGAATGTTTATTCTCAGGTATGAAAGAAATCTTTCCCTGTGCATTTGCTAATATTAGAGATATTACTTGGAGTCATTCATGACATATTTCAAAAGTCGTTGCATTCGAGTCATTGAGTTCATCAAGATTATTATTAAGTCAATTATAGTTGGATATATTATGAAATGGTATGCATGCTGTCAACTTTCGATGTAATGAAAGTTTGTCTTTCAAAAACGAATGCAATGTTTGTAAAATGTATCATATAGAGGTCAAGTAACTCGCAATGTAACCAATTGTAATGTATTCGTCCAGATGGATTAGGACGAGTCCTTTCAATAGCCACGTGAATAAGCGGAAAGGGTGATCCATAAATTAAACTTCTAACCCGACAAGGTTTCAGCATAACAATATGATAAGTCTCAGATAAAATATTCAACATAGGATACACAATTGTAACAGATAGATAATCATGCAAAGTGAAAGCAACTCAAGATAATAACTTTATTAAATTAAGGAAAGTGTTCACCATTTACAGACGAGATTTGGACCATTACAAGTGCTGACAACCTCTAGACCGCTCCTATTAAAATCTTCGGCGTTCGCCTCCGGGTACTTAATTTCTCGCTCGGAGGTGAGAAGGCCTTGAAAGCTCTAGTGGGAGAAAGTGTATTGTAGTGAGAGAGTGAAGAGAGGTGTGTGGAAATTGGATGATAAAAAGCCCTTTAAATAGACTAGGAAATTGCCAGAATACGGCTGGCAGGCCGTATGGTGGCCCGTATTTGGCAGCCCGTTTGATTGGCAGCCCATTTCTTGGGGGCGTTTGCTGGGCCGTTTGGCAGGTCGTACACCATACTGGCAGGCCGTATGGCAGCCCGTATGGCAGGCCATTTCTGGTGCTGGTCAGGCTTTGATTTACTGGATCGTAACTTGATTTCTTGTCTTTCACCATTTTCGCTCTAGAATCTTCGTTTTAGCTCAGTTTCTCTTGGTTCTTTTTGCATCATCTTCGTAATTACTTTATCTAAAAATTCAACCAAAAAAGTGATTATTTTGCCAAAAATTTTTTTTAACTTTATGCTTTTGGGACTAAATATCGGGGGTAAAAACATGACTTTTTAGCCGATATCAAATATCTCACACTTAGACTTTGCTTGTCCTCAAGCAAACTTCTGAACTTAAAACAGCGAGGACTTTAATTCGCATTGATCAAGTTGTTTTTGTTTTGCAAGACGGAAGAGCGAAAACTTAGTTTTTATTCTTTTTGCTATTCTTGAATCTTTTTCCGCAAGCATGAGAGGAGGTTACATAACTGAGGCTATCTCACTCAGGTCACTCATTTCACTTAAGTGTTTAGGGTGTCCTATAGTTCTAAGAAATGAAGTCACTCTTAGCCAGTCATGCTTACATTCTTCGTCATAGGCTTGATCAACACTCAAATCTCCATCACTTATTTGCGGGAATTTTCGGTTATCGACTCAGCTTAAATTGTGAAGAGATGGGGATTTGGAAATTTCTAGAGTGCGAAGGGTTTTGATAGATAGGAGTTTCTTTTGGAAAGATCGATTTTAATAATCCTTTCAGCTTTTTGTCCGGAATTTCTTGGTGAGCATCCTTCTTTTTGACTGCCAGGAGTTTCTTTCCTCGAATCTTTTCTGGTTCTGCTCCTTTTCTCAGAACCTTTATTCATAGAGACTTTGCTTTTTTTTTTTAAAAGCATCTTTTGCTTTTTCTTCGAGGTCTCCTTTTGGAAATCTTCTTTGATAATTTGCTTGGATGCTCGCATTTTTTTTTCGTGCGACTTTCTAGAGGGTTTTCCCGAAAAAGAATGATTTAGTCGGGATTTATTTATTTATGAAGCGGATAGAGTAAATAAGAAAAGGTGAATGGATTTGTGGAGTGAAAATTGAAATGGAGGTGTGTAGCGGAGGTTGTTTTTGTCTTCACGAATAGCTGAGGTTTTAACTTAGTCATCCTCGTCAAAATGTGTGATTCCGAAATGTAGATCAAGAGCAAGTTCTGATTCTGAGATGTTAACATCGGCGCACTCAACAGAAATATAGTGAAGCACTAAAAATGAGTGCTTATAAAGCCTTATTTGGGGTAGCCTCACAACAATTATAGCAGGTCGAATTGCGCCTTTCGTTATGCAATGCTCTATTGGAAAATTGATTTTGATTTTCGCAAAAAGTTTTCAACCTTGTTTTACCCCTTTTTGTCTATTTTGTAGCAAAAACTTTTTGATCTTTTATAGAATTTTATCATCCTTAGTGTTTTATAATTCGGAAAGTTTTAAATTTTGTGAAAGACTTGAGGATTTTACAAGAATCATTATTTGCTATCCCACACTTTAAAATAACATTGTCCTCAATGTTAAGGATACGGAGTATCCCACACTTTAGGTTTTAAAAGAGGCGTTGTGTCATTAAAAGTTTATGTTGGTGGGGTTGCCAATCACATACTTAGTTTTTAAAGTGGTATAGTATTTTGCGTATATTCTATTGAAAAGGTGATGAAGACGTAGTACTCCCCTATGGTTTCAGGACGTGTAGTCGGATGGCGCGCTGATTATGGATTCTTCAATTCTTGTGTTGACGTCATCCTCGTTTAAAGCGTCCTTGCTCCAAGTTATGTTTCCATCTCGTATGGTCTCGATCGTCGTTTGTTTTGTGATGTTTTATTCATGCAATATTTATTCTAAAAGAAACCATACATACTAAAACATAAAGATAGTTATGCTCGGAACCGGGCGTACAAAAATAAGATAATGTAGCATAAGTGATAATATTAATGTTCCAAAATAAACATGGTTACGGCTGAGGTGGTGGGTACGGAGGAGAATAGATTACGCTGGTGCGGGGCCTGGCTGGGTTTCTCAATCTAGACTGACCCTCGCTGGTCATTTCCTCGTCCGTGGCAAACTGATTTGCCAACTCCTCTGTGTTCATACCAGAGGATATTCTAAGCTCTATTTCGTCCGATCACGCAATTAACCCAGTAAGTGATGATGTGCTCGTGTAAACTATCGACCCTGTCTACCAACCCATTCCTTCCTGTAAATCTCTGCCCCTACCCTACTGCTGGTTAACATCCACACCATCAATACCCTGTACAATCCCCACAGTCGTCTGTCGGTGCAATGCCTGATCCCATACCCTGAGCCTCAGTAGATGTGTTAACGTTAACGTGCATGGGGTCGGTGTTGAACAGGGTGTCGACAAAACTCCCAACCCCGGTGTTCTGTGGAGGTGGCGGTGGAGGTGTAGACTTGATAACTGTACGCTGCGTGTAGTGATGTGTAGGTGGAGGTCCTGAAAACTGGTGGCTTGGGCCTGCTCCCCTGGGATCATGGTGGGATTCTAGTATTGGGTACTCATGACGGTATGGCGGAACGTGGAGCTGTCTGCCTATGTAGTGAGCAAAATGATCCAAATTCTTCAGAATCGCATGTTGGGTAAACCAACTCTCGTGCTCGGGTAGATCCCCCATGTGGTACTGGTATGGCGGATACCGTGGTCGATCACCCTCCCTAACCGATGAGTGCCGCCGGCTGTCAGTGGGCCGTCCATGTGCTGTGGGATCATCCTCATCCCTTGGTTCCTGAGAACCTAACCGCCTACTACTATCCTGTGTCCTCGTATTAGGTCTGAATCCCTGTACTCTCACCCGTGGCACTGTCCGATCTTCAGAACCAGGTATTTCTGGGTTTGCATGAATGATTAACTGCTCACCCTCAACGCGAATGTAATTCCAGTAGCTCAACAGTTTAAACCCTATTTCCTCTGACATGGCCCCGGTCCTATAGTTAAACCGTTCTACACTTCTCAAAACACGCATTCAGCGAAGCAGCTTAGTAACAATGCCGCCTAAAACCGGCACAACCGTTCTTGCTGAATTCTTCTCATTAGTGAGAGCCTGAGCCAGGAGATGTGCTACCTGCATATTTTGGTTATGTATCATGGCGTGCATCAGGTGCATGTCGCCAATCGTAACAGCACCACCATATTTTGCGTTAGGGTGGAGGGTTTTGGTGATTAGGTGGTAGAGGATTCGGTGTACGGGGTTGGTGAATTTGGATGCCTTTTTACCCGATTGCCATGGTCCATTATCAGTGGTGTACTCTTGCCAAAAAGCTTGGTGATTTATGCTATTCAAGGTGGTGTATCCCCTCTTGAATATCGACCGGGTGAGCTGCGATGATTTATACAACTCCAAGTGTTTTGTAAACCGTGCGAAAGTCAGGTGATATGTGTGGTTTTGGTGTCAGAAATGTATACACTCCTGTTCATTATAATCTTCCTGATCAACATCTGAATCGAAACTTCAGGTAGCCATAAATTCTGCTTATGGCTCATTGTATGTCATCTCATTTAACTCAAACAAATGTTGCCATGCCCGGTGTGTTCTACCCTCAGCTTGAAAGGTCAAGATTGCTCTGAGCCCATCGGCCCATCCACATTGTTCCAAGATCGTCCAATTGATATATTTGTTACCCGCTTTAGGCCGGTTGATCCAAACTCTCATAAACGGCTCATTATCAGCCGGGTTTTCTTGCCCACGAAGATAAAGGGGCAACTCATACTCATTTGGTAAACGATTAGCCATCCGCAAAAATCAAGTAACATAGGTTATGTTCCAAAAATTAAGACTTATAATCCAAAAATGCATATATTTTTCGGAAATATTTTTCGAAATGAGGACTTTAAAAATGGCATTTTCCAAAATCCTATTATAGTCAAATATAGTCCAAATTACCACAAACAACATTTAAACGAACTATAAACTTACTTTTAAACAAAATTCAAAGTGTACCCGTGATTACAATAAATATTGCTAAAAAATAATAATTATAGCAAGTTAGTCGTAATAAGCAATTTTGAACCAAATGTGATGATTTTTAAGCATACGATGATTCTAATGACCATTTTTGATTACCTTAAATATTTTTAATCACCAAACTCGAGCTATAACATCCTAAAGTCAAAGATTAAAGCCGTTTGACCGAAAAATATTCATTTTGTTCAAAACGTACAAAATAAGGAAAATCAAAGAGTAAGCTACATTTTCATTAGCAAATCTATGATATCCTCATTTGAACTAGTTTTAAGGCAATCCTAAGTTTCAAAAACATTTTAACTATAGGAAAAACCGTAGTCCTAATTACGTGTAGTTTGACCAAAATATCAAAATTAAGCAAACAAGCCCACTTTGTTCCAAAATCAGTTTCTAAACATTCCTAATGAATCACTAAGCCTAACTAAGCTAGCAAATCATCAAATTTCCAAAAATTTCACCATATTCTACCCTAAAACCTCAACTAGTGAATTGAGAGCCAAAAACTATCCAAAATGCCTCAATCAAGCCTAAAAACTGACACAAAGTAATCACATTATCTATCTAAACATAAAGGAATCCAAAATTGGGTCACAAGCAAAGTTTTTCTAAAAAGTCAAAAATTTGACTCTAGGAGAGAATTCGAATTTTAACCAAGAAAGAGTACCTTTTATGCCAAATTGATGATGGAATCGAGTTTAGAAGGCTAGAGAGAACAAGATTTGAGCTTTGAATCGTCGATTTTGGTTGAGTTTTGAGGTTGTGATGGTGGTGCTTGGGCCGTCGGTCGAGAGAGAGCAGGGAGGAGGACACGAAAAAAAAATAAAAGGGAAAGAGAAGAAAAAAGGAAAGAAAAAGGAAAAAGAAAGTGGCCCATGTGGCTCGCGGGCTTATTTCTCCGACCCGACTTGCACAATTTTTAATTTTTTAAGATTTTAAAATTTTAAAGGGTTTTAAGAAAAGATAAATAAAATTTTATCTCGGATTTTCATCCGGTTATTTTTATATAACTAACTAAAATAAGTAGAGAAAAGACAAATAAACGGAGTAAAATGAAAATATTTTATTTTTATTAAAAATACAAATTACACAGGTTCTACAACTAAATTCCAGAAATGACGTGGAAAGAAAGACAAATTTAAAGCTTCTTTGACCATCCAGAGTAAATCAGCGGAGTGTACTGAAAATATTTCGAAATCACTTAACATATTGCACTCTCGCTTTTGTAGATCTTCGATATCGTCCATAAGTTTAACCAAAGCCCTTTTAACTTTCTTAGTGTTCGAAATTCCATCCCTTGGCCCAGTATCTCTATAATTAAGTTCGAAAAGAAGTTTTGACACCGTGTCTTGAAATAAAAGATTTTCCGCGCAGTCAGGATCACCGATAGTAAATTTAAAGTTTGTAGATATTTCCTAAATGATCTTCCCTTGCGGAGTTGTAAATGGAAATTTTGACATAGTGAGAATTTGCATGAGTTCTGAATATATTTCCTTTCTTTTTGAGAAGAAATTCTGATGTATTCTTTCCTCGGTAGAATCCGAAAAAGCTTCAATTAATCTTTTGTTGAGAAATGAGGCTGGATCAAAGTAAAAGAAATCTCGGTTTCCATATTTTGAAAAAGGGTTAGGTTGTTTGCTTTCAATCCAAAATTCTAATTCAGAGATCATTGCTGAGACCAAACGGTGTATGTGAATTAGAGAAACTTCCTTATTGGTGAAGTGAGGGAGAAAACTGACGAATGACTCTAAATCAAATTTGAAATTAATTATTGCATCCCGATACTTGATGAAAAGGTCATCCCCACATTCTTTTAACAATTTGTGAAGAGAACGAGTCTAAGAACGCAACTCTTTTAACAGATTGATTTGGAATGTTGAAAACGGGAAGTTTGATAAATAGAGGTGCCTAATCAATTCTCTATAGACGTCTAACCTTCTGCTAGGATTTAACAGATTTCCAATAAACGGAGCTTTTGTTTTATCAGGGTTTCGTATCTCTTTAGGATTAAATTCGAACAAGTCTAGATAATAGAAAATAGTTGGATATTCTTCCCGTAGTTCATCTTCCATAATCAGGAGTTTGTTAAGACTGAGCCTCCCTTTTGGATCGTGAAGAGGGTCGAATCCTGGTTCATTTGAGTAAAACTTATCCAAAAGCAATGAATCTCTAAGTCAGATGAAATTATCCGGCTTCTTGGACTACAAGGATCAAGAACTAAGTCTTGATGAGACTCATCAGGGTTTAGATTTGTTTTAGGTTTATAAAGAAAAACTTCACCGGTTTTCGAAGTTGTGGGAGAGCAACTGCCATTCGCACTTTCTTCGTAGTCGTTAAGTTTGAACTGGAAACTACAGAAATTAAAACCATAATTAATATTTTGTTTTTTTATAATTTGAAAAGGGTTTACTATAATGGCGACTTTAAATCCTATACCGACAAACTCGCTACTTGTTAAGCATTTGTGATTCTTGTCGATTTATCTTTGAAGCAAGTGGCCAGGCAGACAACGGAGAGGCAGGATCCTTTTGGTTCCAATGTAATTGGAGACTGTTCGGAAAATCCAACAACCAAGTCCGTGTATAATTGTCTTTCTTAGACACCACTCAAGAATCTCAGATATCTTGATAGAATCAATGGTTACCTTAACAGACAGAAAATAAGATCCCCGGCAGCGGCGCCAAAAACTTACCTCCCCTGTGATATGGCCGAAACGGGCGGCTTTATCTGCGCGGTGTCGTTAGGCTGCGACGCGTCAGAGTCAACTACCACGGGGGTGAGTAATGGTTTTATTATTTATATTTGGCTGGGGTTCCTAGCTATAACTCACCTACTTGTCTTCCTTTTAACTAGTAAGTGGTAAATATAACTCAGGTACGTATTTTTGTATGTTTGCTCAGTAATGTGGGACAAAAGTGCCTATATAGTTAACCCTAGTGACAAGAGGTGATAGGTTAAGATTAACTAAATAGAATAGTTGAAATGTCCCGTTCTTATTGATTAAAAAACGTTCCATATTAATTGATTTCGTTGCGAGGTTTTGACCTCTATATGAGACATTTTTCAAAGACTGCATTCATTTTAAAACAAACCATAACCTTTATTTCATCAATAAAGGTTTAAAAAGCTTTACGTAGATTATCAAATAATGATAATCTAAAATATCCTGTTTACACACGACCATTACATAATGGTTTACAATACAAATATGTTACAACAAAATAAGTTTCTTGAATGCAGTTTTTACACAATATCATACAAACATGGACTCCAAATCTCGTCCTTATTTAAGTATGCGACAGCGGAAGCTCTTAATAATCACCTGAGAATAAACATGCTTAAAACGTCAACAAAAATGTTGGTGAGTTATAGGTTTAACCTATATATATCAAATCATAATAATAAACCACAAGATTTCATATTTCAATACACATCCCATACATAGAGATAAAAGTCATTCATATGGTGAACACCTGGTAACCGACATTAACAAGATGCATATATAAGAATATCCCCATCATTCCGGGACACCCTTCGGATATGATATAAATTTCGAAGTACTAAAGCATCCGGTACTTTGGATGGGGCTTGTTGGGCCCGATAGATCTATCTTTAGGATTCGCGTCAATTAGGGTGTCTGTTCCCTAATTCTTAGATTACCAGACTTAATAAAAAGGGGCATATTCGATTTCGATAATTCAACCATAGAATGTAGTTTCACGTACTTGTGTCTATTTTGTAAATCATTTATAAAACCTGCATGTATTCTCATCCCAAAAATATTAGATTTTAAAAGTGGGACTATAACTCACTTTCACAGATTTTTACTTCGTCGGGAAGTAAGACTTGGCCACTGGTTGATTCACGAACCTATAACAATATATACATATATATCAAAGTATGTTCAAAATATATTTACAACACTTTTAATATATTTTGATGTTTTAAGTTTATTAAGTCAGCTGTCCTCGTTAGTAACCTACAACTAGTTGTCCACAGTTAGATGTACAGAAATAAATCGATAAATATTATCTTGAATCAATCCACGACCCAGTGTATACGTATCTCAGTATTGATCACAACTCAAACTATATATATTTTGGAATCAACCTCAACCCTGTATAGCTAACTCCAACATTCATATATAGAGTGTCTATGGTTGTTCCGAAATATATATAGATGTGTCGACATGATAGGTTGAAACATTGTATACGTGTCTATGGTATCTCAAGATTACATAATATACAATACAAGTTGATTAAGTTATGGTTGGAATAGATTTGTTACCAATTTTCACGTAGCTAAAATGAGAAAAATTATCCAATCTTGTTTTACCCATAACTTCTTCATTTTAAATCCGTTTTGGGTGAATCAAATTGCTATGGTTTCATATTGAACTCTATTTTATGAATCTAAACAGAAAAAGTATAGGTTTATAGTCGGAAAAATAAGTTACAAGTCGTTTTTGTAAAGGTAGTCATTTCAATCGAAAGAACGACGTCTAGATGACCATTTTAGAAAACATACTTCCACTTTGAGTTTAACCATAATTTTTGGATATAGTTTCATGTTCATAATAAAAATCATTTTCTCAGAATAACAACTTTTAAATCAAAGTTTATCATAGTTTTTAATTAACTAACCCAAAACAGCCCGCGGTGTTACTACGACGGCGTAAATCCAGTTTTACGGTGTTTTTCGTGTTTCCAGGTTTTAAATCATTAATTTAGCATATCATATAGATATATAACATGTGTTTAGTTGATTTTAAAAGTCAAGTTAGAAGGATTAACTTTTGTTTGCGAACAAGTTTAGAATTAACTAAACTATGTTCTAGTGATTACAAGTTTAAACCTTCGAATAAGATAGCTTTATATGTATGAATCGAATGATGTTATGAACATCATTACTACCTTAAGTTCCTTGGATAAACCTACTAGAAAAGAGAAAAATGGATCTAGCTTCAACGGATCCTTGGATGGCTCGAAGTTCTTGAAGCAGAATCATGACACGAAAACAAGTTCAAGTAAGATCATCACTTGAAATAAGATTGTTATAGTTATAGAAATTGAACCAAAGTTTGAATATGATTATTACCTTGTATTAGAATGATAACCTACTATAAGAAACAAAGATTTCTTGAGGTTGGATGATGTAACAGACTCGTCCCACATCGGTGGGAGAGGAAAACAAAGCACTCCTTATAAGGGTGTGGATACCTCTTCTGGTATGACGCGTTTTGAGGGTGTTTACCCGAGAAGCAAATCCGTGAGGTTGAAGTGCGATCCGGGGTTGTACTCGTGCGCGGGTAGCCCGTCGGTGATCGGCTTGTGTCCAAAGCGGACAATATCATACTACGGGCTGATGGTGATGTTACTTATGGTATCAGAGCTGGGGCCCGCATCGATGTGCACTGCGGGGACGCAGTGTCCCGAAGGGGGGGAGAGTTGTAACAGACTCGTCCCACATCGGTGGGAGAGGAAAACAAAGCACTCCTTATAAGGGTGTGGATACCTCTTCTGGTATGACGCGTTTTGAGGGTGTTTACCCGAGAAGCAAATCCGTGAGGTTGAAGTGCGATCCGGGGTTGTACTCGTGCGCGGGTAGCCCGTCGGTGATCGGCTTGTGTCCAAAGCGGACAATATCATACTACGGGCTGATGGTGATGTTACTTATGGTATCAGAGCTGGGGCCCGCATCGATGTGCACTGCGGGGACGCAGTGTCCCGAAGGGGGGGAGAGTTGTAACAGACTCGTCCCACATCGGTGGGAGAGGAAAACAAAGCACTCCTTATAAGGGTGTGGATACCTCTTCTGGTATGACGCGTTTTGAGGGTGTTTACCCGAGAAGCAAATCCGTGAGGTTGAAGTGCGATCCGGGGTTGTACTCGTGCGCGGGTAGCCCGTCGGTGATCGGCTTGTGTCCAAAGCGGACAATATCATACTACGGGCTGATGGTGATGTTACTTAGCGATCCGGGGCAAGTTGGCCTGTCGGTGATCGGCTTGTGGCCCAGAGCGGACAGTATCATACCAGTTGTGCTGCGCACTCTGTGATGACGCGTTTTGAGGGTGTTTACCCGAGAAGCAAATCCGTGAGGTAGAAGTGCGATCCGGGGTTGTACTCGTGCGCGGGTAGCCCGTCGGTGATCAGCTTGTGTCCAAAGCGGACAATATCATACTACGGGCTGATGGTGATGTTACTTATGGTATCAGAGCTGGGGCCCGCATCGATGTGCACTGCGGGGACGCAGTGTCCCGAAGGGGGGGAGAGTTGTAACAGACTCGTCCCACATCGGTGGGAGAGGAAAACAAAGCACTCCTTATAAGGGTGTGGATACCTCTTCTGGTAGGAAAACAAAGCACTCCTTATAAGGGTGTGGATACCTCTTCTGGTATGACGCGTTTTGAGGGTGTTTACCCGAGAAGCAAATCCGTGAGGTTGAAGTGCGATCCGGGGTTGTACTCGTGCGCGGGTAGCCCGTCGGTGATCGGCTTGTGTCCAAAGCGGACAATATCATACTACGGGCTGATGGTGATGTTACTTATGGTATCAGAGCTGGGGCCCGCATCGATGTGCACTGCGGGGACGCAGTGTCCCGAAGGGGGGGAGAGTTGTAACAGACTCGTCCCACATCGGTGGGAGAGGAAAACAAAGCACTCCTTATAAGGGTGTGGATACCTCTTCTGGTATGACGCGTTTTGAGGGTGTTTACCCGAGAAGCAAATCCGTGAGGTTGAAGTGCGATCCGGGGTTGTACTCGTGCGCGGGTAGCCCGTCGGTGATCGGCTTGTGTCCAAAGCGGACAATATCATACTACGGGCTGATGGTGATGTTACTTATGGTATCAGAGCTGGGGCCCGCATCGATGTGCACTGCGGGGACGCAGTGTCCCGAAGGGGGGGAGAGTTGTAACAGACTCGTCCCACATCGGTGGGAGAGGAAAACAAAGCACTCCTTATAAGGGTGTGGATACCTCTTCTGGTATGACGCGTTTTGAGGGTGTTTACCCGAGAAGCAAATCCGTGAGGTTGAAGTGCGATCCGGGGTTGTACTCGTGCGCGGGTAGCCCGTCGGTGATCGGCTTGTGTCCAAAGCGGACAATATCATACTACGGGCTGATGGTGATGTTACTGATGATCACCTTACAAGATTGGAAGTGAGCTAGCAAACTTGAAAGTATTCTTGATTTTATGTAACTAGAACTTGTAAAATATATGAAGAACACTTAGAACTTGAAGATAGAACTTGAGAGAGATCAATTAGATGAAGAAAATTGAAGAATGAAAGTGTTTGTAGGTGTTTTTGGTCGTTGGTGTATGGATTAGATATAAAGGATATGTAATTTTGTTTTCATGTAAATAAGTCATGAATGATTACTCATATTTTTGTAATTTTATGAGATATTTCATGCTAGTTGCCAAATGATGGTTCCCACATGTGTTAGGTGACTCACATGGGCTGCTAAGAGCTGATCATTGGAGTGTATATACCAATAGTACATACATCTAAAAGCCGTGTATTGTACGAGTACGAATACGGGTGCATACGAGTAGAATTGTTGATAAAACTGAACGAGGATGTAATTGTAAGCATTTTTGTTAAGTAGAAGTATTTTGATAAGTGTCTTGAAGTCTTTCAAAAGTGTATGAATACATATTAAAACACTACATGTATATACATTTTAACTGAGTCGTTAAGTCATCGTTAGTCGTTACATGTAAATGTTGTTTTGAAACCTTTAGGTTAACGATCTTGTTGAATGTTGTTAACCCATTGTTTATTATAACAAATGAGATGTTAAATTGTTATATTATCATGATATTATGATATATAATATATCTCAATATGATGTATATACAGTTAAATGTCGTTACAACGATAATCGTTACATATATGTCTCGTTTCGAAATCATTAAGTTAGTAGTCTTATTTTTACATATGTATTTCATTGTTAATACACTTAATAATATATTTACTTATCATTTAACATAATTAACCAAGTGTATCAATATCTTAATATGATTCATATGTACCTAGTAAGACGTTGTTATAACGATAATCGTTATATATATCGTTTTCGAGTTTCTTAAATTAATAGTCTCATTTTTATGTATATAACTCATTGTTAAAATACCTAATGAGATACATACTTATAATAAAAACATGTTAACTATATATATAACCATATATATGTCATCGTATAGTTTTTACAAGTTTTAACGTTCGTGAATCACCGGTCAACTTGGGTGGTCAATTGTCTATATGAAACATATTTCAATTAATCAAGTCTTAACAAGTTTGATTGCTTAACATGTTGGAAACATTTAATCATGTAAATATCAATCTCAATTAATATATATAAACATGGAAAAGTTCGGGTCACTACAGTACCTACCCGTTAAATAAATTTCGTCCCGAAATTTTAAGCTGTTGAAGGTGTTGACGAATCTTCTGGAAATAGATGCGGGTATTTCTTCTTCATCTGATCTTCACGCTCCCAGGTGAACTCGGGTCCTCTACGAGCATTCCATCGAACCTTAACAATTGGTATCTTGTTTTACTTAAGTCTTTTAACCTCACGATCCATTATTTCGACGGGTTCTTCGATGAATTGAAGTTTTTCGTTGATTTGGATTTCATCTAACGGAATAGTGAGATCTTCTTTAGCAAAACATTTCTTCAAATTCGAGACGTGGAAAGTGTTATGTACAGCCGTGAGTTGTTGAGGTAACTCAAGTCGGTAAGCTACTGGTCCGACACGATCAATAATCTTGAATGGTCCAATATACCTTGGATTTAATTTCCCTCGTTTACCAAATCGAACAACGCCTTTCCAAGGTGCAACTTTAAGCATGACCATCTCTCCAATTTCAAATTCTATATCTTTTCTTTTAATGTCAGCGTAGCTCTTTTGTCGACTTTGGGCGGTTTTCAACCATTGTTGAATTTGGATGATCTTCTCGGTAGTTTCTTGTATAATCTCCGGACCCGTAATCTGTCTATCCCCCACTTCACTCCAACAAATCGGAGACCTGCACTTTCTACCATAAAGTGCTTCAAACGACGCCATCTCAATGCTTGAATGGTAGCTGTTGTTGTAGTAAAATTCTGCTAACGGTAGATGTCGATCCCAACTGTTTCCGAAATCAATAACACATGCTCGTAGCATGTCTTCAAGCGTTTGTATCGTCCTTTCGCTCTGCCCATCAGTTTGTGGATGATAGGCAGTACTCATGTCTAGACGAGTTCCTAATGCTTGCTGTAATGTCTGCCAGAATCTTGAAATAAATCTGCCATCCCTATCAGAGATAATAGAGATTGGTATTCCATGTCTGGATACGACTTCCTTCAAATACAGTCGTGCTAACTTCTCCATCTTGTCATCTTCTCTTATTGGCAGGAAGTGTGCTGATTTGGTGAGACGATCAACTATTACCCAAATAGTATCAAAACCACTTGCAGTCCTTGGCAATTTAGTGATGAAATCCATGGTAATGTTTTCCCATTTCCATTCTGGGATTTCGGGTTGTTGAAGTAGACCTGATGGTTTCTGATGCTCAGCTTTGACCTTAGAACACGTCAAACATTCTCCTACATATTTAGCAACATCGGCTTTCATACCCGGCCACCAAAAATATTTCCTGAGATCCTTGTACATCTTCCCCGTTCCAGGATGTATTGAGTATCTGGTTTTATGAGCTTCTCTAAGTACCATTTCTCTCATATCTCCAAATTTTGGTACCCAAATCCTTTCAGCCCTATACCGGGTTCCGTCTTCCCGAATATTAAGATGCTTCTCCGATCCTTTGGGTATTTCATCCTTTAAATTTCCCTCTTTTAAAACTCCTTGTTGCGCCTCCTTTATTTGAGTAGTAAGGTTATTATGAATCATTATATTCATAGATTTTACTCGAATGGGTTCTCTGTCCTTCCTGCTCAAGGCATCGGCTACCACATTTGCCTTCCCCGGGTGGTAACGAATCTCAAAGTCGTAATCATTCAACAATTCAATCCACCTACGCTGCCTCATATTCAGTTGTTTCTGATTAAATATGTGTTGAAGACTTTTGTGGTCGGTATATATAATAATTTTGACCCCATATAAGTAGTGCCTCCAAGTCTTTAATGCAAAAACAACCGCGCCTAATTCCAAATCATGCGTCGTATAATTTTGTTCGTGAATCTTCAATTGTCTAGACGCATAAGCAATCACCTTCGTTCGTTGCATTAATACACAACCAAGACCTTGCTTTGATGCGTCACAATAAATCACAAAATCATCATTCCCTTCAGGCAATGACAATATAGGTGCCGTAGTTAGCTTTTTCTTCAATAACTGAAACGCTTTCTCTTGTTCATCATTCCATTCAAATTTCTTCCCTTTATGCGTTAATGCAGTCAAGGGTTTTGCTATTCTGGAAAAGTCTTGGATGAACCTTCTGTAGTAACCAGCTAGTCCTAAAAACTGGCGTATGTGTTTCGGAGTTTTCGGGGTTTCCCACTTTTCAACAGTTTCTATCTTTGCCGGATCCACCTTAATACCTTCTTTGTTCACTATGTGACCGAGGAATTGAACTTCTTCCAACCAAAATGCACACTTTGAGAACTTAGCGTACAATTCTTCTTTCCTCAATACTTCTAACACCTTTCTCAAATGTTCACCGTGTTCTTGGTCATTCTTTGAGTAAATAAGTATGTCATCAATGAAAACAATGACAAACTTGTCAAGGTATGGTCCACACACTCGGTTCATAAGGTCCATGAACACAGCTGGTGCATTAGTTAAACCAAACGGCATGACCATAAACTCGTAATGACCGTAACGTGTTCTGAAAGCAGTCTTTGGAATATCATCTTCTTTCACCCGCATTTGATGGTACCCGGAACGTAAGTCAATCTTTGAATAAACAGACGAGCCTTGTAGTTGATCAAATAAGTCATCGATTCTCGGTAGTGGGTAGCGGTTCTTGATGGTAAGTTTGTTCAACTCTCGGTAGTCGATACACAACCTGAATGTACCATCTTTCTTCTTGACAAACAAAACAGGAGCTCCCCACGGTGATGTGCTTGGTCGAATGAAACCATGCTCTAAAAGTTCTTGTAATTGGCTTTGCAGTTCTTTCATCTCGCTGGGTGCGAGTCTGTAAGGAGCACGAGCTATTGGTGCAGCTCCTGGTACAAGATCTATTTGAAATTCAACGGATCGATGTTGGGGTAATCCCGGTAATTCTTTCGGAAATACATCGGGAAATTCTTTTGCAATGGGAACATCATTGATGCTCTTTTCTTCAGTTTGTACTTTCTCGACGTGTGCTAGAACAGCATAGCAACCTTTTCTTATTAGTTTTTGTGCCTTCAAATTACTAATAAGATGTAGCTTCGTGTTGCCCTTTTCTCCGTACACCATTAAGGGTTTTCCTTTTTCTCGTATAATGCGAATTGCATTTTTGTAACAGACGATCTCTGCTTTCACTTCTTTCAACCAGTCCATACCGATTATCACATCAAAACTCCCTAACTCTACTGGTATCAAATCAATCTTAAATGTTTCGCTAACCAGTTTAATTTCTCGATTCCGACATATATTATCTGCTGAAATTAATTTACCATTTGCTAATTCGAGTAAAAATTTACTATCCAAAGGCGTCAATGGACAACTTAATTTAGCACAAAAATCTTTACTCATATAGCTTCTATCCGCACCCGAATCAAATAAAACGTAAGCAGATTTATTATCAATAAGAAACGTACCCGTAACAAGCTCCGGGTCTTCCTGTGCCTCTGCCGCATTAATATTGAAAACTCTTCCGCGGCCTTGTCCATTCGTGTTCTCCTGGTTCGGGCAATTTCTAATAATGTGGCCCGGTTTTCCACATTTATAACAAACTACATTGGCATAACTTGCTCCGACACTACTTGCTCTGCCATTACTCGTTCCGACACCATTTGTTCCTTTCGTTCTATTAACCCCTGGTCCGTAGACCTCACACTTCGCCGCGCTATGACCATTTCTTTTACACTTGTTGCAAAATTTGGTGCAGAACCCTGAGTGATACTTTTCACACCTTTGACATAGCTGCTTCTGATTGTTGTTGTTGTTGCGGTTATTATTGTTGTTGGGATGATTGTTGTAGTTGCTGTTGCTGTTGTTGTTGTTGTTGTTGTTGTTATTGTTGGGCCGTTTGTTGTAGTTACGATTGATGTTGCGATTGTTGGGATAATTGTTGCGATTATTGTTGTAATTGCTGTTGTTGTTGTATTGGTGATTCTTATCACCGTTTTCCTCCCACTTTCTTTTGACTTGCTTCACATTGGCCTCTTCAGCAGTCTGTTCTTTAATTCTTTCTTCAATCTGGTTCACTAGTTTGTGAGCCATTCTACATGCCTGTTGTATAGAGGCGGGCTCGTGTGAACTTATATCTTCTTGGATTCTTTCCGGTAATCCTTTCACAAATGCGTCGATCTTCTCTTCCTCATCTTCGAATGCTCCCGGACACAATAGGCACAATTCTGTGAATCGTCTTTCGTACGTGGTAATATCAAATCCTTGGGTTCGTAACTCTCTAAGTTCTGTCTTGAGCTTATTGACCTCGGTTCTGGGACGGTACTTCTCGTTCATCAAGTGCTTGAATGCTGACCACGGTAGTGCGTACGCATCGTCTTGTCCCACTTGCTCTAGATAGGTATTCCACCATGTTAACGCAGAACCTGTGAAGGTATGCGTAGCGTACTTCACTTTGTCCTCTTCAGTACACTTACTTATGGCAAACACCGATTCGACCTTCTCGGTCCACCGTTTCAATCCGATCGGTCCTTCGGTTCCATCAAATTCCAAAGGTTTGCAGGCAGTGAATTCTTTGTAGGTGCATCCTACACGATTTCCTGTACTGCTAGATCCAAGGTTATTGTTGGTATGTAGCGCAGCCTGTACTGCGGCTATGTTTGAAGCTAGAAAAGTACGGAATTCCTCTTCATTCATATTCACGGTGTGTCGAGTAGTCGGTGCCATTTCCTTCAAAATAGTCAAATGGAACAAGTTAATCATACAGAATATTAAGAGTAGTTAATAGTATTTCGTAGCATAATATGAACTCATTTATAAAAGCTTTTTCTTCATATTAGCGTTTTATAAGTTTAAATTCGGGTAGTACCTACCCGTTAAGTTCATACTTAGTAGCTAATATACAATTCAACTACTACAATTCTATATGAAAAACTGATTATAATAATATTTCGCGTTCAAACTTTTATACAATATTTTACAAACTTACAATACCGCTTATTTTACATAAAGCATGAAATATAGCACACAATAACTTTGATACAAGATAGTTGTGAAGATAATTCTAGCTAGTACACAAGTCGTTCAGCAAAGGCAATAAAGACACGTAATTCATACGTCCAGAAACAAGTCATGCATTCTGGTTTTACTAGGACTACTTCCCATCCTTGGTCTTGTGCAACATAACTGTTATGGCCGTTGATAAGACAGCGTGTTGTAACGTCGTCAAAGGGACGAGGGTTACGTAATGTCCAACAGTCCCGTAATAATCTAAAAACCTCATTTCTTACCCCAATTACCGACTCCGTCACTTGTGGAAACGTTTTGTTTAATAGTTGTAGCCCGATGTTCTTGTTCTCACTTTGGTGAGAAGCGAACATTACTAATCCGTAAGCATAACATGCTTCTTTATGTTGCATGTTAGCCGCTTTTTCTAAATCACGAAGTCCAATATTCGGATATATTGAGTCAAAATAATTTCTTAACCCGTTGCGTAAAATAGCATTTGGGTTCCCCGCAATATATGCGTCAAAGTAAACACATCGTAACTTATGGGTTTCCCAATGTGATATCCCCCATCTTTCAAATGAAAGTCTCTTATAAACCAAGACATTCTTGGAACGTTCTTCGAATGTCTTACAAACTGATCTCGCCTTAAATAGTTGTGCCGAGGAATTCTGGCCGACTCTAGACAAGATTTCATCAATCATGTCTCTGGGTAGGTCTCTTAAAATATTGGGTTGTCTATCCATTTTGTGTTTTTAAACTGTAAAATAGACAAGAGTTAGATTCATAAAAAAATACTTATTAATACAAGCAATTTTTACATATATCATAAAGCATAAGAACACTATATTACATATATTACACCACACGAATACAACTATCTTATTCCAACTCGCTCGTTTCTTCTTCTTCGGTTTTGGTTCGTTTTGCCAAGTTTCTAGGGATATATGATGTTCCCCTAATACGAGCCGTCGTTGTCCACATTGGTTTAGAAAAACCTGGTGGTTTAGAGGTTCCCGGGTCATTGTTACAACTTAAGAACTTCGGGGGTTGTCGATACATATAAAGTTCATCGGGGTTGGAATTAGATTTCTCTATTTTTATGCCCTTTCCCTTATTATTTTCTTTTGCCTTTTTAAATTCAGTTGGGGTAATTTCTATAACATCATTGGAATTCTCGTCGGAATCCGATTCATCGGAGAATTGGTAATCCTCCCAATATTTTGCTTCCTTGGCGGAAACACCATTGACCATAATTAACCTTGGTCGATTGGTTGAGGATTCTCTTTTACTTAACCGTTTTATTATTTCCCCCACCGGTTCCGATTCTTCTTCCGGTTCCGATTCTTCGCCCGGTTCCGATTCTTCTTCCGGTTCCGACTCTTCTTCCGGTTCCTCTTTGGGAACTTGTGAATCAGTCCACGAATCATCCCAATTTACATTTGACTCTTCATTATTATTAGGTGAGTCAATGGGACTTGTTCTAGAGGTAGACATCTATCACATAATATCAAACACGTTAAGAGATTAATATATCACATAATATTCATATGTTAAAAATATATAGTTTCCAACAAAAATGTTAAGCAATCATTTTTAAAGAAAACACGGTCGAAGTCCAGAATCACTAATGCATCCTAACAAACTCGATAAGACACACTAATGCAAATTTTCTGGTTCTCTAAGACCAACGCTCGGATACCAACTGAAATGTCCCGTTCTTATTGATTAAAAAACGTTCCATATTAATTGATTTCGTTGCGAGGTTTTGACCTCTATATGAGACATTTTTCAAAGACTGCATTCATTTTAAAACAAACCATAACCTTTATTTCATCAATAAAGGTTTAAAAAGCTTTACGTAGATTATCAAATAATGATAATCTAAAATATCCTGTTTACACACGACCATTACATAATGGTTTACAATACAAATATGTTACAACAAAATAAGTTTCTTGAATGCAGTTTTTACACAATATCATACAAACATGGACTCCAAATCTCGTCCTTATTTAAGTATGCGACAGCGGAAGCTCTTAATAATCACCTGAGAATAAACATGCTTAAAACGTCAACAAAAATGTTGGTGAGTTATAGGTTTAACCTATATATATCAAATCATAATAATAGACCACAAGATTTCATATTTCAATACACATCCCATACATAGAGATAAAAGTCATTCATATGGTGAACACCTGGTAACCGACATTAACAAGATGCATATATAAGAATATCCCCATCATTCCGGGACACCCTTCGGATATGATATAAATTTCGAAGTACTAAAGCATCCGGTACTTTGGATGGGGCTTGTTGGGCCCGATAGATCTATCTTTAGGATTCGCGTCAATTAGGGTGTCTGTTCCCTAATTCTTAGATTACCAGACTTAATAAAAAGGGGCATATTCGATTTCGATAATTCAACCATAGAATGTAGTTTCACGTACTTGTGTCTATTTTGTAAATCATTTATAAAACCTGCATGTATTCTCATCCCAAAAATATTAGATTTTAAAAGTGGGACTATAACTCACTTTCACAGATTTTTACTTCGTCGGGAAGTAAGACTTGGCCACTGGTTGATTCACGAACCTATAACAATATATACATATATATCAAAGTATGTTCAAAATATATTTATAACACTTTTAATATATTTTGATGTTTTAAGTTTATTAAGTCAGCTGTCCTCGTTAGTAACCTACAACTAGTTGTCCACAGTTAGATGTACAGAAATAAATCGATAAATATTATCTTGAATCAATCCATGACCCAGTGTATACGTATCTCAGTATTGATCACAACTCAAACTATATATATTTTGGAATCAACCTCAACCCTGTATAGCTAACTCCAACATTCACATATAGAGTGTCTATGGTTGTTCCGAAATATATATAGATGTGTCGACATGATAGGTCGAAATATTGTATACGTGTCTATGGTATCTCAAGATTACATAATATACAATACAAGTTGATTAAGTTATGGTTGGAATAGATTTGTTACCAATTTTCACGTAGCTAAAATGAGAAAAATTATCCAATCTTGTTTTACCCATAACTTCTTCATTTTAAATCCGTTTTGAGTGAATCAAATTGCTATGGTTTCATATTGAACTCTATTTTATGAATCTAAACAGAAAAAGTATAGGTTTATAGTCGGAAAAATAAGTTACAAGTCGTTTTTGTAAAGGTAGTCATTTCAGTCGAAAGAACGACGTCTAGATGACCATTTTAGAAAACATACTTCCACTTTGAGTTTAACCATAATTTTTGGATATAGTTTCATGTTCATAATAAAAATCATTTTCTCAGAATAACAACTTTTAAATCAAAGTTTATCATAGTTTTTAATTAACTAACCCAAAACAGCCCGCGGTGTTACTACGACAGCGTAAATCCGGTTTTACGGTGTTTTTCGTGTTTCCAGGTTTTAAATCATTAAGTTAGCATATCATATAGATATAGAACATGTGTTTAGTTGATTTTAAAAGTCAAGTTAGAAGGATTAACTTTTGTTTGCGAACAAGTTTAGAATTAACTAAACTATGTTCTAGTGATTACAAGTTTAAACCTTCGAATAAGATAGCTTTATATGTATGAATCGAATGATGTTATGAACATCATTACTACCTTAAGTTCCTTGGATAAACCTACTGGAAAAGTGAAAAATGGATCTAGCTTCAACGGATCCTTGGATGGCTCGAAGTTCTTGAAGCAGAATCATGACACGAAAACAAGTTCAAGTAAGATCATCACTTGAAATAAGATTGTTATAGTTATAGAAATTGAACCAAAGTTTGAATATGATTATTACCTTGTATTAGAATGATAACCTACTGTAAGAAACAAAGATTTCTTGAGGTTGGATGATCACCTTACAAGATTGGAAGTGAGCTAGCAAACTTGAAAGTATTCTTGATTTTATGTAACTAGAACTTGTAAAATATATGAAGAACACTTAGAACTTGAAGATAGAACTTGAGAGAGATCAATTAGATGAATAAAATTGAAGAATGAAAGTGTTTGTAGGTGTTTTTGGTCGTTGGTGTATGGATTAGATATAAAGGATATGTAATTTTGTTTTCATGTAAATAAGTCATGAATGATTACTCATATTTTTGTAATTTTATGAGATATTTCATGCTAGTTGCCAAATGATGGTTCCCACATGTGTTAGGTGACTCACATGGGCTGCTAAGAGCTGATCATTGGAGTGTATATACCAATAGTACATACATCTAAAAGCTATGTATTGTACGAGTACGAATACGGGTGCATACGAGTAGAATTGTTGATGAAACTGAACGAGGATGTAATTGTAAGCATTTTTGTTAAGTAGAAGTATTTTGATAAGTGTCTTGAAGTCTTTCAAAAGTGTATGAATACATATTAAAACACTACATGTATATACATTTTAACTGAGTCGTTAAGTCATCGTTAGTCGTTACATGTAAATGTTGTTTTGAAACCTTTAGGTTAACGATCTTGTTGAATGTTGTTAACCCATTGTTTATTATAACAAATGAGATGTTAAATTGTTATATTATCATGATATTATGATATATAATATATCTCAGTATGATGTATATACAGTTAAATGTCGTTACAACGATAATCGTTACATATATGTCTCGTTTCGAAATCATTAAGTTAGTAGTCTTATTTTTACATATGTATTTCATTGTTAATACACTTAATAATATATTTACTTATCATTTAACATAATTAACCAAGTGTATCAATATCTTAATATGATTCATATGTACCTAGTAACACGTTGTTATAATGATAATCGTTATATATATCGTTTTCGAGTTTCTTAAATTAATAGTCTCATTTTTATGTATATAACTCATTGTTAAAATACCTAATGAGATACATACTTATAATAAAAACATGTTAACTATATATATAACCATATATATGTCATCGTATAGTTTTTACAAGTTTTAACATTCGTGAATCACCGGTCAACTTGGGTGGTCAATTGTCTATATGAAACATATTTCAATTAATCAAGTCTTAACAAGTTTGATTGCTTAACATGTTGGAAACATTTAATCATGTAAATATCAATCTCAATTAATATATATAAACATGGAAAAGTTCGGGTCACTACAATAGTAATTTGACTATAAAAGTAAAGATAGATATGTATGAAGAATAGGATCCTGAAGGGGAATTATTGCAAGAGTTTAACTTCCTAGGATAAACACTAAACCTCAATCAACTGGGCTGTGAACCTAACTAATTTGTCACTAAGAGTTTATGCCTTGAAGATTCTGGATAAGACGGATATCCCTACTCCCAACGTTAACCTAAAGGGTTTAAACGACCTTATGGATAGAATCCTAGGTACATGAACAAAGTGGTATACCCAATAAATGAAGGTCTCAGCTTTTGTTAATCCTAGTTGGTCTAACTAAAGCAATATCCTACCACTTAATCACTATGCTATGCCTTAACATTAACAGATGTGCAATCTTAGATATTCTAAGGTACTGCTAACTGGGATAGGAGTCTCTCCTTTTGCAATCACTTATTCAACCCCAGATCATCTAACAATATTTCAAGAACATTGCTTCTGACATGAATCATGCTTTTGAGTAAGCTAGTGTTAACTGAACTCTCTATTGCTTACTCTATTCACAACCTAAATGGGCAGCTCTTCTGTGATGAATAAGTGGTTATTCGTACGTAGGTACTATATCCCTATTGTAACGTTAAGCACACATAACTACTTACCTTGTATCAGGGTGTTAAAGAGAAATTTCAAGGTTTTGCCATTTTGTATTGAAGATATGGATGGTAACGGTCAACCACTTCAAAATGAGGATAATCCATTTGGTCATGGTATTCCCAACAACCCACCACCAGTTAATCAAGAATAACAAGTTGATCCAAATGACACACCAATGTGGAACGCTAGGTTGGTTACACGTACGGTGGTGCCTCCGGCTATTACTAAACCGCCCATCGGGGCCGAAACTTGGAAAATTGAGGGTAATTTCTTCACAATGATCATAGATGTGTGATATAGCCAAAACAGACGGTTTTGTTCATGCAGTGTCGTTAGGTCGCAAGGCGTCAAATTTGGTATAGCACAGAGAAGTTGTCGTTTAATTTATATTTTGCGGGGCTTAAATTTACTTTTTACTTTCTAATGTAGAAGGTGTAAGTTACCCTAGGGTCGTGCTTTTGAATGGTTTAACGAATTGAAGATCAAGTGGATAATTGTCTTTTATTTAAATTACCAGGATAAAAGATAGTAGTTGGTTTAAGCTAAAATCCAAATTGCGGAAAAGTAAATAAAGTGGGAGGATGTCCGGAGTGTGCAGATCAGGGAAATGTTGACCAAGATATCAGTTTGGGTTAAGGAAAAGTAATTATGTTTATATTAAAGCTTATGATTGAAATAGTGTAGATCTGGTTGGATGAGCCAATTACACAGACCTACTTATCTCTAAACTCTCAGAGTTCTCGTTGAGCAGTGAAAAGTATATCACGTGGTTGTATAACTGAAACGTGACAATACCTCGGAGGTTACCCTTAGTAAAGTACTAGGTTTATTAGTGAGTTGAGTTCTAATCCTAACCCTCGTTATCAGTTTGGTTAACTGAATAACAACGTGCCGTGTTGATTGAACACTGATCACAAAAGGAAGGAGTCCATCGGGTTAAGTTGGCAAAACCTTAAATGAATACTAACAACTATTTCATCATACTAATGAGATCAAACCAAGACAAACGTTATACAGCATTAAAGTTGATATGCTGAAAGTAAAGCATATAGAAACCTAACAGGTACCTAGACAATTGGTATGACTTAATCCTAGGGCAACAATCAAACAAGAACATGTAATAGGTTTGGATCATACAGTTAGGGCACTAGCTATATCTTAACAGCTCCTAAGAGATCTCTTTGGAATAGTCTATAGGTATACTAGGTCATTCATGTTTCAATTCCTAGGTTCCGTGTCCTAAAAGCGCATTAAATGCCTCCCGGGAACTCCAGCCATACCGAGTTCATAGAATCTTCAAATACATTATAATCAGGGGTCTTAATCCTATGAAGTAGGTAAGTTCATATAGGTGGACAAGTCCTGATCACATCCTAGGTTGGTCAATCCTTAAGATACTAGCATACAGATCTATCAGACTTCCTAGTTCAGCATAATAACAATAACCGTACTAATTTAACATAATTACGCTAACCCAAACTTCTATCATGGCAACATATAGATTACTTAAGCTATCATGGTGTAAGACCCGATTATTTATAGTGTACATATGTGTATGTAAGTGTAATGTACGGTACTTGAAACGGGGTTCTGTTGCGTGTATTTAAAATACAAAAGGAGCTGAACTGGCAGGGTTGCGCGCCGCGCGGCCTTGTGGCGCGCCGCGCCAATTGTCTGTGACAGATCCCTTTCTCTTTTAAATTAGATATTTTGGGGGTATTTTGGTAAATTCACATCAAGGCCGAGTTTAATGCTTGGTTCAGTAGTTTGGGAGCTCATTTACTCCCTTGTTCACCAACCTTATCACCTCCCAATTTATTTTAGTGAGAGAGTGAGTTTTAGAGAGGGAAAGCTCACTTTGAAGAGGAAGAAGAGGGTTTCTTGCTAAAGCCCAAGTTCTAAAGTTGTTCATCTCGTCATTATCTTCGTTTTGGTAGTTGTGGTATGCTCTAATCTTAATTCCTTTGTTTAATTCGATTTAGGGCTAGGGTTTGAGTCAAAGGTGGACATAAAACCCACTTTTGGTTAATTTGGGTATTCTTGGGTAATTTGGGTCATATAGACTCAATATTGAGTTAACTAGGGTTTTGGAAGTGTTAATTGTTGTTATGAAACCCTAATTGGCTAATAATTTGCTAGAACACCTTAGGGAAGTGTAAATGGGTGTGATTTGGGTATAAATGACCCAAAATGGGTGTATTGACTTTTATTGAGTCAAACGGGTCAAAATGGACCAAGATTGGTTAACGTTAGTGTTTTGTGTTAAAATCTAGTGAATTAAAGTGTATGAAGGCCTTGAGTGCCAAGAGTTAGGGTTTTTGGTAAGAATGACCCAAATTAGGGTTAAGTGTCAAAATGGGTCAAGATGACCTAGGATGATGTGTGTTATGAGTTTAGGCCAAGTCGATTGATTGATTATGTGCTTGTGAAATAGGTACGTTACCTCGGAATTCAAGCTTGGTTTAGTAATCACCGACGGCATAAGGTGAGTGGAATATCTATATATGTATGTATATGATTTATGTACCGTGTTGATGGTGTCACATAGCCGTTTTGTGACCAAGGTTGTGGGACTTAGCCGTATTAGTCCATGTTTTGTACTAAGGCACATAGCCGTGTTTGTGCATTTGGTGGCGAGTAATAGCCGTGTTTTACTCCCACGTTGTTATTTGAGTTACCCGTACACATAGCCGTGTTGGTGTACGAAAGCGTGAGTAATAGCCGTGTTCTACTCACATTGAGCAAGTGATGCCATAGCCGTTTTTGGAACACTTGAGGGGTGATGCCATAGCCGTTTTTGGAACACCTCGGGGGGTTAGCATGCCATAGCCGTTTTTGGAAGCTAACGAATGTTATGAACATCGATGACTTGTTTCGCGAAGTCGTTCCCTAGCGAAGAGATTGGTTAACCATGATTTATTGTTGTTCATACTAGCATTTGATTATTGTTATGAGTATTTATGCTATGATTATTGCTAGTGATACATTTGGTGATACTAGCTTGCTTATCGAGATTTGTTATGTGTTATTTGATATCGTGGATGCGTGTGGGTAAGTTGTATATGCATGTATATATATGTTTTACTCACTAAGCTTTGCTTACCCTCTCGTTGTTTACTATTTTTATAGGTTCCGGTGTGGACAAGGGTAAGGGCATCCGGTTGGATTAGAGATCCCGTCTTGTTTAGTGACGCTTTTGGGATGTGATGATTTTGGAGTTTGACCGAGACTTGGGTAGTTAAACCCCAAACACCATGCTCGTTGTGTCGTTTGGCAATTAAACTTTTTGTGGTCGAAACTCTAATTTGTATTAAACATTGTATTTTGAACTTAGTGGCGTTTTGGGCACGTGTGGGCCCTACTTTGTAAAACTCGCTCAAACCTTAGTTATGTGTTAGTTTTACATATATGAATGTATGGTTAAAAGCGTTTTGGCTAAAAATGTCGGGAACTAGTCAAACATTTTCGTTAAATAGACTTCCGGGGACAGCGGGCTGTCCAGGGGATTTGGCGCGCCGCGCGGCCATCTGGCGCGCCGCGCAGATGGCCTGCACCAGAAAATTTTTTTTTTGTTTGAAATTTCGTCGGGTTTGGTCGGTTACGGTTTGGGTTGTTACACATGGTAATATCGGAATGTATTATTAAACATAAAAGATAAGAATACATGTTTAATACAAAAGATAAGCGTTTCGGATAAAAACCTGAAAAGGCCGAAGAAATCTGCCCGAGATCGCAGCGACTCGCCGGGATATCCTCCGAAAAATAAAAGCTAAGCTAACTACTACTAAAAACTAACCTAAAACTTGAAAATATAAAATGAATTATAATTTAAGTGTGTCTTAAAATGGATGGAGAAGGCCCTTTAAATAGACTTGATTTTTGCCTGCAAACGGCTGGCAGGCCGTTTGGCAAGCCATTTGCCAAGGCCGTTTGCCAAGCCAGCCCGTTTGTAGGGGACGTTTGCTGAGCCCGTTTGGCAGGCTGTTTACTGAGCCCATTTAGCAGGCCGTTTGGCAGACCGTTTGACAGATCGTTTGGCTTGCCTGGTCAGCCTGATTTCCTGGATCGTAACTCGTTTTCTTGTCTTTCACCGTTTTCGCTCTAGATTCTTCGTTTTGGCTCCGTTTTACTTGATTCTTTTTGCATCGCCTTTGTAATTACTTAATCTACAAAATCAACCGACAAAGTGATTATTTTTGCGATAAAGTTTTGAAGTTTATGGGTTTTAGGGCCCAATATCGGGGTAAAACGTGACTTTTTGGCCGATATCAAATACCCCACACTTAGCTTTGCTTGTCCTCAAGCAAATAGCGGGAATATAAGGATCTTTCTAATAGATTCTCCCTCGCCTATCCTCAAATCTTTTATTATACCTTCATCAGAAGTCGTCACATCTTTCGAAAGTATTAGAAAAAGTTTTGAACTTCGATGATTTTAGTTTCTAGGTTTCAATCGCGTCCATAGTGAAAAGGGCGTACTTTCCAACTCTCAGATGTAGAGTATACATGACCAGGCTTCTTACTAGCGGATCACTCATATCACTCAAGTGTTTAGGGTGCCCTAATCTAGTTGTATTGTCACTCAGAAGCCAGTCGTGTAACAGTTCTCATCATAGGCTTGGTAAAGCATCGATATCTCCACCGATTAAGTAAGGACGTCCCTGATATTCTTCCTAGGCATTCTTTCAAGAGGAAGACGGGTTATAGGGTTTGGAAATTTTATGGATGGGTGAAAGGTATCCAGATCTTTTGATTTTCAGAGAGAATTGCTAGATTTTGATTCTTCAGAGTATCCTTTTTGGATAGAGAACGGCTTAAATTGCGGGTTTTGCTAAGACTTTGTTTAGAATTTTCTCGGCTCTTCCGGTAATTTATTCTTTGGGCAACTTCTCGGGGTTTTCTTGCCTTTATTTAGAGACTTTGCTCTTTCATTCATTTTTTTTAGCATACTCTTTCTTCATAACTTTTGTCTTTCGTTCCTGGTGCCCAGAGAGGAAGTGATATTTCACCGAAAATAGGTATTTGACCTATCAAAAACAATCAGGGGTTCGGAATCTTTTCAGCAAGTGCTTTTGAAGCGAATTTTGATCGATCTATCTCTTCAGCAATCTCTGGATCTTTTTGATAAATGGAAAGGGAATGAAGGTGAATGGGTAGTGTATTTTGGGAGTGAATTTGGGGTGAATATTTCTGATTCATCAACTCTTTGTGTGAGTTGGTCGGGTTTAAATTGCGTGGAGTGGAAACGGAAATGAATGGATTTTTGTCTTCTCTATTCAGAATGATTTCGGAAGGAGTATCGCACCTACACCACGTATGGCGCTTACAAACCATTGGCCTTGAAACGAATGTCAGAACCAGGTTCTAACTTGAACTGTACACCGGCACGCTCATCAATTAAATTGACAAAGTACTGTAGATTTGATGGATCGTACAGATACTTTGGGTCCAAAAGTCCTCACTTTTTGGGAGTAGGGGTTGTGCTTGGTCATGCGTAGCCTTTAACATATTTTGTCGAAAGAAATCTTTTGACGTAAACCATGAGTTTTTAGCTTAATCGTTCCGTTCTAGTAAATGTTTCGAAAGCTGATTTCTAGTAATTTTTATAGAATCTTTCGGGTAAAACGAGGTAAGAATTTTTTCGAAATTACCTATATATTCCTTGCTAGTTACTTTTAGACAAAAGAATTTTTCAAAACTTTGGCGTTTTCACGGTTACTTGTCCTTAAACCTTTACCCATTACCTCACACTTAGAGGAATATTGTCCCTAATCTTCTCTGAAATAGAATATTTTCTATTTAATAAATTAAGGACAGTGCCTCTAGAATCTCTGAGTTTGGTGCGGGGATGACCCCACACTTAGAGATTTTAGTGCGTGATAATTGAAAGAGATTTAAGGAAATATTACTTCCCTACGGTTGTGCTTTCTACGGTCAGGGTCTCCTAATGCTGGAAAGAACCAGTCTCTTGATAAAATTCTGCATGAAGAACAAAAGAGAAAGGAGGCATTTCCACTATATATAACTTTTTCATACAATGCTTTAAAAAGATAAAATTAAAAATTAAATAAAGTAAAGTAGTCTATGGAATACTATCCTGGCCAATGTGCTGAGCGGTGTCTGTGAAGTATCCAAAGAGATCATCATCATCCTCAAGGGTCGGCAAATACTCTAATGGTTGCCCTACATCCAGTGCGGGGCTTAGAAGCGTGTCTAGACAAAGGTTCGATGGCAACTCCAGATGTGATAAGCTCGGAAATGGCTCTTCCTCGGGGATGTTCCAGGTAATCTCAAAAACCTGAGCCATGGTTGGCTCTACTGAGATGGGTACTGTCACTAATTGGCAGCCCTCTGGTGGCTCATGAATAGGGACCGTCTCCGCGACTGGGGGAGGTGAAATGGCTAGCACAGGTGGCGTAGTGGGAGCAGCGTGAGTCAGAACGGCGGCTATGGAGACTGAATGAACTGAGACTGGAGTGGAGTTCCTGGGGGTAGCTTGTCGTGTCGGAGGGACACGGCGTGCTAGCCTGTACGACAAAGGGCCCAGAGTACTCTTGGGCATTCCTTCACGATGAAGGTACGCTCTGAAAGCTCGGTAAAGTCTCTGCTGGTCTCTAAGTACTGCCCAAGTAACATCTGGATCGTTCAAGGTGGCTCCATAATTGTGACGACCCGGAAATTTCCGACCAAATTTAAACTTAATCTTTGTATGATATTGACACGATAGGCAAAGTCTGCTAGGTTGAGTCTAAAAAATTTTGAACTGTTTCATATATTCAATTGACCTTCGACCATTCCCGACGATTCACGAACCACTATTTGTAAATAGTTATGTGTGTGTGTGTGTATATATATATATATATATATATATATATATATATATATATATATATATATATATATATATATATATATATATATATATATATATATATATATAATAATTGGAAATATAATTCGAAACATTATATGATGTTGTTATTAAAAGGAATTATGTAAAATAAAATAGAAATAGAATATTATAATAATTATTATTTACAACATCACTATATATAAATAAAGTATAGTAAAAATAAATATTAAATGATTGTAATACTCGTTTGATGTTCCGATTGATATTAAGAAAACTAAATTCAAACTTATATGATTTTAAAATAAACGGTGATCCGAAAATGAGTTCTATAAATTATAGACTTATTAAAAATGTATTTAGAAGCTGTTGGTTAAATTTTAGAACTTTTTATATTTTACCCACAATTGAGAGGGACAGTTGATGTAATTTTTATTTAATAAATTAATGATCGAATTTTATACTATAATGACCAAAATAAATAAATATAATAACTGTAAAAATTTGAGATTTTTTCCAAATACTTTTATTCGCCACTGAGTAGCAACTGACTACGAAATACTATGTCTATTAAAATCGTCGGTAGCATTCAAACAAATAAATATCACGAGTGATATAAGGGTATGCTTTTACATTATTGTGGGGACAGATAAATATCACAAGTAAATCAATTATCTTCTATGTGCATATAATATACATACATATGTGGTGATAGATTAAAAACAAAAAACGTGGCTTGTAATTTACATATGATTCCTGTATCACTTTACATCAATATCAACATTTCATATATATATATATATATATATATATATATATATATATATATATATATATATATATATATATATATATATATATATATATATATGTATGTATGTATGTATGTATGTATGTATGTATGTATGTATGTATGTATGTATGTATGTATGTATGCATATGATATGAATTATCACTACCAACTTATTTGATCAACCGGGACCATCACCTTCTTCACCCAGAACAACCACCATCATAATCGTTATCATTTGTTTCATTTTCTATTCCTTTGTAAAACTTAAACTGCCACCACCTCGAGTTAACCATCACCACTATAAGGTACATAATCATCACTTTTCTCTTGTTTTGTTTGCTATGAACCACCAAACCAAAACCCACCTTTCTTAATCAAACTATCACCATCACCTTGTGTTTTTCGTTTTTCTAGATTATGTTTGTGTTTATGATCGAGAAACAATCATCACACAATCAAATTGCCACCCATTTAGCCATCACAAACACCATGAAAATCCACCATCTTCATCACCATACAATCATACAAACCAACTTGTTTCTTGTTTCTGTTGTTGACGTAAACAACACACAAACACTTTTGTTCCTTCATTTTCTAGAAACCCATCACTTACTAAGCATACGAGAACATCAAACAACCGCCTATACACCACCACCCTCACCACCACCTTATTAAACAATCACCATAAAACCACCTGCAAATCGAGAGCAATCACCATCATCTTCACCACTTTCAAACGACACCACTTTTCCCTCTCCTGTTTTCCAGCTCAACTCATCACAATTGTGACTGCTATTCTTCATTTCTGTTTCTGATTTGAACAACCCAAGTAAAAGACCACATGTTGCGTTTTATTTTTTCTCTGTTCTATTATAAACAGCCGACTATTTTGCTGCTATTCCTTCATGTTTTAGATCCCCAAACCAACTCGTTTAACCCACCATAAAGTTGCTACAGCTGCTACTTTGTTTCTGGTTTACAAACCCAAACATTATCGAATATCATTGCTACAATATTACTCGACTGTTACAGCAGCTGCTATAATTCCTGTCTTTTTTTTCTTTTTCTTTCGAATGACACAACTTGCTATATTTCTTTCATTTCCATTCAGCCGACATCATTATCATTGCCATATTATTTTTATTTTTTTTCTTTTCGATATAGAGGGTTAAAGAAAAGAAGCTAGTGATGATAATGTTTTAGTGGGATGATTAAATAATGAACCAAAGACCCCACTTACAATTCCTGATCATAAATCTAAATAAAAGATCGAATAAGGACTGTGTAAACGTAATTGGAATTAGGAAATGGTAGTTGGAATATCATATTTGGTGTTATAGGGCTGAGATTTTTGTTGGGCCAAGGGAGTTTAGTTAGGCCGTATATATATAATGATGTTGGTCTGTGAACTTCCTGGATTTGGGCTATGAGCTCCTGCTGTTGGGTCGTTGATAAAATGACCATAACTGCTATTTTATTTACACTATTGATGATAATGATGATTTTGATGATGTCGAGCATGATGATAATGATAATATGATCATGATAACGAGATAATGATACAATGGGTATGACGATGATAAAATGAACATAAGATGGTAATGAATGGTGATATTGATGAGATTAGATGATGGATTAAATGATGATTAGGATTATATGATTTTATGATGAATGATGGTACATGGTGATGAATATGATTATGTTAGATGATTGATGAAGATGATTATAATGATAGTGATAATGTCGAGTAGGATGATGATAGTATGAATAATATGGTGATGATTTTTAGATTTATGATTTTGATATATACGATATGTATAAGATGATGATGATAGAGTAGAGATGATGATAATAATGATGTTACGAGTATAATAAAACGATGATTAAATTAATGGAGATGATAATCACGATCATGGTCATGATTATGGTATGATGATGATTGGATTATAAAAATGAAAACAGTTAAAGGTTAAAAGGAAGTTAGGAGAAAATTAAATCAGAAAAAGCGGAGTCAGAGGAGTGATTAAGGATGTTATCGGGTTAGCGGGACGTCACGGGTTCAAACCCGGACTTGAGCATTTTTTAAGGGCTACTTCTTTGAGGTAGTTATTTATTTATTTATTTATTATTACTATTATCTTATTATAATAATAATAATAATAATAATAATAATAATAATAATAATAATAATAATAATAATAATAATAATAATAATAATAATAATAATTATTATTATTATTATTATCATTATTATTATTATTATTATTATTATTATTATTATTATTATTATTATTATTATTATTATTATTATTATTATTATTATTATTATTATTATTAACATTATTTTATCAAAAAAATATTAGATACATAAAAATATATTAGATTCATAATATATTGATATTACATAAAATTATAGAATAAACATATTAACACTATTTATATACATATTTACATATAACAACTTATTGATTTTCAACATAATACTAATCACACACACACACACACACATATATATATATATATATATATATATATATATATATATATATATATATAAATATTAATTATTTTAAATGAATATACAAACTAAATATATAAGATATATAATTTAAGATATAATATATAAATTTGTTCGATTACAATTGTGTTTGTTAATATATATATAAATGATATAGGTTCGTGAATCCGAGGCCAACCTTGCATTGTTCAGTTCCGTCGTATGCATATTTTTACTACAAAATATCGTATTGTGAGTTTCATTTGCTCCCTTTTTAAATGCTTTTGCATATACATTTTTGGACTAAGAATACATGCACTTTTATAAATATTTGACGATATAGACACAAGTAATCGAAACTACATTATATGGTTGAATTGTTATACCGGATATCGCCCTTGTTGAACTTGGTAGCCTAAGAATTGGTGTTTATTATAATTGCCACCAATTGAAGTGAATCCTAAAGATAGATCTATGGGCTTTGACACGCCCCAGTCAGAGAATTTGAACTGCTTTAATACTTCGATGTTTATATGTTTGGGGATATTCTAGATGCATATTGTTAATGTCGGTTACCAGGTGTTCAATTCATATGAATGAATTTTAAACACTTGTGAGTGTATGATTATTGAATAAATGAAATCTTGTGGTCTATTAAAATTATGGAAATGATTGATTACGATAAACTAATGAACTCACCAACCTTTTGGTTGACACTTGAAAGCATGTTTATTCTCAGGTATTAAAGAAATCTTCCGCTGTGCATTTGCTTATTTTAGAGATATTACTTGGAGTCATTCATGACATATTTCAAAAGACGTTGCATTCGAGTCGTTGAGTTCATCAAGATTATTATTAAGTCAATTATAGATTGGATATATTCTGAAATGGTATGCATTCCTGTCAACTTTTGATGTGATGAAAGTTTGTCTTTTAAAAATGAATGCAATGTTTGTAAAAAGTATCATATAGAGGTCAAATACCTCGCAATGAAATCAACTATAATGTATTCGTCCAGATGGATTAGGACGGGTCGTTAAAGTTGGTATCAGAGCGGTGGTCTTAGCGAACCAGGTCTTGCATTAGTGTGTCTAACTGATAGTTATTTAGATGCATTAGTGAGTCTGGACTTCGACCGTGTCTGCATGTCAAAAGTTTTTCTTATCTTTTCTTGTCGGAAATTATCTGTTTATCATCCTTAAAGTCTAGACACATCTTACTGCCTCTATTGCATAGATAGTGTATAGATAAATTCATATCTTAGCGTATATACTAATTCATATCTTAGCGTATCTGTTACTTTAAACTTTGCCCAACAGCTTTCGAAAGTTCCTCCGTAATCTACGGAATCTTTTTGGACTATATGTAGATATCCTATGTAATTAGAATATCATACGAATCTAAAAATCATTTCATATCGACAATCCTTTAGCTGATCGTGTCAGATGGATCCAGTACCAAATTCGAATTCATATAATTTCGAAGACAATTCTGAAAACTCTGAAGGTAGTGTGACCGAAGTGCCCCAACTGGTTGACTGGACTTCTTTCTGGAGGAGATGGGGATGGGTTCGAGACATACTCACTCGCTGGAGAAATAAAGAGGGAGAACCCTACCGCGAACCAAATTTACCTCCCGACATCGGAGAACTTGACGCGCTCACCGGTCACCCAATCCGCAATACCATTTTTACACCAGAATATTCCACCTCGAAGAACACATTCATAGAGTTATGTTAGTGATTCAACCTCTATTCCCGACTACTAATCAGATAGGATTAGTGGAAGAAGTCAAGGAGCTTCATGCTAGGTTTGAAGAAAGAATGGAGTCTCTAGAAAGAACAGTACGCAATTTGGAAGATAGACTTACGTCTACAACATCAACATCCACACCAGTACCACCAATGTGATGACCCGGAAATTTCTGATCAAATTTAAACTTTAATCTTTATATGTTTCTGACACGATAAGCAAAATCTGTAATGTTGAGTCTCGAAAGTTTTGAAATCTATATTCATGTAATCAATTACCCTTTGACTATGCTCAACGATTCACGAACATTTATGTGTATATAGATATGTATATATAAAATATACTTATTAAGTGAAAACCTTAACAAGTATTAGATGCATAATACTTTACATGAATGTATTTTGTTTCAATATAAAGTTATTATAGTTATCGACGAGATTAAAAGATAATATCATATGATTGAATTATCAGATACATTGAATTATGATTACGAGTCTCTGTTATGAGGTCCACTTTGAATTAGGAAACCCTTACTTTTTAACGGTATTCAGAATAATTGGTAAAGTGATTTACAAATGAGAACAAGGTGTCACTTATCGAGAGTTAGACAAAAATTAGTGGAGAATTGAATTTCATAATACTTGATTGATCTATTTTCAAACGTGCTAAAACGTTTTTCGATATAATAGAACTTGTTTATTAAAATGTCTTTGTTAAAGAATGTATGTTGAAATATTGGTTGTTAGATATATATATAACTTGCAACGTGTATTTCAAACGTGTTTATGTATATTAAATATATATGATTTCAAATTAGTTAAGTAAACGATTGTAACACTTGTTTATTTGATTCGACTGATATTATGATATATTATTTAGAAAGTTTAAGGAAATTAAAACAAACGTTGGCGCATAAAGGAATTATATTGAATTAAGTTTTAATGCGTAAACGTTATATAATATAATATTTTTGATTATGTAAACGATCTTAAATTATACTTTGAAATATATTAGTATTTGAAAAACTAAATATTATATTTATATAAACTTATATTCTAAATGAATATTTATATATTTATATATTTTACAAAATGATAAAATATAATATTAACCTTAATGTAAAACGTTTTGATTTAAACTAATATTATTAAATACACTTTGATAAATAACGAGAATATGATTTATAGAAGTAAATGACCAATACACTCAAAATATTAGGTTACGCTTTGAGTGGGTTAGTTTTTCATTAATTTAAGTCTAATTATTAATAAAGGTATACGTCGCGTAACATAAAGTGTTAGTTTTCTAAGCGTACGAGAATGCGTTCGAGAAACCGGAACAGGACATAAGTCGAGTGACAACGTACGAGTCGTCTGAACTAAATTTACAAGTCAACTATGCATGTAAATATAATATAATATATAATTAATTATATAAATTAAATATATATAGTAATTAAATAAAACCATCGGCAGCCATCAAATAATTGAGAGTCAGCTAGATTTCAGTGCTCCACACTCGCGGAGTTTTCTGCATTTAAACCATCGTACTCGCGGAGCTAGGGGGCCCAGATTTGATCTATAAAGCTCGAACGCGTTTTTGATTCAATTCATAAAATCCTATATCGATCTATCTCTGATCTATATTACTTCGTAAATATTTATTTTTATTTTATTGTTATTATATATTATTATTATTAATATTATTATTATTATTAATCTTATTATTATTATTAGTATTATTATTAGTATTATTATAAATAAAATACTACGACGAGGTTCTGCTCGCGTGTTTTCAAAATGGATTTTATGAGCGGGATAGAGCTAAGGAAATTATGGGTTATATCTATGGAGGTTATGGGTGTGGTTCATGGGTGTTGTTCGTGAGGTCAACCTAGTGTCTATCATCTTCGTTGCGTCTACGTACCTTTCCTGCAATATTGAATCTCAATATTGATACGTGACTACTCGTAACTTAACTTTTATATATTGATAGTATATCCTTGACTAGTGCTCGAGTATTTAGGATTATGCATGCTTGTATACTTATTATTGTCGTTAAATACTTTATGATAGATCATGGATTAATTACATATGCGATTGAGATAAGGTATATGATATGCATGTCGTTGGAAAGCTGGCGAAAAACTATAAACTTTTCATTTAGATATCGTATGGTTTTGATGAACGGATTAAAAGATATCGTCAATTGAATTATCTATAATTTTAAAGTATTATTGCTAAAATGATTATCGTTATTGTTATCGTTATCGTTATCGTTAATCGTTATCGTTATCGTTATCGTTAATCGTAATCGTTATCGTTATCGTTATCGTTAATTGTTATCGTTATTATCATTATCGTTATCGTTGTTATTATCATTATTATTATTATTAAATAATAATCAATATTATTATTATTATTATTATTATTATTATTATTATTATTATTATTATTATTAATATTATTAAAATAATTAACATTTTTATGAAAACTAACAAATTGTTATTTTTATCGTTATTATTATTATTAAAAGCATCATTTATATTAAAACTATCATTAAAATTATCATTTTGATAAAATATCATTACTGTTATAAAATATCATTATTATTATCATTTTAATATTATTATTATTAAAAATTATCATTTCGAATACAATTATCAGTCTCATATAAAACATTGTTATTTATTGTTATTATAGTTAACATGAATATAATATTTTTTTTATCAGAAATATTATTATCATTATAACATTTGTATTATTGCAAAAGATTATTATTATTATTATTATCATTAGGAAATATAAATATTGTTATTATTATTATTTTATAATTAATATTATTATTATAAATACAACCTTACTTATTATTATTATCAATATTATTTTATCAAATGAATATGAGATACAAAGATATTTCTAGCATATGTAATATAATTACATTAATAATACATGCCACTATGCTTTATAATATTAAGTGAACTTTATAAATTTTATTACTTATGATATATAAAAGTATATTTCTATCATATTTGAAATTTTAATATGAATTCTCATTATTAAGAAATGACTTGTATTATTTACTCTGATAAAATCTGTTAAATATATTTAAATATATAAAATGACTATATTTAAATTATATATTAAACATGTATAGATTCTAAAAATCATTTTTTGGATTATATGACTCTTTGCTAGCGTTTGCATGATAATCTCGAGCATTAGGATTGTGATACACTACGACTTGACCTAAATTGTTATACAGATATTGACAAACATATAAATATATATATAATTAATATAGGTTCGTGAATCTGAGGCCAACCTTACACTTGTTCAATGATGTTATATGTATTTTTACTACGAAATACAGTATGGTGAGTTTCATTTGCTCCCTTTTTAAATGCTTTTGCAATATATTTTTGGGACTGAGAATACATGCACTATTTTATAACTGTTTTATGAAATAGACACAAGTAATTGAAACTACATTATATGGGTGAATGATCGAAGCCGAATATGCCCTTTTTGCTTGGTAACCTAAGAATTAGTAAACCGATCTACTAATTGACGCGAATCCTAAAGATAGATCTATTGGGCCTAACGAACCCCATCCATGGTTGCGAATGCTTTAGTACTTCGATGTTGTTTTATCATATCTGATGGATGTCCCGAAATGATAGGGGATATTCTTATATGCATCTTGTTAATGTCGGTTACCAGGTGTTCACCATATAAATGATTTTTATCTCTATGGTTATGAGAAATGAAAATATGAAAATCTTGTGGTCTATCAAAATGATGGAAATGAAATTATTACGATAAACTAATGAACTCACCAACCTTTTGGTTGACACTTGAAAGCATGTTTATTCTCAGGTTTGAAAGAAATATTCCGCTGTGCATTAGCTCATTTTAAAGATATTACTGGGAGTCATTCATGACATATTTCAAAAGCCGTTGCATTCGAGTCGTTGAAGTTCATTAGAGATTATTATTTAGTAAATGACAAATTAGATCATTTATAGTTTGGATATTATGAAATGGTATGCATACCTATCAACTTTCGATGTAATGAAAGTTTGTCTTTTAAAAACGAATGCAATGTTTGTAAAAATGTATCATATAGAGGTCAATACCTCGCAATGTAATCATATGTTATCGTATTCGTCCTTATGGATTAGGACGGGTTGCTTCAACCAATAACCTAAGTTTCAACATCACACGCCTCAACATCACAATCTATACCTTAAGCATAATTATTGTTCTAACTATCATTCTACATCATTTATCTTCGTTCTACATGGCAATTATGTAACCTCTAATGTTTTATAGATTATGTATTCTAGATCTAACGATAAATCAAATGAGATTAATATTATATTGACTCATTAAATCCATGATTACATCTGAAGAAAATATATAATATATATGTATATATGTTTTCATAAAGATTTTAATTAAAAATTCTTTTGTACATACTGTTAATGGTGAAAATATTTTAACGGGTAGGTAATACCCGAGGAATATTTAAATTTCACATTAATAAGTTACACTGTACATTCTTTCAAATCTGATTCAACAGTCATTTACTATCCTACTTACATCCACAGATATACGTATCCGTTCACCGCAGAATAACCATTTTCATTAAATTTAATATTTAGATTTTGATCTATCAGAATCCAACAAGTGGCATAATGAAGAAAACATTGGACAAAATAAAATTTGTTAGAAAACAAACAAATTAATTATGAAAAATTTTGTTAAGAATCCACGCTAACTATTCCTAGCTAACTGTTCCTAGCTAACTGTTAATTTCGTATTACATTTTATTTATCGCAATTTAATTATCGAAATTTATTTATCGCAATTTAAATTCTCACAATTTTATTTATCGTCATTTAATTTCTGTTATTTATTTTACGCACTTTAAATATCGGGACACGTATACAATGTTTTGACATATCATATTGACGTCATATATATATATATATATATATATTATTTGGAATAACTGTGACAACCCGTAAATTTTCAGCAAAATTTAAACAAAAATCTTTATATGATTTCATTTAACCTTGACTAATTCCGAAGATTCACGAACAATTATTTGTAAATAATTACGCATTAATTTGATATATTAATATTATTATTATTAATATCCTTTTTAAACAAGATATCAATAATTAATATCTTTATTATCAGTATTGTTATTATGAATAAAAAAATATTGACAAATATTCTTGGAAAAGTAGTAAATCAATTTGTTTATTTAAAAAAAAAAATATATATATATATAAAAAAATCATTAAAATAAATGATTTTTTTAATAAAATAAATAAATAAATAAATAAATTACTTTTTAATTAAAAATTATAATGGAAAACTACTTTTATTATTTTATTTTGTGCATTATCCCATGACCTAACATTTAATACTTTTGAATTTTAAAATCCCATTAAAAATTAAAATATTTCTTTTTCTTTTAATTATTTTATTCTTTTTACCTAATTTTTTCAAATATAAATACCCCTTATTTCTCATTCAAACTCACACCAAAATTTCTCTCATTCTCTCTTTGAAGAATTACTACTAGTAAGTATTCTTTTTTTACTTTTTTACTTTTTACTTTTTACTTTTTACTTCGGTTTATTATTTTTTTTACAGAAACATGTAAATAATGTTATAAATTATATGCAATTAAAATTAAAATAAATAACATGTTATAATTAGTAATATATGTTACTAAAAATTATAAAAGTATTTTTATGAATTAATATATAGGAGTTATAATTAAAATCGAATTAATGAATATATATGTATATACGCACCTAACGTGAAGGTTATAATTAAAGATAGCGTACAAAGACTACAAACATCACCGCTACTTGTGGCCTAGGGTGATCCTTGTTACCATTATGAGACGCTTGTGGATCTCGAATGCCAAGACTTAGATTCTGGTCAAGAGATCCTGGGCCGCTCGGTAACAATAGATCATTCGAGTGACTTGCATATTAGCGATGAAGTTTAGGCAAGATTGTACAACATCTTTGTTAAGAATTATAACCCGAACATTCTTAAACTAGAAGCTTACTATAAGTGGAAGTTTTTCATAAATAGTAGGTTTCCAAAAATAGAAACTTTTGAGAAATAGGAACTTTTCTCGAAAACCGTCACTGTCAATATAGTTCCTATATTAATAAACATACTTTATGTCAAGTTAGACATTAACTAATCAAACGTTATACCTCAAGGTTGATATCCAGATCACTTACTTGCTTTACTTTCCTTCTTGCGTGGAATACTTCAACTGCTATTTAATGTGAGTTCATCTGCTCCCTTTTTATATATTTTTGGGCTGAGAATACATGCGCAACTTTTATAACTGTTTTACATGTATCAACTATTAAACTGTGATATGTTGGGCTATGACCAGCAAGTCCCCAACCGACAAGTATAAACGATAACTTGTACGGGGTAAACTTGAAAGTCTAGTCTAAATATCAGTACCAACTATTAAACTGTGATATGTTGGGCTATAACCAGCAAGTCCCCAACCGACAAGTATAAACGATAACTTGTACGGGGTAAACTTGAAAGTCTAGTCTAAATATCAGTACCAACTGTTAAACTTTGCTATACCCGGCTATGTCCGACTAAGTCCCTACAGTGATATTTTTAATTGCTGCGGCATTCTTAATTATATGGGATAGGCCTATCGGGAGTAACGTCCCCGATACATTTGACTAAGTCTTTGTATTACTTGATAATGAAATTAAACGACAAGGACAGAACAACTTGTCACGGGGCAAACAACGTTTAGTCTAAATATCACGCACTGGCATAACTTTTTGATCCTGCGGGAGATCAACTTTACTGGATCTGAGTGATCTACTTATGAAAACAAATCTTGTGGTCTAACACTATTACTGAAATCATTAATTATGACAAACCTATGAACTCACTCAACTTCGTGTTGACTTTTTAAGCCTGTTTATTCTCAGGTACTTAAATATTGCTTCCGCTGTATATCTACTGCTTTGATGATGATTGCTTGCTATGCTTGGAGTCTTCATTACATATCATATCAATTAAAGACATATTTATCTTCCGCTGCAAAACTCAACAAAACGTCTCATGTTGAGTCGTTCTCGTTTATACAACTGTGATTTGATATAATTAGACACAAATACCTCAGGCCCTATTTGGGGGTGTCAAAGATTATATATATATATATATATATATATATATATATATATATATATATATGATTTGGAACAATAATAAATCTTTTTGTACTAAGCTATTACGTGTGAATCTTAACTAGTATGTACTACTTGGTTAATTCATATCACTAATATGCTATGATGTACATCCTTTGTTAATGACTTAGCAATCATTAATCACTGCTTCAACACAATAAACTCCATTTCATAATAAATCAAGTGTAACGATGAATGTATTGAATTCATAACTTCATTAGCGAAATATTTTGCGACAATTATGAAATCCCTAAGGTTTTGGAGATTATTTACTCTCGTTCCAACCGCAAATCAGATGAGTTTAATATTATATTAACTCATTAAATCCATGATTACATCTGAAGAATACATATATGAACATATATCTTCATAAAGATTGTAAATTCTGTTGTACAAACTGTTAATTGTGAAAATATTTTAACGGGTAGGTAATACCCGAGAAATATTTATATCTCACATTAATACACTGTACATTCTTCAATTTCGATTCATAAATCATTAATTATATGCACTACCTTCACAATGATACACAATCATCTTCATACAAAATCAATTACACATTCTGAAATTAAGATATCGGAATTCAAGTAATGCTTTAGCAAGAGAAATCTTCCTAAAGATTACTACATTCATGAATTATATTCATTCGTATTCTGTAATGAATTATCACATCAAACCATCGAAATTATCATTCATCACTTTTAAAATTAATAATGCCTATTCGTTAACATTAGATCCGTTGACGATTACAATCAGCGTTTAATCATCTAAAAATAAAATTTCTTGAAACCATCTCGGATTGATAACCAATGATTCAGATATGGTAGCATTAAATGCAGAGGAAACATAAGAATTATCCTCGTCATTGGACCTTAGAAATTCTAAGATATCACCGTATCTTTCGTTATAAATTTCCTCTATATTTTTGAAGATATCTTTATAACGATTCTTGTCAGCAATTAATTATCTCTTTGCGATATCTTTATTACATCATAAAGGAAACTGTATTAGTTTTTATATTCTATAAAATTCAAGTTTAAATTATGAATGATTTGAAGTAGTGTTGGGAATTGAAGCATGAGTTAGTATAATATAATGACGTCAGGCCAACGTGATTATATTACAGTAAGTCATGCTAAATTGTTAATGGAAGATGATGATTCATAGACTTTATAATCATCATTTGCCATGTTACACGAATCTTACATTCTACTTAAATCTCTAAATATATCAAGAACATATTTTCTTGATGATTCGGTCTTTTCTGGATATTCTGGTAATATGACAAATCAAATCATGATATTACCTTTCCTTCTACTTTGAATATCATGATCATTCGAAACTTCATATCTACGAATTCTGGACCATTACTTGCTTTACAAAAGCATAAATCTTCGACATATAAGGGAAAATATAAAGCCCGATAACAACACTGAAATTACAAACCGTGTATATCAATGCGTATAGCAATATAAAGACACGAGAGAACTAAAAACACAATAAATCCTAGAGCATAGTAGAAGTAAACAGACTCCTCTGGTGGGAGTTGGAAAAGAAGGATGATTGTGGCGATAACCAATATAAGGTCAAGAACAAGAACTGGATTGAGCATATTAACAAAACTTTTGGAAGTATGAATTGAGAAAGAAAGTATAGAATTGGTGAAGATAATGAAACGGAAGAAGCAAATTTATAGCAAAATTCCAGACACAGCAATCAAGGCAATTCACCGCATTTAATTAAAGAAAATCCTAATTTCCGTAATTACCGGAGAATCAAATCTTATAAAGATTTTGAAGATTTCTTTAATTCCTTGAAATTCGGAAATCAATCGTAACTACATCAAAAGTTAAGGCGAACATTTAATTTTCTCATTCACTCTTTTACGATAGCTTCGTTTATACTCTTTCTATAATCGAATTACTTTATCCATATTATTTAATGTCGATAAAACTCTAATTCATCATTCTTGTTGTAAAGAATGACGATCTCTATCAAATTTCATGACTATGATTTTCATGAACTCCTCTCTGTTTTGTCTGCCCTAATATTGCAGCATAAACGCTCAAGGTTTTAAATGAGCTCAATATTATTCATAACACATTTCATGTATCCAATTTACTGAAATGACTTGCATAACATCATCATTTTGAATGATCTCTGCATTAATGATAAAATGCACTTCGTAGAAGAACCTATAGAAATTATGGTTCGTATGACTTAAACGCTAGAAACAAAACAATATCCTATTAGTTGGAATTCACGAAAGGCCCCGAGCATACCTGGGAACGTGAAGACCAAATAAAATGAAAATATCCTCACCTGTTTACAAACAACGCCGAATGATGGCAACAACTAAATTTCGGGACGAAATTTCTATTAACAGGGGGATACTGTGACAACCCGTAAATTTCCAGCAAAATTTAAACAAAAATCTTTATTTGATTTCATTTAACCTCGACTAATTCCGAAGATTCATGAACAATTATTTGTAAATAATTACGCATTAATTTGATATATTAATATTATTATTATTAATATCCTTTTTAAACAAGATATCAATAATTAATATCTTTATTATCAGTATTGTTATTATGAATAAAAAAAAATATTGACAAATATTCTTGGAAAAGTAGTAAATCAATTTGTTTATTTTAAAAAAATATATATATATATATAAAAAAATCATTAAAATAAATGATTTTTTTTAATAAAATAAATAAATAAATAAATAAATTACTTTTTAATTAAAGATTATAATGGAAAATTACTTTTATTATTTTATTTTGTACATTATCCCATGACCTAACATTTAATACTTTTGAATTTTAAAATCCCATTAAAAATTAAAATATTTATTTTTCTTTTAATTATTTTATTCTTTTTACCTAATTTTTTAAGTATAAATACCCCTCATTTCTCATTCAAACTCACACCAAAATTTCTCTCATTCTCTCTTTGAAGAATTACTACTAGTAAGTATTCTTTTCTTACTTTTTACTTTTTACTTTTTACTTTTTACTTCGGTTTATTATTTTTTTACAGAAACATGTAAATAATGTTATAAATTATATGCAATTAAAATTAAAATAAATAACATGTTATAATTAGTAATATATGTTACTAAAAATTGTAAAAGTATTTTTATGAATTAATATATAGGAGTTATAATTAAAATCGAATTAATGAATATATATGTATATACGCACCTAACGTGAAGGTTATAATTAAAGATAGCGTATAAATACTACAAACATCACCGCTACTTGTGGCCTAGGGTGATCCTTGTTACCATTATGGGACGCTTGTGGATCTCGAATGCCAAGACTTAGATTCTGGTCAAGAGATCCTGGGCCGCTCGGTAACAATAGATCATTCGAGTGACTTGCATATTAGCGACGAAGTTTGGGCAACATTGTACAACATCTTTGTTAAGAATTATAACCCGAACATTCTTAAACTAGAAGCTTACTATAAGTGGAAGTTTTTCATAAATAGTAGGTTTCCAAAAATAGAAACTTTTGAGAAATAGGAACTTTTCTCGAAAACCGTCACTGTCAATATAGTTGCTATATTAATAAACATACTTTATGTCAAGTTAGACATTAACTAATCAAACGTTATACCTCAAGGTTGATATCCAGATCACTTACTTGCTTTACTTTCCTTCTTGCGTGGAATACTTCAACTGCTATTTAATGTGAGTTTCATATGATCCCTTTTACTCTTTACATTTTTGGGCTGAGAATACATGTGCAACTTTTATAACTGTTTTACACGTATCAACTATTAAACTGTGATATGTTGGGCTATGACCAGCAAGTCCCCAACCGACAAGTATAAACGATAACTTGTTATGGGGCAAACTTGAAAGTCTAGTCTAAATACAAGTACCAACTATTAAACTGTTATATGTTGGGCTATGACCAGCAAGTCCCCAACCGACAAGTATAAACGATAACTTGTTACGGGGCAAACTTGAAAGTCTAGTCTAAATATCAGTACCAACTGTTAAAACTATGCTATACCCGACTATATCCGACTAAGTCCCTACAGTGATATTTTTAATTGCTGCGGCATTCTAAATTATTGGGGATAGGCCTATCGGGAGTAACGTCCCCGATACATTTGACTAAGTCTTTGTATTACTTGATAATGAAATTAAACGACAAGGACAGAACAACTTGTCACGGAGCAAACAACGTTTAGTCTAAATATCACGCACTGGCATAACTTTTTGATCCTGCGGGAGATCAACTTTACTGGATCTGAGTGATCTACTTATGAAAACAAATCTTGTGGTCTAACACTATTACTGAAATCATTAATTATGACAAACCTATGAACTCACTCAACTTCGTGTTGACTTTTTAAGCCTGTTTATTCGCAGGTACTTAAATATTGCTTCCGCTGTATATCTACTGCTTTGATGATGATTGCTTGCTATGCTTGGAGTCTTCATTACATATCATATCAATTAAAGACATATTTATCTTCCGCTGCAAAACTCAACAAAACGTCTCATGTAGAGTCGTTCTCGTTTATACAACTGTGATTTGATATAATTAGACACAAATACCCCAGGCCCTATTTGGGGGTGTCAAAATAACCATAGATACTCTATATTCAGTATTGCTCGAGTTAGCTATACAGGGTTGAGGTTGATTCTCAAATAATATATATACTTTGAGTTGTGATCGAGTCTGAGACATGTATACAATGGGTCACGATACGTATTAATTAATTCGAATATTATATATTAAACTATATATGAATTTTTTAATTGCTAACTGTGGACTACTAACTGTGGACTACCAATATTGGACAATTAAAATGAATTAAAATATTGATTATAACATATGAAACTAAACATTTCTTCAAGTTTGCCACTTGATTTCATCTTAAACCTTATTTGTATCTTGACGATTACAATCTGCGTTTAAACCTTTCATGATTCTTGAAAACACCTCAATCGAGAGGATGAACCAACAACATTTCATCTACGAAAGAAAAGATTGATGCATATAGTCATGCTCCTGAAAACACTCGGAACCTGAGTAAACGTTTAACACGTATCTGCGCTAGCTCCTTTGGCGTTGTTATTACCGGAAATAACGTTGCAATCCCTTTCCAAAGTAGCCAATTTTGTCACAGCTTCAGCAAGACAACTTTGACTTTTCATTCAGACTAGCCTTATTATAACCTCGATATATATACGTTGCCCTTTCTCCATCGTTACCAAAGAACCGTTTATATCCCAACACATTAGCAGTAAACTTACCAGCAACTTCATTACTCATTGGCTTAAGTCTCTCTAAGAACCATTATAATTGTTCATTAAAACCTTATCTTATACTCATTCACATCTTGTAACGAGAATTTCCATACCAATTATCGAGAATCAGCAATCAGTGTTTTGAATATCACAACGTTTCTACATCAACAGTTATATGTATACATATAACCTTTATCTCTTAGAATTATGATATTCCATTCTGAAATTCTGAAAAGCTCCCAGTCTATGAATCAATACTCTGAATTCTGAAAAATTTGAATTTAAATTATGAATGTTTTTGAAGTACTGTTGGGAATTGAAGCATGAGTTAGTATAATATAATGACACTTGATCAACGTGATTATATTACAGTAAGTCATGCTGAGTGTAACGACCCGGAATTTTCCGATCGTACTATACTTATGAGATTAATATTTACATAAATTAAACCTTACCAACATGATAAGCAATCCAAACTGTTGAGACTTATATTTTTGAAAAGAGTTTTACACAACGTTTGACCGTCCAATTTGACCGATGATATCACGAACTATATAACACACGATAATTATACGATTATGTATATTTACATATCTATACATATTTAACATGATTTAAGGATGGTTTAACATTTCATTGTGAACTAACAACAATGAGTTATAAGTATACTTTGAGACCACTAACTTAAGTTTTCAAAACGATAACTATATGTAACGTTCTTTGACATATATACTTACAATCTATAATGTGTTGTGATTTATGTCACCAATATGATTTAAGTGTAATGGGATTAATTTGTAACCAAAATAATCTTGATAAATATCGAACAAGTGCACACTTGTTTGAACTTATCTTGATTATGACGAGGGTTCGGGGGCAGCGCCCCCGATAAGCGGGGTTCAAGGGGTGGCAACCCCTGGCGGGGTCCAAGATTATTAAAAATGTCTTAAAATTTTATTTTTGGCCCGGTTGGACCCAAAATAAAAGCCCGATTTTGAGCTTCTTTTACCGTATCATACCCATCATCCATACGTATTTACTATTGGAAAATACACATTAAATCAATATCCTTATCAGCTTTAGATCTGCCCTAGATAAGAGGGAATCTTATTTGTAAGCTAGCATACATTATTACTCAAAAATTCAACACAATAATTTTTCCTTGTTCCCTCAACAACCAGACTGTCCTATAAGTATCACCATCACCTTGGTTTTTCATTTCATTCTTACAACCATGTTTCTCTAACCAAACAAAAACACACTCTTAGGAACTCTAAGTGTTCTTCATAATCTCAGCAAATACTCATGAAGAACTAGCTTCATGAACAACCTATAATCATCATAAGAAAGTTTGATCAAGATTATTTTCTCTCTTTTCCAGTAGCTTTATCCAAGTAACTTGAGGTAGTAACCTTATTCATAATCTTATTCGATTCATATTTATATAGCTATCTTATTTTGTGTTATAAAATTTTTAACAACAAGAACATAGTTTGAATGATTTCAAACCTGTTCGCAAACTAAATAGATCCTTCTAATTTGATTTTTAAAATACTTCAAAACCTGTAATATATCATATTATGACAAAATCGGATTAATCATATCTTGGCTAATTAATATAATATTTAATATATATTTACTTATGATTTGATTTTATATATTCCAGGACTACCCGTAAACAACACGAGAAGATTAATCATAAGACCTCATGATTGTACGCAACACGTCATCTGACAACACGGTACTTTATGTACGCAACACGTCATTTGACAACATGGTACCATGGGTCGAGATTGATTCTGATCAATACGAATACGATGGGGTCTTTATTTATTTTATTGAGCAACTAATTATGGACCATTAACAACAGTCTGCTAACTACGGACTAAGAAAATATTAAAAGTATTATAAGTATATATATATATATATATATATATATATATATATATATATATATATATATATATATATATATATATATATATATATATATATATATATATATGTAACGATTACTTGAAAAGAAAATATGTTGATATATTATATATATGGTTAGGTTCGTGATATCTATCGGAGACCAAGTCGAGTTAAATACCTTCAAGGAAAAGGTGAGTATATAGTCCCACTTTTAAACTCTAAATATTTCGGGATGAGAATACATGCATTTTATGATTTACGTTATGGACACAAGTGATTAAAAATATATATTCTACGTTGAGTTGTACCACTGGCATATTTCCCTGTAACTTGGTAACTATTATTTACATGAGGTATTGTAAACGCGAATCCTGTTGATAGATCTATCGGGCCTGACAACCCCAACCGGACTGGACGACCAGTATTCAACGGTTGCACAGTACTTCGTTTCGGTAACTACACTTGGTACGGTATAGTAAGATTTCATAATAAAGGGAATATGCGACGTTGATTAAATGTTAAGTATGGTTATCAAGTGCTCAACAACTTAGAATATTTTTATTAAAACGTTTATATATGAAATCTTGTGGTCTATATTTATAACGCTGCCGGCATTAAACCTATATCTCACCAACTTTATGTTGACGTTTTAAGCATGTTTATTCTCAGGTTATAACTAAAAGCTTCCGCTGCAACATGTTGAATTTAAGCAAGATCTTGAGTATGCATATTTGTGTCAAAAATAAAACTGCATATCGGAGGATTTGTAATGTAAAATATGTTGGAGGTCGTATTTTTATTATCACATGTAAAGTTTGTAAGTGTAAGATTATCGCTAAACGATAATCATTATTAAGTTGTTTAAACCTTGTATTTGTAATAAAAGCTATGGTTTGTATTGTAAAAACGAATGCAGTTTTTGAAAAATGTCGCATATAGAGGTCAATACCTCGCGATGAAATCATATGTTATTGTATTCGTCCTTATGGTTAAGGTCGGGTTATGACATGTGGTATCAGAGCGTTGGTCTTAGAGAACCAGAGAATTTGCATTAGTGTGTCTTATCGAGTTTGTTAGGATGCATTAGTGAGTCTGGACTTTGACCGTGTTTGATTTCGAAAACTATTGCTTATGCTTGTTGGTTAAAAATTATTATGTAAATATTATGTAGTATTAACGTGTTAGTTGTTATGTGATAGATGTCTGGCTTAGAACTTATTATCACATTCAGTAACTCTGAACCAGACTCTTCAGATGGTGTTCCAGTCATTAATCTATCCGATGATGAAAACGACACCTTTGGGGAAGACTCACAAGTTTCGGATGAATCAATTGAAGAGGAACCGGAAAGTGATCCTGAGGAGGAAGAAATACAGGAAATTACGAAAGACAAGTTCGAACGAGGAAAGAAACGAAAGGCTACTGAAATGGAAAATCTAAATCTCGAGTCTAGAGAGGATGTTGTGGAACCAACTCCACCAGATACTTCCACACCTATTCCCGCTATTCCTATTAGTTCTATCCCGACATCCAGTTCTTCGGTTCCTCAGCCAAAACGCAGGGAGACAACCAGGATAACCTTTAAGCGATTTCTTTGAACACAAACGCTTTGGGTTAAATGATGCGCTGTTGTTTTAAACCATGGGATTATATAATGTTTTGTATAATATTACTAGTGTGGTTTGCTTAATGTTTGATGTAAGATAAGCATATGTAAAATAGTGAAGTGTGAAATGCAATAATTTTCCATGGTTAAGTATTATTTGGGTGGTAGTAATTGATTTTCGTACTAAGCTATTACGTATGAACTTTAACGGGTAGGTACTACCCTAGATATAATTATAAAACGCTAATAAGAAGAAAAGGCTTTTATAATAATAACTGGTTCATATTATTAATAAGCTACGATGTACTGTAAATACATACTACATCTATAATATTCCATGTGAATAATTATTTTCTTATTCTTATTAAAGATTATGGCGCGATTGAACCGAATGACGGAACAAGAAATCCAGGAACTCATCAATCAGCGAGTGAACGACAGAATGTTATGGGTCGAGGCTGCAAGAGGTGCTGCAGTTAACCCAAATCCTCGTGTGGGGTGCACTTACAAAACTTTTCAAGGTTGCAAGCCCTCATCATTCAGTGGAACAGAAGGACCGGTCGGTTTAACCCGGTGGATCGAAAAGATTGAGTTTGTGTTTAAAATCAGTGGTTGTATTGAGAAGGACATGACCAAGTATGCATCATGCACCCTACAAGATAGCGCACTCACGTGGTGGAAAAACTATGTGAAGGCTGTAGGAGGAGATGTAGCTTATGATACTCCTTGGGAAGAATTCAAAACAATGCTAATCAACGAATATTGTCCAAGGAACGAGGTTAGGAAGTTGGAAGCTGAATTACGAAGCCTGAAAGCTGTTGGTACTGAACTCACCAACTACAATCAGCGATTCATGGAATTAGCTTTGCTATGTCCCGAATTGGTACCAACCGAAGAACGGAAGATTGAACTGTACAAAGACGGTTTGCCTAAAAAGGTCAAGGCAAATGTTACAGCATCCAAACCCAAGACTATTCATGAAGCTATCACCTGGCGAACGAATTGATGGACCAGATTATTCTGGATAAGAACACCGATGTCAAGACATCGGAAAACAAAAGAAAGTGGGAAGGTAATTATCAACAATCCAACAAGAAACAAGAAACCACGCAAGGTGCGGGTAGCGGTTCAAACTCATGTTACAAAGGACGAAATCCTTTATGTAACAGATGCCACAAACATCACTCTGGTTATTGTAATGTGGTGTGCAACAATTGTAATCGAAAAGGTCATCTTGCTGAAGATTGTAGGGTTCCTGCTACAAATACAAACGGTACCAAGACTCCTGCCACCAATGCAAATAGAACTGCCTTGGCCACTGTTACTTGTTATGGGTGTGGGAAACAGGGTCAGTATAAGAGCCAGTGTCCGAATCCAGAGAAGAATAATGGATCTGCACGTGGAAGAGCATTTGTTATTAATGCTAGAGATGCGTGTGAAGACCCGGAGCTTGTTACGGGTACGTTTACCATTAATAACTTATCCGCATCTATTATATTTGATACTGGTGTCGATAGAAGTTACGTGAGTAGAGACTTTTACACTAAATTGAATTGTTCATCATTACCTCTAGATGCTAAGTACATGATTGAGTTAGCTAATGGTAAACTAATTAAAGCCGATAAAATTTGCCGTGATTGTAAAATAAATTTAGCCGGAGAAACATTTAAGATTGATTTGATACCCGTAGAATTAGGAAGTTTTGATGTAATAGTCGGCATGGACTGGATGTCCAAAATAGGAGCTGAAGTTGTGTGCGCCAAGAAGGCAATTCGCATTCCTCGTAAGGATAAAATGCCAGTAATGATTTATGGAGAGAAGGGTAACTCAAAGCTAAAACTCATTAGTTATTTGAAAGCTCAAAAGTGCTTGAAGAAAGGGTGCTATGCTATCTTAGCATATGTTAATAAAGTCGAAACGAAGGAAAAAGTGAAGAGCATCAACGACGTGCCTGTGGCAAGAGATTTTCCTGAAGTATTTCCGGAAGAGTTACCAGGATTACCTCCATTTAGATCTGTAGAATTTCAAATAGATCTAGTACCGGGAGCTGCACCAGTGGCTCGTGCTCCATATAGACTTGCACCATCTGAGATGAAAGAGTTACAAAGCCAGTTACAAGAATTACTGGACCGTGGTTTCATTCGACCGAGCACTTCACCGTGGGGAGCTCCGATTTTATTCGTCAAGAAGAAAGACGGATCTTTCCGAATGTGTATAGATTATCGTGAATTAAATAAGTTAACTATCAAGAATCGGTAGCCACTACCGAGAATTGATGACTTATTTGATCAATTGCAAGGATCATGTGTTTACTCGAAAATCGACCTAAGGTCGGGCTATCATCAACTACGCGTCAAAGAAGAAGATATTCCGAAAACTGCTTTTCGGACACGCTACGGTCATTATGAATTTTTGGTCATGCCGATTGGATTAACGAATGCGCCAGCTGTATTCATGGACCTCATGAATCGAGTTTGTAGTCCGTATTTAGATAAGTTTGTTATCGTTTTCATTGACGATATTCTTATCTATTCCAAGAGTGAGCAAGAGCATGAGCAGCATTTAAGATTGGTATTAGAATTGTTAAGAAAAGAACAATTATACGCTAAATTTTCTAAGTGTGCGTTTTGGTTGAAAGAAGTGCAATTTCTTGGCCATGTTGTTAGTAGCAAAGGAATTCAGGTTGACCTAGCTAAAATTGAGGCCATTGAAAAATGGGAGACTCCTAAGACACCAACGCAGATACGACAATTTTTGGGTTTAGCTGGTTATTATAGAAGGTTTATTCAAGATTTTTCCCGAATAGCTAAACCATTAATAGCGTTAACACAAAAAGGGAAGAAGTACGAATGGACTTCTGAGCAGGAGAGTGCATTTCAATTACTGAAGAAGAAGTTGACTACAGCACCTATTTTATCGTTACCTGAAGGGAACGATGATTTTGAGATATATTGTGACGCTTCACGACAAGGTTTTGGTTGCGTCCTTATGCAACGGAAGAAAGTTATAGCATACGCATCCCGACAATTGAAGATTCATGAGCGGAATTATACGACGCATGATTTAGAACTGGGAGCAGTAGTGTTTGCATTGAAGATATGGAGACACTACTTATATGGGGTTAAATGCACTGTGTTTACCGATCATAAAAGCCTTCAACATATCTTCGATCAGAAACAGCTGAACATGAGGCAACGTAGGTGGGTCGAGCTGATAAACGACTATGATTGTGAGATTCGCTATCATCCTGGGAAAGCGAATGTAGTGGCCGACGCTCTAAGCAGAAAGGAACGGGAACCAATTCGAGTACGAGCAATGAACATAAAAATTCGCATGAATCTCAACTCACAAATCAAAGAGGCTCAACGAGAAGCTCTTACTAAAGAAAACATAGGAAATGAAATAATGAAGAAGTATGGGAAACAACTCGTTATACGGGAAGATGGAATTCGATATTTTGCAAACCGTATTTGGGTACCAAAGTTGGGTGGATTAAGGAAGTTGATATTGAATGAGGCACATAAGACAAGATAATCGATACATCCTGGAGTTGGAAAGATGTATCAAGATCTTAAGATGCATTATTGGTGGCCTAATTTGAAGACAAACGTTGCAACATATGTTGGGGAATGTTTAACTTGTTCCAAAGTCAAAGCAGAACACCAGAAGCCGTCAGGATTACTTCAACAACCAGAAATCCCAGAATGGAAATGGGACGGTATTACCATGGATTTCATTACAAAATTACCTAAGACTGCCTGGGGTTATGACACCATTTGGGTAATAGTTGATCGTCTCACCAAATCTGCACATTTCTTGCCTATAAAGGAAACGGATAGAATGGAGAAACTATTACGATTATACATAAAGGAAATTGTTTCAAGGCATGGAATACCTATTTCCATTATATCCGATCGTGATAGTAGATTTACATCAAAGTTTTGGCAATCACTACAGGAGGCCCTGGGAACTCGTTTGGATATGAGCACCGCATATCATCCACAAACTAACGGGCAGAGTGAAAGAACAATTCAGACTCTTGAAGACATGCTCAGGGCATGTGTGATCGATTTTGGAAACGGATGGGATAAATATCTACCATTAGCAGAATTCTCGTATAATAACAGTTATCATGCGAGCATTAAAGCTGCACCATTCGAAGCACTGTATGGAAGGAAGTGTAGATCCCCTATCTGTTGGAATGAAGTAGGAGATCGACAATTAACTGGTCCCAAGACCATACACGAAATGACTGAGAAGATAGTACAAATCAAGGAGAGATTGAAAACAGCCCGTAGTCGCCAAAAGAGCTACGCCGATGTCCGAAGGAAATCATTAGAGTTTCAGATCGGTGACATGGTTATGTTAAAGGTGTCACCTTGGAAAGGTGTAATACATTTTGGAAAAAGAGGTAAACTGAACCCAAGGTATGTAGGTCCGTTCAAGATCATCGAACGCATTGGACCGGTAGCTTATCGACTCGAATTACCACAACAACTCGCCGGAGTACATAATACATTTCACGTTTCAAACCTTAAGAAATGTCTTGCAAAGGAAGACCTCACCATTCCTCTTGAAGAAATCCAAGTCGACGAGAAACTACAATTCATAGAAGAACCGGTCGAAATCATGGACCGTGAAGTTAAACAACTCAAGCAGAGCAACATACCAATTGTTAAGGTTCGTTGGAATGCTCGAAGGGGTCCTGAGTTTACTTGGGAACGAGAGGATCAGATGAAACAAAAGTACCCACATTTGTTTCCCGAGAACGCAAAATAGGTACAATTTTAAAATTTCGGGACGAAATTTATTTAACGGGTAGGTACTGTAACGACCCGGAATTTTCCGATCGTACTATACTTATGAGATTAATATTTACATAAATTAAACCTTACCAACATGATAAGCAATCCAAACTGTTGAGACTTATATTTTTGAAAAGAGTTTTACACAACGTTTGACCGTCCAATTTGACCGATGATATCACGAACTATATAACACACGATAATTATACGATTATGTATATGTACATATCTATACATATTTAACATGATTTAAGGATGGTTTAACATTTCATTGTGAACTAACAACAATGAGTTATAAGTATACTTTGAGACCACTAACTTAAGTTTTCAAAACGATAACTATATGTAACGTTCTTTGACATATATACTTACAATCTATAATGTGTTGTGATTTATGTCACCAATATGATTTAAGTGTAATGGGATTAATTTGTAACCAAAATAATCTTGATAAATATCGAACAAGTTTGGGGAAGTGTGGAGTGCACACTTGTTTGAACTTATCTTGATTATGACGGGGGTTCGGGGGCAGCGCCCCCGATAAGCGGGGTCCAAGGGGTGGCAACCCCTGGCGGGGTCCAAGATTATTAAAAATGTCTTAAAATTTTATTTTTGGCCCGGTTGGACCCAAAATAAAAGCTCAATTTTGAGCTTCTTTTACCGTATCATACCCATCATCCATACGTATTTACTATTGGTAAATACACATCAAATCAATATCCTTATCAGCTTTAGATCTGCCCTAGATAAGAGGGAATCTTATTTGTAAGCTAGCATACATTATTACTCAAAAATTCAACACAATAATTTGTCCTTGTTCCCTCAACAACCAGATTGTCCTATAAGTATCACCATCACCTTGGTTTTTCATTTCATTCTTACAACCATCTTTCTCTAACCAAACAAAAACACACTCTTAGGAACTCTAAGTGTTCTTTACAATCTCAGCAAATACTCATGAAGAACTAGCTTCATGAACAACCTATAATCATCATAAGAAAGTTTGATCAAGATTATTTTCTCTCTTTTCCAGTAGCTTTATCCAAGTAACTTGAGGTAGTAACCTTATTCATAATCTTATTCGATTCATATTTATATAGCTATCTTATTTTGTGTTAAAAAATTTTTAACAACAAGAACATAGTTTGAATGATTTCAAACCTGTTCGCAAACTAAATAGATCCTTCTAATTTGATTTTTAAAACACTTCAAAGCCTGTAATATATCATATTATGACAAAATCGGATTAATCATATCTTGGCTAATTAACATAATATTTAATATATATTTACTTATGATTTGATTTTATATATTCCAGGACCACCCGTAAACAACACGAGAAGATTAATCATAAGACCTCATGATTGTATGAAACACGTCATCTGACAACACGGTACTTTATGTAGGCAACACGTCATTTGACAACATGGTACCATGGGTCGAGATTAATTCTGATCAATACGAATACGATGGGGTCTTTATTTATTTTATTGAGCAACTAATTATGGACCATTAACAACAGACTGCTAACTACGGACTAAGAAAATATTAAAAGTATTATAAGTATATATATATATATATATATATATATATATATATATATATATATATATATATATATATATATATATATATATATATATATATATATATATATATATATATATATATATATATATATATATATATATAACGATTACTTGAAAAGAAAATATGTTGATATATTATATATATGGTTAGGTTCGTGATATCTATCGGAGACCAAGTCGAGTTAAATACCTTCAAGGAAAAGGTGAGTATATAGTCCCACTTTTAAACTCTAAATATTTCAGGATGAGAATACATGCATTTTATGATTTACGTTATGGACACAAGTGATTAAAAATATATATTCTACGTTGAGTTGTACCACTGGCATATTTCCCTGTAACTTGGTAACTATTATTTACATGAGGTATTGTAAACGCGAATCCTGTTGATAGATCTATCGGGCCTGACAACCCCAACCGGACTGGACGACCAGTATTCAACGGTTGCACAGTACTTCGTTTCGGTAACTACACTTGGTACGGTGTAGTAAGATTTCATAATAAAGGGAATATGCAACGTTGATTAAATGTTAAGTATGGTTATCAAGTGCTCAACAACTTAGAATATTTTTATTAAAACGTTTATATATGAAATCTTGTGGTCTATATTTATAACGCTGCCGGCATTAAACCTATATCTCACCAACTTTATGTTGACGTTTTAAGCATGTTTATTCTCAGGTGATAACTAAAAGCTTCCGCTGCAACATGTTGAATTTAAGCAAGATCTTGAGTATGCATATTTGTGTCAAAAATAAAACTGCATATCGGAGGATTTGTAATGTAAAATATGTTGGAGGTCGTATTGTTATTATCACATGTAAAGTCTAAGATTATCGCTAAACGATAATCATTATTAAGTTGTTTAAACCTTGTATTTGTAATAAAAGCTATGGTTTGTATTGTAAAAACGAATGCAGTTTTTGAAAAATGTCGCATATAGAGGTCAATACCTCGCGATGAAATCATATGTTATTGTATTCGTCCTTATGGTTAAGGTCGGGTTATGACACTGAGTTTCTAAATTGAACATGATGACTCACAGATCATAATGTCATCATGTGCCATGTTACACGACTCTTGTATTCTACTTAACCTCTAAACATATCAAGAAAATATTTTTTTCTTGATGATTCGGCCTTTTCCAAGATATTCTGGCAATTTGACAAATCAAGATCGTGCCATTACAATTTCCTTCTTAGAACATTAACCATGTTCATTCCGAAATTCATATCTATTAATTCTGGACCATTACATGCGATGCTTAATGGATAGAAGAGAAAACAGAGCATGAAGCTCCGAAATAGAAATAGTAGTATAAATCGCAGCAAATAGGAGGGAGCATTAACTGTGGATGACAATGATTATAGGAGACAGAAGTAGGGACATCAAAATATAAGGAAGATATAAAACCCAACAACAACGCAGAAATTACAATCCATATATATCGATGCATATAGAAATATAAAGACACGGGAGGACTAAAAACACTATAAAACCAAGAGTATAATAGAAGTGAATAGATTCTTCTAGCAGCAGATGGAAAAGAAGAATGACGGATATGAAAGTTAGGAGTATATCAAGAATTAGAACTGGATGGAGCATATTGATGAATGCTTTAAAGTATGAGTTGAGGGGGAAAGAATAGAAAGTATGAATTGTAAGGAAACGAAGGGGGTGGATTTATAGTAAAATACCCGACAGAGCAATCAAAACAGATGATCGCATTTAAAGCAGATCCTAATTTCCTTATTCACCTAAGAACCGAATCTTATATAGATTTCGAAGAATATCTCTAAATCCCTTAAAATCCGGAAATCAACCGTATCTACGTTTAAAGATATGACGAAACTTTATTTCTCATTTCACTCTTTTGCGATAGCTTCACTCGTACTCTTCACATAATCAAATTGTTTTATCCATATTACTCAATGATGATAAAAAAAATATTTATCAACTTATATTCGTCATAATAACATTCTTATTGTTAACCATGACGACCTCGATCAAATTTCGGGACGAAATTTCTTTAACGTTTAGGTACTGTGACGACCCGAAAATTTCCGACCAAATTTAAACTTAATCTTTGTATGATATCGACACGATAGGCAAAGTCTGCTAGGTTGAGTCTCAAAAATTTTGAATTGTTTCATATATTCAATTGACCTTCAACCATTCCCGACGATTCACGAACCACTATTTATAAATAGTTATGTGTGAATATATATATATATATATAATTGGAAATATAATTCGAAACATTATATGATGTTGTTATTAAAACGAATTATGTAAAATAAAATAGAAATAGAATATTATAATAATTATTATTTACAACATCACTATATATAAATAAAGTATAGTAAAAATAAATATTAAATGATTGTAATACTCGTTTGATGTTCCGGTTGATATTAAGCAAACTAAATTCAAACTTATATGATTTTAAAATAAACGGTGATCCAAAAATGAGTTCTATAAATTATAGACTTATTAAAAATGTATTTAGAAGCTGTTGGTTAAATTTTAGAACTTTTGATATTTTACCCAGAATTGAGAGGGACAGTTGATGTAATTTTTATTTAATAAATTAATGATCGAATTTTATACCATAATGACCAAAATAAATAAATATAATAACTGTAAAAATTTGAGATTTTTTTCAAATACTTTTATTCGCCACTGAGTAGCAACTGACTATAAACTACTATGTCTATTAAAATCGTCGGTAGCATTCAAACAAATAAATATCATGAGTGATATAAGGGTATGCTTTTACATTATTGTGGGGTCAGATAAATATCACAAGTAAATCAATTGTCTTCTATGTGCATATAATATACATACATATGTGGTGATAGATTAAAAACAAAAAAACGTGGCTTGTCAATTTACATATGATTCCTGTATCACTTTACATCAATATCAACATTTCATATATATATATGTATGCATATGATATGAATTATCACTACCAACTTATTTGATCAACCGGGACCATCACCTTCTTCACCCAGAACAACCACCATCATAATCGTTATCATTTGTTTCATTTTCTATTCCTTCGTGAAACTTAAACTGCCACCACCTCGAGTTAACCATCACCACCATAAGGTACATAATCATCACTTTTCTCTTGTTTTGTTTGCTATGAACCACCAAACCAAAACCCACCTTTCTTAATCAAACTCTCACCACCACCTTGTGTTTTTTCGTTTTTCTAGATTATGTTTGTGTTTACGACCGAGAAACAATCATCACACAATCAAACTGCCACCCATTTAGCCATCACAAACACCATGAAAATCCACCATCTTCATCACCATACAATCATACAAACTAACTTGTTTCTTGTTCCTGTTGTTGACGTAAACAACACACAAACACTTTTGTTCCTTCATTTTCTTGAAACCCATCACTTACT